>NC_134355.1:115142654-115470154 GCF_048569485.1 Anomaloglossus baeobatrachus | reverse complement strand
CAATAGAAGCGGAGGGGCGGAGATGAGCGGCACGTAAACATCCCGCCCACCTCCTTCCTTCTTCATTGTGGGCCGGGAGCCGCAGGACGTAGGTAAGATTTGTTCTTCGTTCCCGGGGTGTCACACACAGCGATGTGTGCTACCCCGGGTACGATGAACAATCTGACGTGCAATTCTAGAGAAAGGTACGATGTGTATGAGCTGAATGTTTTACCATTCAATCTCAATCGCATGTACCTGTCACACACTGCAATGTACCTTACGATGCTGGATGTGCGTCACTTACGACGTGACCCCACCGACACATTGTAAGATACATTGCAGCGTGTAAAGCAGGCTTTAGTTTGGCTAAAGATCTCTTCCAGTTTATAAAGACAAACTGTTGAAAGGATTTTTTTAGTATCGGAAGTTATGCCATATTGACTAGAAAACACTATAACTTTCAGATTGATGAGGGTCTAATAAAAAAAACAAGATATTGCCCCTTTCAGCGTTTTATGTTCACAATACTGCGGCCGCTCCCAGCCATTAGTTGTGCTGATTCTGAGTTGCAGTTCCTGTACAGTGCTGCGCCATGACCACCTCTAAGTTGTAAAGACTTATGACATAGCTGTTGTTCTTTACCAGTGTTGTCATCACTTTTTATTGGAATTAATTGGGTTCTCATAGGACTGACCTCCACTGATCATTGAAGGGACA
Source organism: Anomaloglossus baeobatrachus (assembly GCF_048569485.1). Taxonomy (NCBI): domain Eukaryota; kingdom Metazoa; phylum Chordata; class Amphibia; order Anura; family Aromobatidae; genus Anomaloglossus; species Anomaloglossus baeobatrachus. The sequence goes on along the minus strand of NC_134355.1, from coordinate 115,469,455 downwards.
GCTTTGCAATTCAACTCTTTTGAATGAAAGCAGTCATGTCACGTCACCGAACTGTCAATCATCAATAGAAGACTGAACCTGAGAATACCCCCTTGAAGGTGTTGTTCACAGCCAGCTGTGAGCACTGCAGATCAGTTCTTATTTAGAGACTAGTAGTTGATATGTAGTTCTTGGCAGCTCTTACTCTTACTTTTGAATGGAGCTGAACTGTTTACCTCTATTTATTTTTTCCATCGAACTGTCACACGATGTTTGGCTCTAAACACGCCAAGTGTCATGGTGGAATCAGATGCTGTTTAGACTACAGACTCTGACATTCCATACAATGCTTTCTCTGGTGCTTCTGAGTTGCACAGGCAGGCTTGGGCATCGACCAACGTGTGCTCATTAGTGAACAGACTTGCAGGAGTTAATGTCTGCTAGCCTGCTGGTTACCTTTTGGATCACATGTTGTGGGAAACCTACCACAGGTACTCCCTGCCTTTTGAAGATGGAGGAATCTGTCTTCCCAGGCGGACTATAGCTTTAACTAACCCGGTTTGTGTGCTGTTGTGTTCCAGTTGCTGTAGATTTATTACATGCTGCTTGCTGTGCTGTGGTTGTCTGGTTACTTCCTCCCTGCTCTTTATTTCCTCTTTATCACGTATTGTCTTTTATCTCCATGTGTGCTAGCTGTGTGATAGAGTTTTACTTTCCCCTTTTATCCTTATCTGTGGGTTCAGCCACTCCTGTCCCGGGCCTTCCCTGGGGTTAAAGAGTATTGGTGCAGGGTTATCCAGGAGCAGGGCAAGGAAGGCGGCCCAGACATCTTCACCATCAGAGGTATCTCTAGGATCAGGGACAGCTAGGGCCCCCTAGCCTGAGGGCCAGATTAGGAACCCGCTCCCCTGCTATCCCCTCACGCCCTGTGACACCAACTGCTATGTACTGGATGAATGATAAATACAGTATATGATTGGTGGTGGGCCAAACTTTGGATCCTCCAACAATCATGTGAACACCACAGTGTTCCCTGTGAGAATAAAGTGATAATGGGATTTGATCTTATATGGGTATATGTCAGCAGTAATGCATACTACCACCCCATTCACACATTCACACAGGCTATATAAGATCCTTGTTCTTAGGATGGAGGGTGGATTCTCGCTGACCATACATTTAATATTCAAGAGATAACTCCTTTAAAGGTACCCAACACCAAGACACCAGTCAGTACATTTAAATAAACACAACACCATGAGCACCAGTTAGTGTAGACCGTGAAGAAGGCGGCATATTGTCACCGCCGAAACGCGTAGTCTGTTCAGCGTGATGTCCGCACCTTATTGAACTCTGGAAACTTTTTAATCCATTTGCAATAAATTTTTGGATTTTAACTACCACCTGAAGTCTCCATTCCTGCTGAACCTCCCCACGTTTATTTTGTGTATATATATATATATATATATATATATATATATATATATATATATAAAATGTGTGTAGATATATACATATAATATATATATATATATATATATATATATATATATATACAGTATATAGTTGTAGATAGATAGAGATGAACAAACAATCTTCTTCAAGCAGTGCTTATGAACAAGTAAGATATATATATATTTATATATCAGTGTTGCGATAGATCACAATTACAAGCTAATTTACATGAATCACAAAAAATCAATCATACAGTTCATCATATAGATTATAATGATACTATGAACTTCTTTATTGCACTTTATTTAATATGTATGGCCCCATTGATAATTATCTATGGGGCCATACATATGAAATAAAGTGCAATAAAGAAGTTCATAGTATCATTCATTTACACAATATGTGCATTCATAATGAAGTGTTGTGCAAAATAATATGGCATAAATATGCTCATGTGCTTTTTATGAGTAGGGAGAAAGATGGCTCACCCATAGCTATAATTCTGTTTGGGAATGGGAATTTGGGAATTACATATATTAATAATTAAATTATTGAAAATATTGCTACTTATTACAATGTCTATTTAATAACATCATATACATCTCCATTTTGTTTTGCAGCCCACATCTAAAATTCAATAATATCACTTTGATTTCAAGTCACGGCCTTCCAGGAAATAATAGTTGTATGAACCAATCATTTCTCGCAAGCAGGTATGTCAAATGCTTGGACTTGAAAGCCAAAAATAACATGCATAGTATAAAACAAGTTTTTGAATTAGTTCTTAATTTTAGGTTAGGTACCACCATAGGGACCTAGTGTAAAAAATCTGTAAAACAAACACAAACACATATACCTGTCCGCTGTTGGCCAAAACAACACACTTTTGTCCACCATCTGGGGAATGGAGGACTATGGGAACGTCATAGTATATGTCCGGAAAGGCTTGAGATATAGACTGTAGGCTCAGTACACAGACACAGTGTGTACTAAGAGAAACCACTAGTAATCTCACCAGAAATCACTATGATGCTTTAAATGTCATAAAACTTACTTTATTGATACATTATTAAAACAGAAAAAATGACAATATTTTGGCTTGGCACGAAATAGGGCAGTGGAAATCACAAATGCGTTTCCCCTACACAAGGGGGAGAGGTGGATACGGGCATATCAAACCCATCTGAGAATTAATTGTACCATGGTTAGCAGAATATATCGATTAGTCCCATAAATCTACTTCAGCAATATATCAACCGAATCGAGCTAAAGTACTGGAAAGAATACATTTACTTGTCCACCCAGACAAAACATATGCCTCGGCCGTGGGAGGATTCTTCAGAATCTAAAGTAACCAGATTTCTATAAGTAATAAATACTCTACCGCAACCCCAGGGCTTCATATGGGTGAGCAACCAAACTAGCTCTCTCTGTTATCAGCCACTGATCAATTCATCAGGGGCAGGCAAAAAAGTTTTTTTAAAATACCCGCACTTACAATGATGACGTGAGGTCTGTGAGCCAGTAGACCTGGGTATATCTATCCACCTGTGTCCAGGAGCATATAGCTATAGAGCAAAATCTTTTCCCCACTGGGGCCGGAATTTTATAAAATTACACCGGTATCTTTATTTAAGCTCCCTACAAAGGGGGACAGACCCATCGGTCACTCGATCTCATACACACAGTTACATGCTGTATACAGACTAATCACTAACCTGACAGATGGTGACAATATACGCCCGCAGCCACCACGCCTCAACGCGTTTCACGTACTGCTTCTTCGGGAGGCAGGTGTACTTACTGTGGGGCTGTGAGGTCTATATATACATAAGTATAATGCAAAATTACTCCCAGATGTTCCAAAGTCCTGCCGTTATCCAAACACATGTTTTCACGGCGCGGCCGCCGCCATGACGGAGGGATGTGTCTAAATGATGCGATGCCTGTTCCGGCCGCGTCAGTGCACCACCCACCGCGACCGCCATGGCAACGCGATGCCACAGCCATCGTGCATGCACAGCACTCCGGCGCCTCGGCCGTACAGAGGCATCGCTCATCCACCGCCCAGCTTCACCGCGCACAGCATGTGTTGATACTACGGCTCCCTGATATAAACTTTTTTTCGGGAGTTTTGCTCAGATCATTCTCATAACTATATTCAGACAATTGGTAAGTTTATAAAAAACATATCCTAAAGGACTCATAGGTAATCACATGGATTGCATCCTCTGCAGGTAGCTCATTACAATTTCTTTTTCCTTTTTTAAAAACTCACCGCAGAGGAGGTCCATCCATAAGATTCCCATCCCAGAATAATTCATCTTATCACCAATATTTAAAGAAGTTGTCCAGTTACCAAAACTGATTTTTTTTTTCTGATAAATCTTGGTAATATGTGCCCCTCAACACATCTATTATGTTTTTTTAGCAAAATTAGGTTTTATTGTGCACTAGCAGCACATGCTCATTGCTGGCTCCAGCTCTGATGGGGTTAATCTTTCCTCTGACTTCCTGTGTTCAGTTCCTACAAGTACCAGAATTCTTTGTGGCTCTAGGGCGGTGTCTAGCTTATCTAAGCACCAGGACTGGCACATCTAATGGATGCGCTACTTCTGGGGCGGCTGCAGCCTGCTATTTTTAGGCTGGGGAGTGTCCAATAACGGTGAACCTCCCTAGTCTGAGAATACCAGACCACAGCTGTCCGCTTTACCTTGGCTGGTGATCCAATTTCGGGGGACCCCGTGTTTTTTGTTTTAAATTATTTAGTTAATTTAAAATAACAGTGTGGGGGGGCCTCTGTTTTGGATTACCAGCCAAGGTGAAGCTGCCAGCTGTGGTTTGCAGGCTGCAGCCGTTTGCTTTACCCTAGCTGGCTACAAAAGATAGGGGGACCGCATGTCATTTTTTTTATTTATTTATTTTTTGGCTAAATACAAGACTAAGCACCTTAGTGCCATATGACAGTCACAAAAGGGTGCCAGCTTAGAATATACAGGGAGGTAGGACATTATATATGTCTTTCTTATCTATCTATCTATCTATCTATCTATCTATCTATCCAGCCCTCTATTCATTCATTCATTCATTCATCCCTCTATCCCTCTGTCTCTATATCTATCTATCCATCTCTATATCTACTCATCTATTTATCTTTCTTGCTGCTTCCGTTTTTTGCGGTTCGCAAAAAAAAACGGAAGGCACGCAGATGTCACACGGATTCCACTAGGATGCATCCGTGAAAAAAAAGGACCGTTTTTTGTGGCCCGCAAAAACGGAACGGTCATGTGAATGTAGCCTTAACAGCAGTCACTGCCTGCTGCCGATCACATGTGACCGTGTGCAGGCTGTGTGTGCGGGCTGTGTGTACAGGAGTTCAGCTGAGTTCAGATCAGCTGACTCAAGTGTCGGCTGATCAGGCTGGGGCCACACGGGAATTACTGCGATCCCCTCGTATTACACTCGGCTCACGCTCAGTACAGCAGAGCGGAGTGTCATGCGTGTGTCCCTGCGACTGAGGTCCGACTGTGCGAGCAGACCTCAGCTGTGGGGGGCGGTCCGCCACTCGAGGGGTGGGCCAGCACTGAGGAGGGGTTTGAGGGATTTCTCTCCCTCTCTCCTTCGTAGTCCACCGATGTACCGCAAGTGCAGTGCGATTTTTCTCTCACCACATACACTTGAATGGGTAAAAGAGAGAGTCTTGCATTACAGTTGTAGCATGCTGCGATTGTTTTCTCGGTCCAATTAGGGCGGAGAAAATAATCGCTCATGTGCGCTGACACACAGGCTAATATTGGCCCGAGTGGAATGCGATGTTTTATCGCACTCCACTCGCACTGTGTTTCTCGCCGTGTGGCTTAGACCTTACTTGTTCTATGTCCCCCTGCATCCATCGCAGCATGTGCAGGCTGGAGTTCAGCTGAGTTCAGATCAGCTGACTCCAGTGCTGGACTGAACTCCGCTGACCTCACAGCCCGTACACGCTGCAATGGATGCAGGGGGACACAGAACAAGTAATTGGCCGACACTGGAGTCATCTGATTACTTGGGATGAATTGAGCAGTAAAATGCTCTGGTGCTCGATGGGCGAAGCCCATGTCGATTTTATTTTAAAAATTCATTAAAAATAAAAAAATAAAAAAAATCACATTGTTTGTGGGCTCCCGCTGCATTTTCTATTGCTAAGGGTAACCCAAGAAGCTACTGGCTGCTAACCCCCGCTGCTTGGTGTTACTTTCACTGGCAATAGAAATCCAGGGAAGCATTTTTTTTTTTTTTTATTATAAGGGTTTTTGCCTGAAAACTTTTTTAAAAAAATGACGTGGGCTTCGCCATATTTTTGTATGCTAGCCAGGTACACCAGGCAGCTACGGGCTGCCCCCAACCCCCAGCTGCCTAATTGTACCCAGCTGGGAACCAAAAATATAGAGAAGCCCTTTTTTTTTTTATTTCATGAATTTCATGAAATAATTAAAAAAAAAAAGACGTGGGCTTCGCCGAATTTTTGAGTCCAGCCAGGTACAACTAGGCAGCTGGGGATTGGAATCCGCAGTGCAGGGTGCCCAAGCTTTCTGGGCACCCCCTCTGTGAATTGCAGTCCGCAGCCACCCCAGAAAATGGCGCTTTCATAGAAGCGCCATCTTCTGGCGCTGTATCCAACTCTTCCAGCTGCCCAGGTGACTGGTGGCTCGCTGGGTAATAATGGGGTTAGGGATAGCTGTAAATTATAAGCTGGCCCTAAGCCCAAAATTCATGGGGTCACGCCAATATTAGACATGGCCACCATGAATTTCTAGTAAAGATTAAAAAAACACAAAACACAGAAAAATATTTTTATTAGAAATAAAACACAACACAATTAGTGACTCCGTCTTTATTGAAATAAAGAACCCCCCTCAGCAGTAATCCTGGGTCCAGGGTCCCGCGCCATCCAATACGGATCCAATATCATCTGATCGGTTTGCTGGAAGGCAAAGCGATCATATGATGTCAGGTTAAAGGACATGAATCACACGACACAGCAGCTGATTGTATAAAAGCCGGTTATACAATCAGCTGATGCATCAGTGAAAAAAAAAAAACCTCACTTATGTGCTGATTACCGACAGCTCCTGGAGCGATCGGACGGGAGTCTGATCCCGTCAGATCGGTGCCGGTAATCAGCTGATGAAGTCTCCTGATGGCATCAGCTGATAGCCAGCCGGGCGCTAAAAAGATGGCGTCACCGCGAGACTACGATCAGCTGATGCGTCAGGTGACCGCATCAGGTGATCAGCACCAGGTCCTGCAGGCATCGGACATGTCCGGAGAGTCTGCACACAGCTGGAGCGGCGGTCCTGGGAGAGGAGCTGGGAGCGGACATGGTACCGGGAGTCTGCAGACAGGTGAGTATGACATTTTTTTTTCTATTGTTCACTTTTGATTTAGCAGCTGCCTCCATCTCCCGCCCGTACATTGCGCCGCACGGGAGCTGACATGGCACCGGACGGGAGATGGAAGCGGTGGTGACGGTACCGGGAGGATTCACGCTTCTGTGTTTAATGACAGAAGGAATCCTCTTCCTGTACACGTCACTTTACTACCCACCCCTTGCGTTTATAGCTGCGTTTTTAGTCATAGAAACGCACTAAAACGCAGCTATATTTGCAAATTGTGTTTTTCATTGCGTTTTTGAACATCTCATTCAACTCAATGGGTGTAAAACGCAGTGAAAAAACACAAAAATAATTGACATGCTGCGTTTCTGTGGGCACCACAAAAACGCAGCTGAAAAAAATGCTGTGTGCAGACAGCAAAAATGAAAACTCATAGACTTTGCTGGGGAAGCAAAGTCATGCAGTTTTCTGAGCAAAAACGCACCCGAAAAACGCGCAAAAACGCCACGAAAAACGCACTGTGTGAACTTACCCTTAGTTGGTGACATGCAGCACCGCAGGTGACAGAGCAGAGCAAGTTGGTGACATGCTCTGCTCTGACACATAGTGTGCTGCATGTCACTGTATCCACTCTGGGACTTGTTGTGCAGGTGACCGGATGATACATGTCACTAACTTGCTCCACTCTGTGACTTCTGCTGCATTGTTCCAACTGTATACACTCTCACCTGCACAACAAGTCTCAGAGTGGGGCAGTTATTGACATGTATCATCCGGTCACCTGCACAACAAGTCCCAGAGTGGAGACAGATAGTGACATGCAGCACACTATGTGTCAGAGCAGAGCATGTCACTGTCTCCACTCTGGGACTTGTTGTGCAGGTGACAGAGTGGAGCAGATTGGTCCCATGCAGCGTCCGGTCACCTGTGCTGCTGGTAGGATTATATGATCACACTGCCGACACCGCCCGCTCTCCTGACAGCTGAGCACAGCGGGCGGGTGGACAGTGTGATCACATACTTGCGTGACAGGGGGGATTTCAGTGGAGGAAACCCCCCCTGTACTCCACACTGGAGCCCATACCTCCCACAGCTGACGGATGGTAAGCGCGCGCTCTGCCTTCACCGCTCCACACTGACGTCCTCCGGATCCTCCCCTCGATGCTGGGCTGTGACGTGCGGTAGTCACCGCCCACAGCCCAGTGAATCAGTGTGAGTGGCGCCGGCATCCTCTGACGTACCCGTCTAGTTTGAGAGCCCGGAAATGCCGGGACGTCAGAGGATGCTGGCGGCCACAGCTCCAGGGGGTCATGTGACAGGCACTGAGCGTGCAGGATAGCACCGCTCAGTGCCAGAACTGGAAATACAAGCCAATGGAGAAGATGCATATAATGGTAAGTGACACTCATTGGGAAAATGAAAAAAATGGGTGAACCACCCCTTTACCCGCTCCAAGGGTATATCCCAGGCAATCATGCATATACATAAACAGTTATAAATTAGTTTCTAACAGTATGCATGTATGTAATCCATAGTCCAGATCCACATTAGAGATACATATGGTGCTAAGGATATCCATCCATTACATCGATCCAGGATATGCGGGTACTTGCATTCATCATAAATACTACGCATATATAATATGTTATATCCCATAGTCTGAGATCAGCAGCAAAATACAAGTGATGCTGAAAATATACAGTCGATGTCAATCAAATCAGCCGGAATATTTCAAGATGGAAATCCCCCGTGAGTCTCTCAATTGACGTGCTCCATAATTCTTTAGTTCTTATTGCCTTGCACGTATCCATGATGCATATCTGTTTTGTCCTCCAATAGTAATATTTCACCACCTCCAGCACCCTTTCTTCTCCAAAAAATATTATAGATCGAATATAACTAGCAAACTCGAATGGAGAAGAAAACAAGTATTAGTACACCCGAACAGAACATCAATTTAACAATGTGTCCAACCTTCTTTGTCAACTTTATATATAAAAGACCGTATAAAATATGAATAAAAATACAAAACATCTCTGATAGAAGAATTTAGAGTTCAAAGAAAGGCGCTGAAGCCGATTGACTCATTTAAGCCGTCTGTGGATATTGTGCCCAGATGGTATATCCACCGGCTCTCAAGTTGGGCCAGGGTTCTGCCCACATCCCTGCCACGCACATCCACCTTAAGCTGATCAATTGCTTTGACTCTAAGGTGTCTAGAGTCAGAATTGTGAAAATCCTTGAAGTGTCGTGGTATTGTTTTTAATTTCTCATTACTCAGAGCCTCCTTAGAGTTTTTAATATCCCTGACATGTTCTCCCACCCAAGTCCTAAGTTCGCGGGTGGTCATGCCAATGTAATATAAATCACAAGGACAGGAGGCCTGGTAAATCACGGCTTTTGAGGTACAGCTTAAATATAGTCTGATGTCATATTCTTTATTATTTCTAGTACCCCTGAAAGTTTTGGCTTTGCGCATATTCGCGCAAGCCTTGCATAGGCCACACGGGAAAAAGCCTGTAATACCTGTTTTATTTTGACTGTTTTTTCCAAACCCATAATGGCTATGGATCAAATGGTTCTTGATATTCCTAGCTCTTCTTGCTGTTATGAGCGGGTATGGTGACAGATTTTTACACAGGATCGGGTCAGTCCTCAGGATATCCAAATGTCTCCTGAGGATCCCACCCATATCCTTCCACCGGTTGTTGTATGTTGTAATTAATCTTACTCCGCTGTCCTTACAGGGACTAGATTGTAGATAATTGGGATATAGCAGAGAATTTCTAGTATGGGATCTTGCCCGATCCATACCGCGCTTAATCATTCTTCGGCTATACCCCCGATGTAAAAATCTATCCGTTAAGTCCTCAGCTTGTTTTGAGAAGGCTGTCTCGGAGGAGCAGATCCTCCTGGCTCTAAGAGACTGGGCTACAGGAATGCTCCTGATGGTAGCAGAAGTATGGGAAGATTGAGCATGGAGGAATGCATTAGTGGCTGTAGGCTTCCTGTACACTTCCGTATCCAGGGTGCCATTCTTTGTTACAGTGATTTTAATATCTAAAAAATCCATTTCCCGGCCACTTTTATAAGTTAAGAAGACATTGATTGAGTTCTGATTGAGTCTGTCTACAAATCTGTCTAAATCCATGGGAGACCCCTCCCACAGAAACCAGACGTCGTCGATATATCTCATCCAGTTGTGTATTTTACAGATATCGTTTTTTATAAACTTACCAATTGTCTGAATATAGTTATGAGAATGATCTGAGCAAAACTCCCGAAAAAAAGTTTATAACAGGGAGCCGTAGTATCAACACATGCTGTGCGCGGCGAAGCTGGGCGGTGGATGAGCGTTGCCTCTGTACGGCCGAAGCGCCGGTGTTCTGCGCATGCGCGATGGCTGTGGCATCGCGTTGCCATGGCGGTCGCGGTGGGCGGTGCACTGACGCGGCCGGAACAGGCATCGCATCATTTAGACACATCCCTCCGTCATGGCGGCGGGCGCGCCGTGAAAACATGTGTTTGGATAATGGCAGGACTTTGGAACACCTGGGAGTAATTTTGCATTATACTTATGTATATATAGACCTCACAGCCCCACAGTAAGTACACCTGCCTCCCGAAGAAGCAGTACGTGAAACGCGTTGAGGCGTGGTGGCTGCGGGCGTATATTGTTACCATCTGTCAGGTTAGTGATTAGTCTGTATACAGCATGTAACTGTGTGTATGAGATCGAGTGACCGATGGGTCTGTCCCCCTTTGTAGGGAGCTTAAATAAAGATACCGGTGTAATTTTATAAAATTCCGGCCCCAGTGGGGAAAAGATTTTGCTCTATAGTTATATGCTCCTGGACACAGGTGGACAGATATACCCAGGTCTACTGGCTCACAGACCTCACGTCATCATTGTAAGTGCGGGTATTTTGAAAAAACTTTTTGCCTGCCCCTGATGAATTGATCAGTGGCTGATAACAGAGAGAGCTAGTTTGGTTGCTCACCCATATGAAGCCCTGGGGTTGCGGTAGAGTATTTATTACTTATAGAAATCTGGTTACTTTAGATTCTGAAGAATCCTCCCACGGCCGAGGCATATGTTTTGTCTGGGTGGACAAGTAAATGTATTCTTTCCAGTACTTTAGCTCGATTCGGTTGATATATTGCTGAAGTAGCTTTATGGGACTAATCGATATATTCTGCTAACCATGGTACAATTAATTCTCAGATGGGTTTGATATGCCCGTATCCACCTCTCCCCCTTGTGTAGGGGAAACGCATTTGTGATTTCCACTGCCCTATTTCGTGCCAATCCAAAATATTGTCATTTTTTCTGTTTTAATAATGTATCAATAAAGTAAGTTTTATGACATTTAAAGCATCATAGTGATTTCTGGTGAGATTACTAGTGGTTTCTCTATATATAAGATGTTGTAACAGTGTGTACTAATGATTGTAACAGTGTGTACTAAGCCTTTCTTATATTCCAAAAGCTGCTAGACATTAAACATGAACATACTTGTCTATAGCAATGTCTATAACAGATGTGCACAACAATTTTTTGGCCCAAGGACCACATTGCCATATTGAACCTATCCCAAGAGCTGCAAAAAAATTGAAAGGGGTCCTTACATTAACACTAGAACTACTGAGGTAGTCATTTTGACTACTTTGCACTATGTATTTCTATATAGGTGTCACGAATCCAGTAGTTCTAGTGTTAATACATCACCAGACCCATAAATAAAAATATCTCCCATGCTGTGCTCCTGAAAAACTAATTGCCCCTCACTGTGCTTCCTTATCAAAATATCCCCCTCTTATGATCACTATTTTCGATGGTTTTGCATTGATTTTTAGCCGGGCTCCAAATGAAATCCACCTGAAATAAACATTCTGTGCCCATACCCTAAAGAAGCAGTGGTAGAAAACTCATCATTTTCCACCTCCTCAGAAAACCCTGTCTGCGCATATCCTTAGGGATCCTAGAAAACAAACCCTACTGACATTGATAAAACATGGATGACACATGCAGTGGGAGCGCAGTCCATGCTTACAACGGAAGAACACATTGCACAGTGCCAAGCTGCGGTGTCTGTTGGAGTTGGTAGTAGGCGCACAAATTATTCTCTGTTTCGTATTTATCTTGGCAAGTTTCATTATTTGCATCATAAAAACAGCTTTGTTATTGTCTCAGTAAAAACCCAAAAGAACCAGAAGGTATTCGATCCAACACTGGCTGCCTCCACTGTTGAGGTATTGGCCGCTGGTGTAAGTACTGTTTTGTTTCGTGGATGTCGGCTATTCAACAGCGTGTTGAATTATAAATAATCTCTCGCTATAGGCTTTTGGAAAGCTCATTGCAAGACAACAGACTTAAACCACTAGAGGATCTCCACCAAACCCACCAGATGTCTAATTAATGCCTGCTGTCAGCTGCTAAAATGTCACTTACAGGTTTTTTTCTTTTCCCAGCCACTGTTATAATGATAAAGATTATGCACTGATGTCACTTCGGTCCTGGGTTAATGTTGTGGTTGGTAAAATGACTGGCATAGACAGAGCTGCCAAGTTTGTGATTGTTTCCAATGATAGAAAAGTACCATATGACCATCTAATTCTTTGCACTGGGCAGCAGTACCAGGTAAGCGATTGCATTTGATTCTGTTGATGTACTGTGTTAATCTGAAAATGTATTTCATTTCTAAACATCTATGGGTAATAACTATAAGACTTAGCCTTTCACATTTTGCATTGTTGCTTGGAAAATCAGTGCAGTGATGGGATGCCAGCTGATAATCCGGTGCCAAGTTCTGTGCTGGGTTTAGAGTTGCTTGGGATATACTGTTTATTTGTTAACACATCCCGATGAGTATTTGGGTGGATTTACATGTTTTATATCAGTTGTGCACCATGAGAGGCTATACACACCTTTAATGGCTCTCGGCTGAATCCTCTCCATGTAGAGAGGGAAGAAAGTGACTGCCAGACGCCTATGGTTTCTAATCTAGAGGAGGGACAGAAGAATTCTGGTTTTGGATTTGTCAGGATCAGGCTTCAGGAGGCCTACGAACATATTAGATGATGGTACCACCGAAATTGTCAACTTTAGTCTTATGTGTATGTGGTCTGTTAAGAGTGTTTATTGTGCCACAGACATTTACATATTCTAGTAAAAAAGAAATTAATGCATATATTGAACGTTTCCTTCTACAGACGTACATGTTGTTAGTTGTGTTACAGAGTGCTGTGGCCATGATGCAAGTCTCGGTGAAGTACGCAGCGTCACATCCTTGTGGAGAAGCAGGGGCATGGTTATAGGGATGCAGTAGTAGCAGCCACCCCTGGTTCTGGGGTCTAGGGTCACACAAAGACCCCTTCTCTAATTTAGATAAAACCATTATTTTATCTGGCACTTGGTAGCTGGTGAGAGGCTCTAGTACATATTTGTCATTGGAGCCCAACCATGGAACAGAGGACCTGGCAACTGTTAATAATTTCCCTTTACATAACATTTCCTCCATGATAAAGAGTGCCATATTCAATATGATGAAGTTGTGCACAAGTTTTGTACAGCTGCTCACAGTGATCATATTGCTCTGTTATGTAGATTTTTAAGAATTTTATAAACTACTATTTGGTACCCCTACGAGTTTTCCTATTATCTCCTAGTAGGATTGCTTTTGGGTAAAAACACTTCCATAATTTGGTATGTGATGGAACATGCCATAATGTTGTGTTCTTGCAAATGTGTGAAATCAAACAGACTTTACTCCCAAACCTGGAAAAGAGCTCAAATACAAAAAGTACCCCGTTCTTGGAAAGCCTTTATGGCCACACATTATGAGAACAGTGAATTGGTATCAATGACAAATGTGTAATTCTTCTTTTCACCGTTGTTAGTCCTGTAAGCAAATGTGAACACTTGCCAGGATCCTCCAAAATCACAACTGTTTGCTGAGATTCAACCAACTTAAAGGGAATCTGTCACCCTTTTGCATTTTTTTTGTGAGCATACAGGAGGCATAAAGGTGAAATTAGCCATACCTGTCTGCCTCCTGGATGATGGGTCGTTTGGCAAGAATCCTCTTTTATATCTTCTATATTCCGGGCTATGGGGTGTCTGCTGCCAGGAAGACAAGCCTGCCTCCAGTCATCATTATACAGGATTCCTCCTCCCCTTCTCTTCCCTGGTGTCCCTGTGATGTCAGGTGCACGTCCAGAAATCTCACGCTTGTGCATTATGCCTGCCATCCCTCCCTGCACTGTTCCACCCTTCTGTGGACATAGGCTTTAATTTTGCTGTGCGCAGGCACCGGGGAGTCACTGCTGCTTCAGAGTGCAGGAGAGAGACGGCAGGCATAATGCGCAGGCGCAGGATTTCTGGCCACGCAGCTGATGACAGAGGCGCATATTAAAGAGAAGGAGAGGAAGAATCCTGTGTAATGAAGACAGGAAGCCAGCTTATCTTCCGGGCAGCATACACCCCATAGCCCGGAAGATAGACGATATGAAAGAGGATTTATTCCAAACGACCCCTCATCCAGGAGTCATACAGGTATGGTTAATATCACCTTTATGCCACCTGTATGCCCATATTAATAACTAACTAAAACTCAAAAGGGTGACAGATGCCCTCTAATAAAAAAGGGATTGTACAAAACAGACAATGGCTTTGGCACAAAATGACTCTTCAAACCAAGCAAGCACAGGCACTCGATGCACCCTTTGTGTAGCCGAGCAGTGAAGTTCACCTTCCCACTTACTTGTTTGCCTTCTATAGGTGCCCTACTCTGGTTCCTGAAAATCTAAGGCCGGCCTCACACGGTACGATCTATCGTGAGATTGCACGAGTGATCGTACCCGCCCCCGTCGTTTATGCGTCACGGGCAATTAGTTGCCCGTGGCGCACAAAGTCGTTAAATCCCGGTCACACGCACTTACCTCCCTTACGACGTCGCTGTGGGCGGCGAACATCCTCTTCCTGAAGGGGAAGGGACGTTCGGCGTCACAGCGACGTCACATAGCGGCCAGCCAATTGAAGCGGAGGGGCGGAGATGAGCAGGACGTAACATCCCGCCAACCTCCTTCCTTCTGCATTGCCGGCAGGACGCAGGCAAGCTGTGTTCGTCGTTCCCGGGGTGTCACACGGAGCGATGTGTGCTGCCTCGGGAACGACGAACAACCGGCGCGCAGAAGGAGGACCGACATTTTGAAAATGAACTACGTGTCAACGAGCAACGATAAGGTGAGTATTTTTGCTCATTCACAGTCGTTTTGAGGTGTCACACGGTACGATATGTCAAACGATGCCGGATGTGCGTCACTAACGATGTGACCCCGACGACATATCGCCTGATATATCGTACCGTGTGACGCCGGCATAAGGCTGTTAGTTAAGGATGAAATGTGCCAAGATGGAAAACAAACAGGTGGGAAGGTAGACTGAACTTTTTGGCTACACCAAAGGCTGCACCGAGCACTTGTGCTTGGTTTGAACAGTCACTCTATTCTGATAGACCCAATTTAAAAGTTCTGTCAGTCCATATCAGATATAATCTATGGGGTATATTTGTTATTGGAAAATAACTACAGTTTTCTGTCTCCTGTATGATTATGTATCTTAAGAAAGGAATAGATTGTTGCAGAGATATGATATAAAGAAAATACCTCTCATCTTTGAAGGGCTTAATCACTCTTTTCCACCTGTCGATTAGTCTTGGTGAAGCTTGATGTTTGGACAGGCAAATGAAATTCATCACCAAAAGAACACAATTCTTTAAATGAAGGAAAAAAAACAGATTTCCCTGGTGCGGCAGATTGAATAAACACTGATATGGTTTGCTAGCAACCAAAGTTGCTTAAATATTGTTTTTGATAGCACGTATCAAGCGTATTGACCCATTATCTTGTTTGCAGTCAGCTTTTACTGCCTGCAGACATCTGGACTTTTGTGAGGAAGGAACGACAAGCATGTTTTTCACATAATATAACATAAATAATTGCATAACAACATGTACAGTCACAGCGCTACCGGTGCATCTCGAGATTGTTGTTTTTGCTTTGGCTTTTGTTATGTTGCTCCTAAGTTGACTTAATGCATAGCTATGAATTCATGCCCTGTATCCGCATGTTACACATTAGATGCCCTAACCATTACTGGAATAAGCTGTCCGTAATGTAGCCACCATGTACTAGTAACACAAAACAGTTTGCATTTTATTTTCCGTCTTCCTGTGCTTCCTTTATGAGTGTTAACTTGTTTTTGTTCTCACAGAGATACATTTTTATTGTTTTTATTTTTGTAGATTGTAGAATGACTGTCTTCATAATGTTCTTAGATTAATCATCCACTCAAAATGTTTTTGGATTTTGTTTTATGGAAACAATAAATAGTATAAAAACCTACCTTGGGCGTCTTAATATTTCTCCCAGTTAATAGCCAATTAAATAGTAAAGTGTTTAACTTTCTTTTGAGGTCTGAGCCTTTTCTATTGGGAAGTTGTTGATGTTTTTTGCTTAGTGATAAATCAATAAATGAGCAAAATACATGAGATGGTGAAAGGTAAAAGGTAGTATTAT
The DNA here is from genome assembly GCF_048569485.1 of Anomaloglossus baeobatrachus. Classification (NCBI taxonomy): domain Eukaryota; kingdom Metazoa; phylum Chordata; class Amphibia; order Anura; family Aromobatidae; genus Anomaloglossus; species Anomaloglossus baeobatrachus. Next base: position 115,453,067 of record NC_134355.1, on the reverse strand, counting down.
CTCTGCGTAAAGGTGCCCATGGCCATCTGTTGTTGATTTATAAAAATGGACAATTTTAACCAAATTGTCAGGTTAAAGGAAACCTGTCACCACTTTTTTGGCCTATAAGCTGTGGCCACCATCACCGGGTTCTTATATACAGCATTCTAACATGCTGTGTATAAGAGCCCAGGCCGCTGTGAGAACATAAAAAACACTTTATAATACTTACTTAAAGGTTGCGCGGTTGGCCATATGGGCGTCTCCATTGTCCGGTGCCAGCGCTGCCTCTTTCAGCCATCTTCGTCCTCCATCTTCTGAAGCCGCGGTGCATGAAGCGTCCGATGTCATACACACTCGCCGGCATTCAGGTCCTGAGCAGGGCAGATCAAAGTATTGTAGTGCGTCTGCGCAGGACCAGCGAGTGTGTATGATGTAGCCGCGTCATGCACCCAGGCTTCAGAAAGAGGACGAAGATGGCCGAAAGAGGAGGCGCTGGCACCGGAGAATGGAGACACCCATATGGCCAACCGTGCGACCGTTAGGTAAGTATTATAAAGTGTTTTTTATGTTCTCACAGCTGCCTGGGCTCTTATATACAGCATGTTAGAATGCTGTATATAAGAGCCCGGTGGTGGTGGCCGCAGCTTATACACCAAAAAAGTGGTGACAGGTTCCCTTTAAACAAATTTTAACCGACCAGAAAAAAAATGCCTCATAGAGGTACCATACCGTTGAATGTAATAAGTGCGATCATAAAGGGTACAAGTCCACAGCCTTTATATACATTCATAATCATTTTATAAACAAGAGAATATTTTAAAGTAAAAAGTCCTGAGCAGTGGTATGGTGGTCACCAAAATCCACGTCAACTGACGCTATGCAGCAGGTATTGTGCATAGACATTTAGGAAAATTATGATGCATAAAAGAGAACAATATTTGGATTTATCAGAATGTTGTACAATACTCAGGTGCATAAAATATAATACAAATTTTCGAGTTATTTTGGTGATATTATATTGCATTGATCCCCAATTGCTATGGCAGCATGTACTTCTCTTGTCTGTTTTGTGGACCAGAATAACATATATAAAAGAATGTAGCTCCTGCGCCCATCTTCACTTTACTGATGAACATATACTGTAGAGCTGCACACACGGCATCACGTGGACACTCGTCTCTTCTTCTCCAGTCAATCATTCTTTTATATGTTCCAAACATTCTGAAGAAGACTTCATCAGTTAAATATCCTTCAGGAACAACTTCTCTCAACGATCGAGCAGCAATTTATTGATGAAAAATGCCTTTTCCAGCATAATGGAGACCATGTCACAAGGAAAAAGTGATAACTAAAGCGGGCTTTACACACTACAACAAATCTAACGATGTGTCGGCGGGGTCACGTTGTAAGTGACGCACATCCGGCATCGTTAGTGTTGTTGTAGCGTGTGACAGCTATGTGCGATTGCGATTGAACGTAAAACCGTTCATCGCATACCCCTCGTTCATTTCCATAAAATTGCACATCGGTTGCTCAATGTTCCCGAGGCAGCACACATGCAGTGTGTGACACCCCGGGAACGATGAACAGATCTTACCTGCGTCCCGCGGCTCCCGCCGGTAATGTGGAAGGAAGGCGGTGGGCGGGATGTTTACGTCCTGCTCATCTCCGCCCCTCCACATCTATTGGCTGGCTGCCGCGTGACATCGCTGTGACGCCGAACGTCCCTCCCACTCCAGGAAGTGGATGTTCGCTGCCCACATCGAGGTCGTATGGACGGGTAAGTACGTGTGACAGCAATTAATCGTTTGTGCGACACGGTCAACAAATTGAACGTGTTGCACATACAATGGCGGCATGTCACATCGCATACGATATCGTATGCAGAATTGAAAGGTGTAAAGCAGGCTTAAGTAAGGAAAACATTGAAATTTTTAGCCTATGGCCAGGAAACTCCCTAGGAGTCAATATGATGGAGAATCTGTGATCAATCCTCAAAAAACAGGTGGACCAACATAAACACAGCAGCAAAAATTAGGTAAAAATGGGTTGCTGTCAGTGAGAATTTGTCCCAGAAGCTGATATCCTGTAGCCAGCGCGAATTCCAGAAGTCTTGAAAAATAAGAGATTACATTGTAAATTTTAAGTCAAAATTTTGACAATGCAAGTTTTAAACTTTTGAAATTCTGATAATTGTATTTCAGTACCCATAGAAACATCTGACTAAAAGCAGAGGTGAATCTAGGTGTTCTTGCACCCAAGGTTGCGGTTTGACTAGTTGTCATGTGACCGCACATATGGGATTTACATTCTTATAATCACGTGCCAACTAGCTGCTCTTCCTAATTTTCTCACTACGGTCCCTGCTTCATTTCAGAGAAGCAGGTAGAGAAGCTAATTAGAAATTGACTACAAATATGAAAATCACATATGAGTGGTCATATGGTGGCTGCTGGAACTGGCAAGCAGAACAAGATCCTGAATCATAATCAGTACATAAATAAATCATCAAAATCAGTACATGAATACATCACCAGAACCACCAACAATACATGAATACATAAACCGAATAAGTGCATGAATACATTACCAAAATTACCAACATTACAAAATTACAGCATCACAACCATTATCAGCACATGAATATATCATCAGAACCATCATTTGTATATGAATACAACACCAAGCATAGTACTGCGATCAATTACCGTATCAGGTCAGCCTCATATACAGTTGTACTTTGATGTCAGTAACATGGTCAAGTGACTTGATTGCACTGCTCAGACGTCGCATAGACCCTGGAAGTGCCAGCATTTGGGTCTTCAATGGTACTCACACAAGAAAGATGTGTGTATAATTAAATACAAGGAGCCGGCCTTTTCCATGTTCTCTGAACCGGCTGTTAGTTTTGCAAAAGACATGGAGAACAGACTAATTCCAGTCCTAGGGGTATGTAAAAATGCCACATGAGACATACCACAGACTGCTGCATTAGGCTGTCCAACGACACCCCCCATGATGGCTACAACCAAAGCAAAATGCCCCACCCACCTCTCCTCCAGTGATACCCCTGCTAAAATATTTTAAAACACTGATACTGCAATCTTTGTGAAAACCAAAATTTGTGTCAGTCTCACAACTTTTGGTCACGACTGTATATTTATGTAATTTTTTCTTTCTTTACACTGTTATATAGCTCCCGTGCCCCAGTGGGGTTGACATTAGCAAGCCTTTAACTACCCAAGATGTCCCAGACTGCTCCAAACAGAAATATAAGGGTAAAATTCCTTCAAATTTATTGACTTTACATGATAATGAAGACTGCATAAAGGCGATGAACCAGCTGAAAGACAATGTGATAAACCAAAAAGGTAAGAAAAAAACTCCAGTCTATTATGTTCTTCACTACATTTCCAATGAATGCCATTTTCTTTGCATCTTCAGTGTATAATTAGCATCTAATTAATTGCAACAAAATGTTTCATTTGTCATGCCTTGTTTTTTGCTTCATTCAAAGCATAATTTTTGTGGGTTTTTTTGTTTTTTTAAGGGGGAAGGGGAGTAGTAAAAAGAAAAATAGTACAAGGGAAGGAAGGCTGGGCTCTGTTTAATTATATGTAATTACTGTACAAAAAATGAAAGTTCTGAAAGCACTGTATGGCTAAACTCATTAACTAACTAATTAAAGAATAATTTGATTAACAAGTGTGCTTTGCAATTATGTGAGAAAATATGTATTATTATGAGCGCTAAAAAGCTCTGGTGGGGAAAAGATGCCTAATTTAAGAATCATTTCCAAAGTATTTAAAATCATTTTTATAATGTCTTTTTTGGCTTGGAGTCATTTATACTAATAAGGGACAAACAGTCATTTCGCATTTATTGTTTACTTTAAATTGCCTTTTTTTGTCACCTGCTTAATTAGGATTTTCAGCCTTTTATCTCATTTAAATAATTGAACTTTTGTCTAATTTATGGCTGAAAAATTAGAACATGCCTTATTTCTACAGCAGAGGGGTCCAGCTAGGAAATATATATATTGTGCACTCGATAAATAAAAATAAATGTTGTCCTTAGGCCTCCTTCAGATGTCCGTGAATCACGTTTTCATGGATAGAACCCGTGCGTAGTAAGATGAGACCCTCACAGACCTCCAGGATGGAAGAGTACCCTGTTCTTCCCATGCCACACTTATGATTACCATAAGAGCAGTTGGTTGCAGACTCACCATCACTTAATGTATTGTCTATGGGAGTGATGACAATAGTTGCGCACATTTTCTTTTCCATAGACTTTTCCCCTGTTTTGAAACTTATTCTGTATAGGCCCTGTACTCTGGTAAGTCCTATTTGACAAATAATATGAATGCTGCAACTGTAATGAGACATTGCTTATACTAGGAAACCGATGGGAGACATACCGGAATCGGCAGTGCATAAGAGGAGGCCAGTTTACCAAAAACGTCCAAAATTAATCATAAGCTTCACAAAACTTAACCACTTAACCCATACCCCATTGAATGTCTACCGGGGTAAATAACATGAAACAAAAAGCTTAAACAATCACACAATTATAGATAAAATCCAAATGTAATTATTTTACAAAAAATCTAGAATAAATATTCACAGTATAGAAAATATTTTATCACAAAATTCAGAGTAGAAAGTTGTATTTAAAATATCATACAATTCCAAAGTGCATAAGTGCCAACCACGGTAACCTCATGAATAATTTAAATGAATTAATTTTATAACCATAAAACCGATGGCCATATATACAGTGTGTCCACCCATATCCTGTCCACCGCCATTAACTTGAGAACGGCAGCACCTATAGGCATAGAAGTGGTGTCTAGGTATAGTAAAGTAGCCATGCGCTATGCAATGAAACCACCTATAGCGCCACCTGGTGGAAAACAACAGAGTTAGCATTTTTATCTTGAAAACGGAACAAGATAGAGAAAAAAAGTGAATTAAAAAATTGTAGGGCATCATCAATTCAATACGAATCGACACCTTGCATACAAAAATGCTATGATATGAAACCCATGACCCCACCCCAAAAACATTGAATGCTGGTCACGCATATGGCGCTCATTTAACTTTGATGCTCAAAGTGGCCACCGTCAGCTGCAATGCACATCTGGACTCTGGACAGCATACTGTATCTTGCTGCACATTGTGCAATATGGAAGGTGACACGTTTGCACAAGTATCTGTGACACGTCATCATATGTCGTGCAATGTTGGTGGAGGGGTCGCATACACCTGCTGTTTGAAATGACCTCACAGAAAGAAGTCCAATGGAATCAGGTCAGGCGAGCGTGGAGGCTACTCCACGGAGTCACCATACCCAATGACTTGTAAGAAGGTCTCCATGAAGTATCGCTTCACGTCCGCAGCCTTGTGAGTTTTACACGTTCTAATCATAGCATTTCTGTATGCAAGGTGTCGATTCGTATTGAATTGATGATGCCCTACAACTTTGTAATTCACTTTTTTTTCTCTATCTCGTTCCGTTTTGCGAGATAAATATGCTAACTCCGTTGTTTTCCACCAGATGGCGCTATAGGTGGTTTCATTGCGTAGCGCATGGATACTTTACTATACCTAGATATCACTTCTGTACCTATAGCTTCCGCCATTCTCAAGTTAATGGCGGTGGACAGGATATGGGTGAACACACTGTATATGTAAAAAATATGTAAATAGTATTTAACAAGATCAACAGCAATGGACCAAGAGTATTAAGTTGCAAAATGCAGCAGCATATCAGGAAATAGATGTAAACATAATTACACTGTGAAAAATAATGAAATAATCAATACTATCTAGGTAGATGTCTATTAAAAATTACTCTTTGACCTAAATAGAACAGTATATAATCATGCTTTCTCATATATAAATATCGATTGCTACCGTGAATGCAAAAAGCTACACAGGTCAGCTGACGAGTAGCCGCAGTTTCTCCAGCTAAACTGTTCGTTATTCAATTGAGATGCACCTATTACGATAGCACACTGCAGCGTCTCCAGTCAGTCTATTTGCAGTAAGATAAAATACAAATACTGCCATGGCCACACTAAGGGAAGACATACAAATTATGCAGCGTCCTATTAAAGGTCAGTAAGATATAGCAAACAATCAATAAAGAATTTGGATTTTATCTATAATTGTGGGATTGTTTAAACGTTTTTTCATGTTATTTACCCCGGTAGTCATTCAATGGCATAAGAGGGGTCCAGTCTGGAGGTGGATACGGGGCCAATAAGTTTTAGACTGCGTGTCCACGATCAGCATTTTCACGATCACGTAGCATGTGTCAGCTGCGTCCAAAATGCTGCATTGTACAGTACAAGCATAGTGGATGGGATTTCCAGAAATCTCTTGCCCACTGTGTTTTTTTTTTCATGCAGCGAAAACTTACTTGCAGTGTGGCTTACCGAGCCGCAGCATGTCAATTCTTTGCTGCGGAGACACAAGCGTTCTCTGCAGGGTGATCATAGCAAGAGACCATAACTGCCCAAATCCTGATTGTAAGCATGAGCAGCTGCGGTCTCCTTCAGTGAAAACTTGTGGTCCCACAGGTTAAGACCAGCATGCAGCAGGTCCTTATCATGGGCACGTACCCTTAGGCCCTGTGCGCAATAGAAAAAGGATTTTTCTCAAGAAATTTCTTCTGAAAGATTAGCGCACTTGCGTAAAAAAAACCCGCACCAATAATGCACCGAAAACCGCATGCGTTTTTGGTGTATTTTTCCACAGGTTGGTCCCTGCGTTTTTTTTACCATTATCTATGGCAAATAACGCAGGTACCTGCCGAAAAGAAGAGACATGCTCATTCTTTTTCTCAAGAAATTCTGCAGAAAGGATGTTCTTGAGAAGAAAACGCAGTGTGCGCACAGCTATTTTTTTTTCCATAGGTTTTGCTGGGGAATGTCTGCAGAAAGGTTACAACCATTTTCTCAAGAAATTTCTGCAGCAAAAACGCAAAAAAAACCGCAGGTCAAAACGCAGTGTGTGCACAGGAAAATCCCCTTTACATAGAGTAGCATGGGGAAGGCACAACTGATCTCTCCTTTCAACTCCTCTTGTCTGTGGTCTTATGGTCATTGGAGAATGAAGGACACAAGTCCTCCATTCTGGCGATCACTGTGTCGTCCAATAGTGGAACCCCCAGCAATAGAACAATTATAGCCTCTCTAGGGTAAAGGAGATAATTTTCGTACAATGAGTACCCCACAATAGGAGCTGTATGAGAAAAGTATATGACCTACCTAGCTCATCACTCCAAATACAACATACAGTGGGTACTATCTTATCTAACTCCTAAATGTATTAAGCCTATGTGTATAACCATTTTGGTGCACTAAATGTGTATTTTCTATACATACTCCAAAATTACATTCAGCTTTACATTTTCCACAACGCAAGGTGGGATCAAGAAGCAGTAACTACGCTGGATTGTGGGCAGCATGGAGGAATATCATTATCAAATAGCCAACTAAATTTACATCATGTAACAATCTATTAATATTACAGTAGAAAATGGGGCAGCTCACCTTTTATTGAGCAGGCACATGTGAGGGATAATACTTGGGGAGCTTTGTAATGTACTGTGTACATCTCTTTTTAATCCATTTAACCTTTTTGTTGTTGGTATATTTCTTTGCTTTTCGTCAAGTACGGTAATCTTCTGATACTGTGATGGTCATCACCTCCATAAATCTGTGCAGCAATATACAAGCAAGAAAGCCCATTACGGCTCTAGTGGAGTGAGTGACCTATCTCTCCGAAGATCCAACACAAACAACTATCTTTTTCAAACAGAACAAGTAAATCTCATTTTATGAAATAATATTGATCACTTTCCTCTTGGTGCAATGGCATTGTGTTTGCAGTGTAACTTGTGGCTTATAGCTAAGCGCTCCTGTCTGACAGATTTTCTTCCCAACAGGTTTCCAACATTTTGAATCTCCTTCTATTTTTCTATGAGTTCTTTAGTATCAGCTACTCCTACCCAATCTTTTTTCATGACTGTCTTCTCTTGGTATACAACAAGACTCAGTACTCGTCTCTCTTCTCGTCTACTCATAGAACCAGGGCTGTTGCTGTAATTATAGAGGTAGAAGTCTTAAAGGTACTTTGCACGCTGCGACATCGCAGGCCGATGCTGCGATGCCGAGCGCGATAGTACCCGCCTCCGTCGCAGCAGCGATATCCTTGTGATAGCTGCCGTAGCGAACATTATCGCTACGGCAGCTTCACATGGACTCACCTGCCCTGCGACCGTCGCTCTGGCCGGCGACCCGCCTCCTTGTTAAGGGGGCGGGTCGTGCAGCGTCATAGCGACGTCACACGGCAGGTGGCCAATCGGAGCGGAGGGGCGGAGATGAGTGGAATGTAAACATCCCGCCCACCTCCTTCCTTCCGCATATCCTACGGAAGCCGCAGTGACGCCGGTAGGAGATGTTCCTCGCTCCTGCGGCTTCACACACAGCGATGTGTGCTGCCGCAGGAGCGAGGAACAACATCGGACTGTCGCCGACGCTGCACCGATGATACGATTACGACGCTTTTGCGCTCGTTAATCGTATCATCGAGCCTTTACACACTACGATGTCGCATGCGATGCCGGAAGTGCGTCATTTCCAATTTGACCCCACCGACATCGCACCTCCGATGTCGTAGTGTGCAAAGCCCGCCTTACTTGGACCCTGAGGAACCTAAAGAGGCCCATACAAATTAGATAAAAGTCTTCCTAACCAGTTGACTTTATTTGGTATATCAATTTCTGATCTATTTGTTTTCATGGACGATAATTTGAGGACAGATATAATGTCTGATTGCCACTTCATCCTATCTCCTATTGAAAACACATAGCCACTATGGGTTTTCTTGGGAGAGATAGTTGTCTGTTGAAAAAATTTTTTGGATGACAGGTAAAGGTACCGTCACACTAAGCAACATCGCTAGCAACATCGCTGCTGAGGCACAACTTGCTAGCGATGTTGCTGTGTGTGACATCCAGCAACAACCTGGCCCCTGCTGTGAGGTCGCTGGTTGTTGCTGAATGTCCTGGGCCATTTTTTAGTTGTTGCTCTCCCGCTGTGAAGCACACATCACTGTGTGTGACAGCGAGAGAGCAACAACTGAATGTGCAGTGAGCAGGGAGCCGGCTTCTGCGGACGCTGGTAACCAATGTAAATATCGGGTAACCAAGAAGCCCTTTACTTGGTTAACTGATATTTACCTTCATTACCAGCGTCCGCCGTTCTCAGCTGTCAGTGCCGGCTCCCTGCTCCCTGCACATGTAGCTGGAGTACACATCGGGTAATTAACCCGATGTGTACTGTGGCTAGGAGTGCAGGGAACAGGGAGCAGGCACTGGCAGTGTGATAGCGGCGGACGCTGGTAACGAAGGTAAATATCGAGTAACCAAGGGAAGGGCTTCTTGGTTACCCGATGTTTACCGTGGTTACCAGCGTCCGCAGAAGCCGGCTGGGTGCACACGTAGCAGAGTACACATCGGGTAATTAACCCGATGTGTACTGTGGCTAGGTGTGCAGGGAGCCAGCGCTAAGCGGTGTGCGCTGGTAACCAAGGTAAATATCGGGTTGGTTACCCAATATTTACCTTAGTTACCAAGCGCAGCATGCTTCCACGTGTAGCGACGCTCCAGCGATCCCTGCCAGGTCAGGTTGCTGGTGGGATCGCTGGAGTGTGACATCTCACCAGCGACCTCCTAGCAACTTACCAGCGATCGCTATCAGGTTGTATCGTTGTTGGGATCGCTGGTAAGTTGTTTAGTGTGACTGGGCCTTAACTGGCAGACAAGATAAGATTGCCAACAGGCACAAAGGAAAACACCAATAATTATTTGACTTACTTATATAGCTCCCTTACAGATATTATCTTCACTATCCTCATTGGGGTTCACAATCTAAATTTCCTATCAGTATTTGGAGTGTGGAAGGAAACTGGAAAACCCTTAGGAAACCCATGCAAACACGGCGAGAACATACAAACCCCTTTCAGATGGCGTCCTTGGTAGTATTTGAACCAAGCGCTGAAAGGCCACAGTCCTAACCACTAAGCGACCATGCTGCCCAGATAAGATAAATGTTAAATAGTTGGTAAGTGTGCCCAGATATTATATCAAAACCCAGGAGATACACATCTTACTAATAGTTTGACCAACCCATTAGCTCTTTCTATGATATCTACATATATATACAGTATATATATATATATATATATATATATATATATAAATATATTTATACAGTACAGACCAAAAGTTTGGACACACCTCATCTCTAGAACAACTGTTAAGAGGAGACTTTGTGCAGCAGGCCTTCATGGTAAAATAGCTGCTAGGAAACCACTGCTAAGGACAGGCAACAAGCAGAAGAGACTTGTTTGGGCTAAAGAATACAAGGAATGGACATTAGATCAGTGGAAATCCGTGCTTTGGTCTGATGAGTCCAAATTTGAGATCTTTGGATCCAACCACCATGTCTTTGTAGAAAAGGTGAACGGATGGACTCTACATGGCTGGTTCCCACCGTGAAGCATGGAGGAGGAGGTGTGATGGTGTGGGGAGTGCTTTGCTGGTGACACTGTTGGGGATTTATTCAAACTTGAAGGCATACAGAACCAGCATGGCTACCACAGCATCTTTCAGCGGTGTGCTATTCCATCCGGTTTGCGTTTATTTGGACCATCATTTATTTTTCAACAGGACAATGACCCCAAACACACCTCCAGGCTGCGTAAGGGCTAAGGAGAGTGATGGGGTGCTACGCCAGATGATCTGGTCTCCACAGTCACCAGACCTGAACCCAATCGAGATGGTTTGGGGTGAGCTGCACTGCAGAGTGAAGGCAAAAGGGCCAACAAGTGCTAAGCATCTCTGGGAACTCCTTCAAGACTATTGGAAAACCATTTCCGGTGACTACCTCTTGATGCTCATCAAGAGAATGCCAAGAGTGTGCAAAGTACTGTAGTAATGAAAGCAAAAGGTGGCTACTTTGCAGAACCTAGAATATAAGACATATTTTCAGTTGTTTCACACTTTAAGTATTTTATTCCACATGTTTTAATTCATAGTTTTGATGCCTTCAATGTGAATCTACAATTTTCAGAGTCCTGAAAATAAAGAAAACTCTTTGAATGCAAAGGTGTGTCCAAACTTTTGGTCAGTGCTGTATATAAAATCACCCCATGCATATTTATTTCTTTGCTCACTCCAGTATCTAGCAGTCATATACTCCTTTATGTCCTATTGTGCCGCCCCTGCAGCGGTCGAACCGCTCGGATCCGGGGGTGATTATTTGTGGCTCGAGGGTCTCCGGACCCGGGGGCTAGGGGCCACACTCAAATGAAGAGAGGGTTATTTACAGGGGAGATATACTTCGTGACGCCACCCATAGTGTACGGTAATTGGGAGTACCGCCGCTGCCGTTGGGAGTACCCGGAGTGATGGAGTGGGGCAGCTAGATGTGGTCAACCTCCACAGGTAGGGCAAGGCCCCGGGACTCTGTGGGATGCCGTGGGATGCAGGGGTCACTCAGGTACTCACTCAGTCAATAAGCAGACGATGACAACCGGGTAAACCAAATCTCGGGGTATCGCTGCCGCTTGAGGGGAGCTCGTCCGGGTCCCGTCCCCTATAGTGTTGCCTGGTGATCCGTGACCTGCCTCCTGGCACTAAGTTTAACTTCAACGTGGTGGCCCAGTAGTCTGAAACTTGCCAAGCCCCGCTCCCCACTGTGGCTAAGTGTGGGAGCCTGCTCTTAGAGCTCATGCTTGGGATTTTCTGGACCGTTTCTTTGGAAGGCCCTATCCCCCTCGTTGCGCTAGTGCTGCGATTCTGAAGTGGGTGGAAACAGATCATAAAGGCTCCGTTCTCCTCATGTTAATTGCCTGGTTGCCTGAAGCTTCTCCCCGACCTAGGGTCCGTGTACCCCGCCGTGTCTTTGGTCCCCGACTTGTGATAGTGCTAGGCTGCTGACCGTCCTCCTTAATAGGTCCAGGCACCTAGCCGCAATCCCCTGCGACCGGGGGTCCGACTCCTCTAGGTCCAGACCACCGTCTGCAACCTAGCTTCTCTTGGGAGCCACCACTCCCAACCTCCTCTGAGCTCCTCACAGCTCGAGGGCTACTTCCCACCCCTCCACTGACTACTCACTGACTGACTACACTCCTCACCTCCCCTCCCTGACCCCCCAGGTGAGCGACTCTATTCCACTTAAGCCGTCCACTGGTGTGCCTGGTGGGTGTGGTGCAGTGTGTATCTAGGATTTGATTTGCTGTTGGAGGCAACACCATAAGATAGGGACCCAGAACCATGAGGGACTTGGAATACTGCGCGGAAGGGCAGTTTGTGCAGTACGCTGTGACGACCTGATAGTCCAGGGGCGTCACACTTTTGCTTTTTGAAACTAAACATGGACAAATCTGAGCTTATCATCTTTCTTCCATTACAATCTGCTTCAGTATCCTTATCTGTTAAATGGATCCATCGGGCCCATATGTCTGAACCTCCCCGCAAAATAGAAATAGAGGCGGACAGCAAGACATAGTTGATTACGTCTTACTGAGCACACTGTAACTCCATCTCCATAATTATAGTCAATGGTCCTGTTGGCGGACATGCCCGAATGATGTTTTGTGTGGCGTTCAGATGTAAGCCCCAATGAAAATGCTATGTGGACCCAGCTATCATCTGACACAGTTTTCGGACTCTTACCTTCAGTTTCCCATGCTCACTAATTCAAAAACATTTCCCATATCTGACAAACCAGTGGACCAAAATCTTATTGCACTCACTCATCTTACTTGTCTCTACGGCTCTGCTTCTTCAGACACTTCTATCTAATCTTACACTTATTGGTCGGCTTTTTTTGCACATCCTAGACCAGCTCTCTACCAATAAGCCACCCACATTTAAGTTAAGCCACATCCCTTTGTCACATGATGCATAAAACCTTATTGAATAATAAAAAAATTAAAAACAGGGAGAGAAAGGGTTTTTTTTGGCCGACTATCAAAACACCACAAATAAGAGAAAATACCAGAACCATCTAGAAATCACAATAATTTTATTGAGGTAGAAAAGACAGTTTAATATATAAAAATTTATCCCATGTGGGGTTAACAATTAAACATACATAAATCACATCGCATAATAACAATAAAGGGTACTTTGCACGTTGCAACATCGCTAGCATCGGCTAGCGATGCTGAGCGCGATAGTACCCGCCCCCATCGCACATGCGATATGTGGTGATGACAGCTTCACACGCACATACCTGGTCGGCGACGTCGCTGTGACTGCCGAAATATCCCTCCTTCAAGGGGGAGGTGCGTTCGGCGTCACAGCGACGTCACCACGACGTCACTAATCGGCCGGCCAATAGAAGCGGAGGGGCGGAGATGAGTGGGACATAACATCCCGCCCACCTTCTTCCTTCCACATTGCCGTCGGGACGCAGGTAAGGAGATGTTTGTCGCTCCTGCGGGTTTACACACAGCGATGTGTGGAGCTGCAGGAACGACAAACATCGTACCTGCGGTCGACCCGACATTATGAAAATGTCCGACGCTACACATATCACCGATTTTTGACGCTTTTGCGATCGTTTATCGGCGCATCTAGGATAGGATTTACACATTGCGATGTCGTTACCGGCGCCGGATGTGCGTCACTAACGACGTGACCCCAACGATATTCCAGATGCGATGTCGCAGTGTGTAAAGTACCCCTAAGGTGAACAGGAAAAAGTGGGGACCTCCGAAATAAGCCCTATGATGGGACAACACACCGGGACCTGAGTGCAATAACCACCTCCATGGGGAGTTAAAGTATATGAAAAACCCTGGTGATCTTTAGTTCAAATGGGATTAACATAGTGTACCACAGACAGCAACTAGATGGTGCTCAAGTAGCTATGATAAGAGGTGCCGAGCACAGGTATCGGGGTGCGTCCAACCCCGATGCACGTTTCGATATTATCTTCCTCGGGGGGCCCAATTCCTGCGCTCGGCACATCTTATCTTGGGTAAGTAAAAATGCCGGTGGTTAGAGTTCCTTAGGGATCTGTTCAGCCAGTGTTATTGTGTGTATCTAGGTGTATGAATGCTACTTGAGCACCATCTAGTTGCTGTCTGTGGTACACTGTGTTAATCCCATTTGAACTCAAGATCACCAGGGTTTTTCATATACTTTAACTCCCCATGGAAGTTTTTATTACGCTCAGGTCCCGGTGTGTTTTCCCACCATAGGGCTTATTTGGAGGTCCCCACTTTTTCCTGTTCACCTTATTGTTATTATGCGATGTGATTTATGTATGTCTAATTGTTAACCCCACATGGGATATATTTTTATATATTGAATTGTCTTTTCTACCTCAATAAAATTATTGTGACTTCTAGATGGTTCTGGTATTTTGTCTAAAGCCCGCTTTACACGCTGCAATATATCTTACAATGTGTCGGCGGGGTCACGTCGTAAGTGACGCACATCCGGCATTGTAAGTTACATTGCAGTGTGTGACAGGTACGTGCGATTGCGATTGAACGTTAAAACGTTCATCGCATACACATCGTACCTTTCTCTAGAATTGCACGTCAGATTGTTCATCGTACCCGGGGTAGCGCACATCGCAGTGTGTGACACCCCGGGAATGATGAACAGATCTTACCTACATCCTGCGGCTCCCGGCCCACAATGCGGAAGGAAGGAGGTGGGCGGGATGTTTACGTCCCGCTCAGCTCCGCCCCTCCACTTCTATTGGCCAGCTGCCGCGTGACGTCGATGTGACGCCGAACGTCCCTCCCACTCCAGGAAGTGGACGTTCGCCGCCCACATCGAGGTCGTATGGAAGATAAGTAAGTGTGACGGGGGTTAATCGTTTGTGCGGCACGTTCAACAAATTGAACTTGCCACACATACGATGGGGGCGTTGCAAATCGCATACGATATCGTATGCGAAATTGCAACGTGTAAAGCAGGCTTGATTTGTGGGGTTTTGATAGTCGGCTAAAAAAAAAACCCCTTTCTCTCCCTGTTTTTAAATCATGTACACTTATGGGGGGTGGTCGATCAATTGAAAATGAATGTCCTATTTTGCCTTACTTTTGTTCTAATGAATAATAACAAATGTTGCACATTTACAGCTCAGGTCAATTAATTTTATATTATGATTGGATTTTTACAGGTGTGGCCAAATTTACAAAGTGTAATTTTGAGGCCACTTTTCATCATTATTTTGCATCAATACTTGTAAGCAAAAATCAAGGGGTGGAATCTGCATTTAGAAAACATAATGGAAAGATTGTATTTTGTATCCATTCCTAATTTTGGCTTACAAATACTGATGAGTTAAAGTACCTTCATCTAAGGTTGTGTTCGGACATTTGAACCCATGCAAAAGGTTGCATTGTTGACTATGCCTTGCCAACCACAACTAGGCATATATGGCTGAAAATTATCTCAGACAGAGCACACTGTGACTCCGTCTGCATCACCATAGTCAATGGCCTGTCAGCACATATACCGGAATCCCATTTTGCTGGGATTTCACCAGAAGCCCTGGAGGAGCCACTGAATGTACACCAAAACGTGATGTGACCATAGCCTAACCTCAAGGACTTCACTATACACATACAGAGAACACACCGTGTGCTGATGTTTAATGAGTTTGAGACATGTCATTGTGTAATTATGTTGCACATTCCAGACATGACTGATGGTAATGACTTTATATTCTCTGGATTTGTTCCAGGTACCCTGACACTTTCCATATTGGTTAATCATAATCAAACCACTTGTACACTCTTAATTAATGGACAAATATTTTGCTTGGCTTTGGTATAAAAGCCTTTTGAAACATGCTTTGCATATTCTGATCGCACAGTTTTGTCTAGATACTACTATGTGATGAACCTGCTATTTAACTCTCAGCAGTATTGGACCATACACTGCTGCCATTGGTGTTTATCTGCTTCTCTCTATTCGGCATTTGTTGCTTTCTTTTCGGTGTTCTCAGTTGCTTGGCCTCTCAAATATTTCTTTCCTGATGTCACGTATTATTACACCTCAGATATCTCTCTACTTTTTTATTTTTATCAATCTTTTTTTTTTCCTTGTTTTACCTTGTAGTCATTTTTGCTTTGCCTTTTCTCTATTCTGCCCTCCATCCTTTATTCTGTCTACTGGGTTCATATTTTTTAGCCATCTGTATTCTTTAGGTTGCAATCACAATTGCTGTTTTTTTAGCAATTTTTAGTACAATTTTTTGAACCAAAGCCAGGAGTGCATGAAAATGAAAATAAATGACTTTCTGTTACACGTCTTCATCTTGCTAGATCCAAGATCCAATTTTGGCTAAAAAAAACCCAAAAGCAATAAAACTTCAAGTTTGATTTGTTCTTACTATCTGACATGAAATCAGAATATGTAGTAGAATGGATACACACGGCACTTCTAGAGATGGTGCACAAGTAGCTTCCAAAACCATCTCAAGTAGATGTAGAGACTTGGCACTGACATAGGTGAAATGTAATTGCTTTATAGTAGATAAGTTGTAGAACCAGCATAAATAAGCACAGACATTTCAGTCAAACAAGACCTTCATAGTGATGCCATCTATTTTGTGAAGTGCACCAGTCCCTCCTGCAGCAAAACAAACCCACAACATGATGCTGCTACCCTCATGTTTCACAGTTGGGATGGTGTTCTTAGGCTTCAAAGATTCTCCCTCTTTCCTACAAACATAATGATTTTCATTATGACCAAACAGTTCAATTTTAGTTTCGTCAGACCACAGGAGTGTGACACTGGGTACGGGAAAGTATCAAGCGAAAGGGAAGGGAAGCCCTGTGTCTAGGGAAAGGGAAGATGGTGACCCCTGACTAAACCTACTGCTGGTCCCTAGGGTTCTTCACCACTCTTGATAGGTCCCGCACTTATGCTCTGAGCCGGATACCTGACCCTAGGTATCCCTAGTTCTCGGTCTTAAATATGGAATGGATGGGATGAGCTATTCGTCAACTCGACTAAACACTATATACAGTGCCTACAAGTAGTATTCAACCCCCTGCAGATTTAGCAGGTTTACACATTCGGAATTAACTTGGCATTGTGACATTTGGACTGTAGATCAGCCTGGAAGTGTGAAATGTACTGCAGCAAAAAAGAATGTTATTTGTTTGTTTGGTTTTTTTTTTTAAATTGTGAAAAGTTTATTCAGAGGGTCATTTATTATTCAACCCCTCAAACCACCAGAATTCTGTTTGGTTCCCATAAAGTATTAAGAAGTATTTCAGGCACAAAGAACAATGAGCTTCACATGTTTGGATTAATTATCTCTTTTTCCAGCCTTTTCTGACTAATTAAGACCCTCCCCAAACTTGTGAACAGCACTCATACATGGTCAACATGGGAAAGACAAAGGAGCATTCCAAGGCCATCAGAGACAAGATCGTGGAGGGTCACAAGGCTGGCAAGAGGTACAAAACCCTTTCCAAGGAGTTGGGCCTACCTGTCTCCACTGTTGGGAGCATCATCCGGAAGTGGAAGGCTTATGGAACTACTGTTAGCCTTACACGGCCTGGAAAGCCTTTGAAAGTTTCCTCCCGTGCCGAGGCCAGGCTTGTCCGAAGAGTCAAGCCTAACCCAAGGACAACAAGGAAGGAGCTCCGGGAAGATCTCATGGCAGTGGGGACATTGGTTTCAGTCAATACCATAAGTAACGTACTCCACCGCAATGGTCTCCGTTCCAGACGAGCCCGTAAGGTACCTTTACTTTCAAAGCATCATGTCAAGGCTCGTCTACAGTTTGCTCATGATCACTTGGAGGACTCTGAGACAGACTGGTTCAAGGTTCTCTGGTCTGATGAGACCAAGATCGAGATCTTTGGTGCTAACCACACACGTGACGTTTGGAGACTGGATGGCACTGCACACGACCCCAAGAATACCATCCCTACAGTCAAGCATGGTGGTGGCAGCATCATGCTGTGGGGCTGTTTCTCAGCCAAGGGGCCTGGCCATCTGGTCCGCATCCATGGGAAGATGGCTAGCACGGCCTACCTGGAGATTTTGGCCAAGAACTTCCGCTCCTCCATCAAGGATCTTAAGATGGATCGTCATTTCATCTTCCAACAAGACAACGACCCAAAGCACACAGCCAAGAAAACCAAGGCTTGGTTCAAGAGGGAAAAAATCAAGGTGTTGCAGTGGCCTAGTCAGTCTCCTGACCTTAACCCAATTGAAAACTTGTGGAAGGAGCTCAAGATTAAAGTCCACATGAGACACCCAAAGAACCTAGATAACTTGGAGAAGATCTGCATGGAGGAGTGGGCCAAGATAACTCCAGAGACCTGTGCCGGCCTGATCAGGTCTTATAAAAGATGATTATTAGCTGTAATTGCAAACAAGGGTTATTCCACAAAATATTAAACCTAGGGGTTGAATAATAATTGACCCACACTTTTATGTTGAAAATGTATTAAAATTTAACTGAGCAACATAACTTGTTGGTTTGTAAAGATTTATGCATCTGTTAATAAATCCTGCTCTTGTTTGAAGTTTGCAGGCTCTAACTTATTTGCATCTTATCAAACCTGCTAAATCTGCAGGGGGTTGAATACTACTTGTAGGCACTGTACGACACAAAGAGGTCACATAGGGGGGGAAATGCATGAACTACTTATCTACAGATCACACAAGTAGACGTTCAGCAAAGTTTTCAGCTATGATACCACAGAGGAGCACAAGCAACCAAGGATTGAATTAATTGAATAATAATACCAGCACCAGTCCAAGGATGGAAGGTGTATATAAGCAACAAAATAATGCTGATGATCAGCAGCTGGGTGGAAGGCGAGCTCCTGCTGGGTCCAAAAGGGGGAGAGATGAATCCAGCAGGAGAGCTACCTATACCAATAAATACTGACAGCAGGAACAATGGAAAGTCAGGGAGCATTCTGCGCAGCCAAACATTGTGACCTTCTATGGCCAGAAATCACATGACTGTCTGTCACTTGTGACACACCCATGACAAGGACATGTCTCCAAAAATTAAAGACTTTGTTTCTGTGTGCATGTGCAAACATTAATCTGGCTTTTTACAGTATGTTACTTTCGGAGTTATGGCTTCTTCCTGGCAGAGTGGCCTTTCAGCCCATGTTGATACAGTATTCATTTCACTGTGGATAATGAAACAATATTTTTAACTTCTGCCAGCATCTTCACAAGGTCTTTTGCTTTTGTTCTTGGGTTGATATGCAGTTGTCTGACCAAAGCACGTTCATCTCTGCTACACAAAACTCATCTCCTTCCCGAGCGGTATGATGGCTGGACATTCCCATCTTGTTTGTACTTGCGTATAATTGTTTGTACAGATGAGCAAGGCACCTTCAGGTGTCTGGAAATTGTACCCAAGGATGAACCAGGCTTGTGCAAGTCCACAATTCTCTTTCTGAGATTTTGGCTGATTTCTTTTCACCTTCCCATGATGCTTCACAAAGAAGCAGTGTGTTTCAGGTGTGCATTAAAATCCATCCACAGGTGTGTCTGTAATTAACTCAGATGTTGCCAATAAGAAGCTTTGAAAGACATGACATCATCATATGGTCTGTCCCATATTGTTTGCATAGTACTGTTAGGGGTACTTTGCACACTACGACATCGCAGCTGCGATGTCGGTGGGCTCAAATCAATAGTGACGCACATCCGGCGTCGCTGTAGACATCGGAGTGTGTAAATCGTTTTTGATACGATTAACGAGCGCAAAAGCGTCGAAATCGTATCATCGGTGTAGTGTCGGTCATTTTCATAATGTCGCGGCAGCGACAGGTAAGATGTTGTTCCTCATT
This sequence comes from Anomaloglossus baeobatrachus, assembly GCF_048569485.1. Taxonomy (NCBI): domain Eukaryota; kingdom Metazoa; phylum Chordata; class Amphibia; order Anura; family Aromobatidae; genus Anomaloglossus; species Anomaloglossus baeobatrachus. Next base: position 115,433,199 of record NC_134355.1, on the reverse strand, counting down.
CCTGTGGCAGCACACATCGCTATGTGAGAAGCCACAGGAGCGAGGAACATCTCCTTACCTGCGTCCTGCGGCTCTCGCCGGCTATGCGGAAGGACGCAGGTGGGCGGGATGTTTATGTCCCTCTCATCTCCGCCCCTCTGCTTCTATTGGCCGCCTGCCGTGTGACGTCGCTGTGACGCCGCATGACCCGCCCCCTTAGGAAGGAGGCGGTTCGCCGGCCAGAGCGACGTCGCAGGGCAGGTAAGTGCATGTGAAGCTGCCGCAGCGATAATGTTCGCTACGGCAGCTATCACAAGCTATCTGCTGCGACGGGGGCGAGGACTATCGCGCTCGGCATCGATACCATCGGCTTGCGATGTTGTAGTGTGCAAAGTACCCCTTAGTTTATGTAAACTTTTGACTCTGCAGAAAGTAATAAAAATGCCTTAAAACATTCTCTCTCTCTCATTATTCTGCCATTTGGCAAATCTAAATAATTTTGGTTCCTAATTGACCTAAAACGGGAAAGGTTTATTCTGATTTCATGTCAGATAGTGAGAAAAACCTGCAGATGTGTCTTTTTTTTATAGTGTATAGCGGGCTTTACACGCTGCGACATCGCTAATGCGGAGTCGTTGGGGTCACGGAATTCGTGACACACATCCGGCCGCATTAGCGATGCCGTTGCGTGTGACACCGATAAGCGATTTTGCATCGTTGCAAAAACGTGCAAAATCGCTAATCGGCGACATGGGGGTCCATTCTCAAATCTCGTTACTGCAGCAGTAACGAGGTTGTTCCTCGTTCCTACGGCAGCACACATCGCTGCGTGTGACGCCGCAGGAACGAGGAAGCTCCCCTTACCTGCCTCCCGGCCGCTATGAGGAAGGAAGGAGGTGGGCGGGATGTTACGTCCCGCTCAGCTCCGCCCCTCCGCTTCTATTGGGCGGCGGTTCAGTGACGTCGCTGTGACGCCGCACGGACCGCCCCCTTAGAAAGGAGGCGGTTCGCCCGTCACAGCGACGTCGCCGGACAGGTATGTATGTGTGACGGCTGTTGTGCGACACGGGCAGCGATTTGCCCGTGTCGCGCAACAGATGGGGGCGGGTACCCACACTAGCGATATCGGGACCGATATCGCAGTGTATAAAGTAGCCTTAAGTAAACTTCTGGTTTCAACTGTATATGGGACTGTTATTCGGTTGTCAAAACTTTTGCAATGAATATTCTCCAAGTGAATATCCATTTATTATTTGAATCTTTCAATTCACCCTGTTTCCATAATCACTAAAGGTTCTAGGACATTTCCCTCCTGTCTTTTACAATATCGAATGTTACTAAGTAATCTCATCTCTAATCTGAAATAATCTCAAGTGTTTCATTTTACATTAGTTATACAAATAATGGAATAATATCATTGTATTTATTTACATAATTAATGTACTTAGGAAATACTGAATATTTATTAGCGTTACATTTCAGTAGTCCCTATTTAATTTATTTAAAAAGAGAAAGTTTTACTTTATTGCATTAAATCATGGCCATTTTTCTAATTAGACGCTGCTTAGTAATTTTCCACGATTCCACATTGCTTAACTGCTTAGGAAGTAGATTGCTGGCTGTAATAAAAAGTGTTTTTATTAATCCATTCTCCAGTGTGCTTTGTGACACCTGTAATTTTTATCTAGATGTTGAGATTAAAAATGTTAATAATCTTTTTGTCTTCAGCTGTCAGGAAGGCTGCCAATATTAGAAGGAAAGCGCTTTCCTAAATATGTACCACTTATTATAATATTAGCTCGCGTTTAGCACTCATTTCACAGCTGCTTAATTATACTGTGTATGTAGCATTAATTATAGTATTTATTCATCTGTGTGGTCTCTTAATTTATAATTTCTCCCTAAGCAGAGTGTCCTACAGAATCCCTTACTCCTCTGAAAAAAAAAAGAGAAAATTGAATATTTAGGCTGCTTTCACACATCCGTTTTTTCCTGTGCCTCACAATCCGGCGCTTTGCAGAAAAAACGCAACCGTTTTTTTTCGCCGCCGGTTGCGTTTTTTTTGCATAGACTTACATTAGTGCCGTATTGTGCCGCATGGGCTTGCGTTCCGTCCGGTTTTTGCCGCATGTGGCAGATTTAGCCGATGCGGCGGCCGGATGGAGTGTTGCCTGGCACGTTTTTTTGTCCGGCAAAAAAAACCCGCATCGCGCCGCATCCGGCCGATGCGGTGCGATTTGCAATGCATGCCAATGGACGCCGCATGCGGCGTCCTGCAGCAAAAGACGCATCCGGCCGCCGCATGCAGTTTTTCCCACTGCGCATGCTCAGTAGCCTGTCACAAGCGGCAAAAAACGGACGGGCCGCATGTTAAAAATGTATGCAAAGGATGCGGTTTTGTCGCCGCATCCGTTGCATAGGTTTTAGAGCCGGATTGGCTGGCTCTGCTAAAACCGGAGGTGTGAAAGCAGCCTAAGTATCATATAACAAAAATATTCTCACTTTTCATAATTGGAGCTGAACAAAAAGATTCACCGGACCCTGGTGTGGCATCCACAGCGGTACTTCGTGGCAGTCCTTCCAGGGTTCTGTGAACTTCCTTGGCCAGCACTTGACTCCATCATAGAAACCTTGAAAGTGGCAGAGGCGCTCATGATGACGGCATTCAAGTGCCGGACAAGAAAAGTCCCAGGACACTGGTAGGACTGCCACGGAGTACCAACATGTATGCCGGATTGGAGCCCAATAGATTATTTTTTCTCATCTCTAGTTATAATGTTCATCTCTGTAAGCCACAGCTATAGCTGAGATGTTAGTTGCTTTGTGTATATTAAAAAAAGTATTCATACCCATGAACATTTCTACATTTTTTCACATTATACCCACAAACATAAATTAAATTTTATTTTGATTTAGTATGATTTATCAACATCAAGTAGTAACTATTTATGAAGTGAAAAAACAATGATACTAGGTTGTTTAAAACTGTAATTTGAGTTAATACTTTGTAAGGCCACCTCTAGCTGCAATTTCTGCTGCAAGTCTTTTGGGCTATATCCCTACATACTGAAATCTGTGTCCATTCTTCTTTGCAAACTAGCTCAGTGAGATTGGATGGAGGCATCTGTGAACAGCAATTTTCAAGTCTTGCCACAGATTCTCAATGGGATTTAGGTCTGGATTGTGACTGGGCCCTGCACACACATGGATATGCTTTAATCTAAACCATTCATTGTAGCTCTAGCAGCTTTGGGTCATTGTCCTGCTGGAAAGTGAACCTACGCCCCAGTCTCAAGACTTTTGCAGCTTCTAATAGGTTTTCCTCCACGATTGCCCTGTATTTAGCTCCATCCATTTTCCTTTCAACTCTGATCAGCTTCCCTGTTGCTGGTGAGAAAAGCATCTCCACAGCATGATGCTGCTACCACCAAGTTTAAAGGATATGTCCGGTACTTTTTTTTTTTTTTTTTAAATGTGCCTAAACACCAACAAGCAGGTAGTTTTTACCTACCTGTCTGTTGTGTCCGGCACTGCTCCAGACCACTCCTGCCAGCGATTCAGCTGCTCCTGCTGATGTCGCGTCAACAGAGCAGCGTTTCTCATCCGCTTTGCTTTGTAGACGGGGGGGGACATGCTGATTGACAGCTGGCTCCCCCAGTTAGGCAGCAGGGAGACAGCTGTCAATCAGCATGATGTCAGCAGTCCCGTCCTCTCTACACAGCTGAGTGTAAAAGAGGCTTCCACTCTGTTAATGAAACCATTGTATGGCCTGCAAGAGCGGTCTGTGGCTGCTCTGTGCCAGCAAAAAATGGCGCCGGACACAATAGGCACATAGGTAGCAATTACCTGCCTATTAGTGCTTAGCCACATTTTTTTTTTTTTAGTTAAAGTCTTGGATATAGCCCTTAACGTTATGAATGGTGATTTCAGGGTGATGTGCAATGTCAGTTTTCCGCCACATAGCGTTCTAAATTCAGCCCAAAAAGTTCTCCTTTCTCATCTGACCAGAGCAAATTCCACTTGACATGTAGGGAACACGCAAAAACAAAATGTGTTTGAATGGCCCAAAGTCCAGACCTAAATCCCATTGAGAATCTCTGACAAGACTTGATAATTGCTGATCACAGACGTCTCCATCCAATCTCACTTAGGCTATGTGCGCACTTTCCGTTTCCACCTGCTTTTCAGCTGCTTTTTAAGTCCGTTTTGAACTGCAGCGTTTTAATGCCAAAATGCATGCGTTTTAATTTTCCAGCAGTCTATAGAAAATGTGGATTTCTTGTCCGCACTTTGCGTTTCCAAACGAAGCATTTAATTTGCATATTTTTGTGGCAAAAACCATGCGTTCAAAGAAGCAGCATGTCAATTGTTTTTGCCATTTTGGCTGCATTCTACATCCATTGAAATCAATGAGTTGTAGAAAATCGCTGCCAAAATGTGAAGCAGTGCGCTTGCATTGCATTATTATTGTGATCCACATGTTTTTTTTAACATAACAAAGGCAGGTCTTTCGTCTTTCTCTCTCTGTCGGTCGGTCTGTCGATCGGTCTCTCTCTCTCTATGTCTCTATCTCTCTCTCTGTCCATGTCAGTCTCTCCCTCCCCCCCTCTCTCATACTCACTGATCCACGATCACCAGCGCGGCGCTGCACGGCGTTCATACTGTGGCGGCTTCTTCTCTTTGAAAAAGCCGGCCGCTCATTAATCCATCACGTATTCCCTGCTTTCCCCGCCTATGATTGGTTGCAGTCAGACATGCCCCCACGCTGAGTGACAGCTGTCTCACTGCAACCAATCACATCCGCCGGTGGGTGTGTCTATATCGAGCAGTTAAATAAATAAATAAATAAATGAAAAAAAAACGACGTGCGGTCCCCCCCATTTGGATACCAGCCAGGGTAAAGCCATACGGCTGGAGGCTGGTATTTTCGGGATGGGGAGCTCCACGTTATGGGGAGCTCCCCAGCCTAACAATATCAGCCAGCAGCCGCCCGGAATTCCCGCATCCATTAGATGCGAAAGTCCCGGAACTTTACCGGCTCATCCCGACTTGCCCTGGTGCGGTGGAAAACAGGGTAATAAGGAGTTAATGGCAGCAGCCCATAGCTGCCACTAAGTCCTAGGTTAATCATGGCAGGCGTCTCCCCGAGATACCTTCCATGATGAACATGTAAGTTAAAGTAAATAAACACACACATCCAAAAAATTCTTTATTTGGAATGAAAGACAAAAAAACACCCTCTTTCACCACTTTATTAATTCCTCAAAAACACCTCCATGTCTGACGTAATCCACACAAGGTCCCACGACGCTTCCAGCTCAGCTACATCGGAAGCTGACAGGAGCGGCACTAGAACACCGCCGCTCCTGTGAGCTCCATGCAGCAACTGAAGTGAGTCGCGCAATCAGCTTGAGCTGTCACTGAGATTACTCGTGGCCACTGCTCTCACGTGTAGGACTGCAGCTGTGACAGCGAGTAACCTGAGTGAAAGCACAGCTGATCGTGCGTCTCACTGTAGTCACTCAGGGGATTTGCGATCACAGGTGAGTCCTTCACGTGTGACCGCAAATCAAGCCGCGGCACACGCACACAGCCGCGCGATCACAATGAAGTCGGGTGAAGTTCATCCGAGTTCATTCTGATCGGCCGGCACTGTCCGCAGCCAGCCATGACAGTGACAGTGTAGTCCCACTCGGCTCTGCTGCAAGTCTATGGGGATGCTGCAGAGCCGAGTGGGTGCATACTGTGAAAAATGTGCGTTCTGGATGCATGAATTCTCTCCAGGAATGTTCGCACTTTGCGTTCTGCAGAATGCGTCTTTTTCAGTTGTGTTCTGAGTCGCACACACAGTGACTTTTTCGCTGCAGAATTGAACTGCAAAGTGCGCACATAGCCTTAGCGTAAGGCCAGACTAGTGGTCATGGTGGAGGTGTGACCTTGGATCTGAATAGTATGATAGGTGGGAGATGACTATCTAGTTCATTGTTAAATGGACCTGTGTCTTTGTGGTTTTCCCCATCAAACAAGCTGTTGCCCTGCAAAGTTACGGTATATCCCCTCCTAACAAACCAGTCACAGTTGACCTTAAACTTATGGTATATTGATGCTTTGCATAATTGCTGTAGATTCTGTTGTGGAAAATATTCTGCAACTACTCTGTACATCTGAAACCACTACATTCAATTATAGAAATAATTGCAACACAGTCCGTAGCGAATTCAGCTTCAGGATTTGGAAGTAGAAGCTTCCTTTAATTTTGGGTTTTTCTAAACTTGCATGTCTTGCTATAGTGTTCACTGTATGAATATTCTACAGTAAGTACCAACTCTCCATGTAGTGTAGAATGCAGGCACACTGAATATTACTATTAAAGGGGTATTTCACTTTTAAAAAACTTGAGCCCAAATGATTACATACTTGTAATCACCAAACTCATAAAATATTCACGCTCCCCTTGTCCTGCTCTAGCTCTTCACAGCAGCTCTAGGCTCTTTGTGTTTATTACAGCGGTGATGCCACAGCTACAGCGAACATTCTCTGCTGCAGCCAATCACTGAACTCAGTTGTTCATGCCAACTACATCAGCAGAGCGGCCAACTCTGTGATTAGCTGCATTGTTAATGTGTGCTGTAGTTGTGATGTCAGTACCAGTGCCCATATGCACAGACCAGAGCAATGACGGATAGCTGGAGATGGACCCAGGGAGTCTCACTACTATCTTTTTGTTGTTTTACAAGATGCAATTGTTTGGGCACAACTGTGAAAGTTAAAAACCGCTTTAAATTTTGGGATTGATACATCAAAGTTATTATGCCATTATTCTGGTGTAAAAAAGCTTTGTACCAAGGCCTGAGTACTGCCATACCTTTTCTCAATCAAGAAATAACTTAAATAGGACCTGCCTGACAAAGTAAAGTAGACCAGAAGATCCTTAAAAGCTAGACATTATGCCATGATCCAAAGAAATTCAGGAACAAATAATAAACAAAGTAATTGAGATCTATCAGTCTGTGAAAGGTTATAAAGACATTTCTAAAGCTTTGGGACTCCAGCGAATCAGAGTGAGAGACATTATCCACAAATAGCAAAAACATAGAAAAGTGATGAACCTTCCCAGGAGTGGCTGGCAAACCAAAATTAACCCAAGAACGCAGCAATGACTCATCAAAGTGGTCACAAAAGACCCCACAACTCCAGGCCTCACTTGCCTCAGTTAAGGTCAGTTCATGACTCCCCCATGAGAAAGAGACTGGGCAAAAATAGCCTGCATGGCAGAGTTCCAAGATGAAAACCATTGTAGTGGACAGGGACACCTGGGAGCCCCAAGGAAACCTAGAGAGATACAAGATCTACAAGTAAACAGCACTGGAACCTACTACCCTGCATGGAATAAGGAAGTGAAGTTTCTGTGACCTTAGGGATCATATTTAAAGGAGGGATTCTCCTCTCTGGACATAAAAAACTATTCCGGAAAACAATCCTATGATGAAGGGCACCATGGTAAAAACATGACCCCGCACTGCAAAGAGATGAACATGCCAATTTAAGGAGTTGAACATGATAAAATGAGCATATCTACAGGATGGAAAAATATTAAGAATAAAAGAAATAGAAGTGAACTACTCTATCAAAGTTTTGGACTAAAGAAAAATAGACAGAAAATACCTTTTATTGAGTGCTGTCTATGAATTGAAATAGACCCCTGATGAACTCCAGAAGTGTGGGGAGAAACGTGTCGGGTCATTACAGTTTTGGGTCAACTCATTAAGTGGGTCAACACTTGTTTTAAATTAACTAATATCTCTCCTATATTGGTGGTGAGAAGAAAACTATTCTAAATCTCTTAAATATCTATCACACCTTTTCATCCAATCTGCACTGGTGCCTATACCTACTCCTCAACCCCTAGCATACGGCAGTAGGGAAAAAGTAGGAAGGGCGAGCCGCTGAGGAGTGGGGGCACCAATTAATTAATCTAGGGTGCCGACCCCCACAGGATAGCCAGTAACAGAACCAAAGGGAAAGAATTGGGTTATTAAATCACAGGGATTGTGTCACGAAGTGTGGGTAATACACAGGTATTTGTTTTAGTATTTATTGTTAATTGAGTCTAAAATACAATAAAAACCTTTAAAGTAGATACTTTCTGTGATACTTTGGGACTTCAGTGAATCAGAGTGAGAGACATCATCCACAAATAGCAAAAACATAGAACAGTGGTGAACCTTCCCAGGAGCGCCTGGCAAACCAAAATTACCCCAAGAACGCAGCAATGACTCATCAAAGTGGTCACAAAAGACCCCACAACAATATTCAAAAAACTCCAGGCCTCACTTGCCTCAGTTAAGGTAAGTTCATGACTCCACCATGAGAAAGAGACTGGGCAAAAATAGCCTGCATGGCAGAGTTCCAAGATGAAAACCACTGCTGAGATAAAATAACATGAAGGCTTGTTTCAGTTTTGCCAGAAAACATCTTCATGATCCCCAAGACTTTTGGGAGAATTCTCTGTGGAGTGATGAGACAAAAGTTGAACTTTTTGGAAGACGTACAGTTAGGTCCAGAAATATTTGGACAGTGACACAATTTTCGCGAGTTGGGCTCTGCATGCCACCACATTGGATTTGAAATGAAACCTCTACAACAGAATTCAAGTGCAGATTGTAACGTTTAATTTGAAGGTTTGAACAAAAATATCTGATAGAAATTGTAGGAATTGTACACATTTCTTTACAAACACTACACATTTTAGGAGGTCAAAAGTAATTGGACAAATAAACCAAACCCAATCAAAATATTTTTATTTTCAATATTTTGTTGCGAATCCTTTGGAGGCAATCACTGCCTTAAGTCTGGAACCCATGGACATCACCAAACGCTGGGTTTCCTCCTTCTTAATGCTTTGCCAGGCCTTTACAGGCGCAGCCTTCAGGTCTTGCTTGTTTGTGGGTCTTTCCGTCTTAAGTCTGGATTTGAGCAAGTGAAATGCATGCTCAATTGGGTTAAGATCTGGTGATTGACTTGGTCATTGCAGAATGTTCCACTTTTTTGCACTCATGAACTCCTGGGTAGCTTTGGCTGTATGCTTGGGGTCATTGTCCATGTGTACTATGAAGCACCGTCCGATCAACTTTGCGGCATTTGGCTGAATCTGGGCTGAAAGTATATCCCGGTACACTTCAGAATTCATCCGGCTACTCTTGTCTGCTGTTATGTCATCAATAAACACAAGTGACCCAGTGCCATTGAAAGCCATGCATGCCCATGCCATCACGTTGCCTCCACCATGTTTTACAGAGGATGTGGTGTGCCTTCGATCATGTGCCGTTCCCTTTCTTCTCCAAACTTTTTTCTTCCCATCATTCTGGTACAGGTTGATCTTTGTCTCATCTGTCCATAGAATACTTTTCTAGAACTGAGCTGGCTTCATGAGGTGTTTTTCAGCACATTTAACTCTGGCCTGTCTATTTTTGGAATTGATGAATGGTTTGCATCTAGATGTGAACCCTTTGTATTTACTTTCATGGAGTCTTCTCTTTACTGTTGACTTAGAGACAGATACACCTACTTCACTGAGAGTGTTCTGGACTTCAGTTGATGTTGTGAACGGGTTCTTCTTCACCAAAGAAAGTATGCGGCGATCATCCACCACTGTTGTCATCCGTGGACGCCCAGGCCTTTTTGAGTTCCCAAGCTCACCAGTCAATTCCTTTTTTCTCAGAATGTACCCGACTGTTGATTTTGCTACTCCAAGCATGTCTGCTATCTCTCTGATGGATTTTTTCTTTTTTTTCAGCCTCAGGATGTTCTGCTTCACCTTAATTGAGAGTTCCTTAGACCGCATGTTGTCTGGTCACAGCAACAGCTTCCAAATGCAAAACCACACACTTGTAATCAACCCCAGACCTTTTAACTACTTCATTGATTACAGGTTAACGAGGGAGACGCCTTCAGAGTTAATTGCAGCCCTTAGAGTCCCTTGTCCAATTACTTTTGGTCCCTTGAAAAAGAGGAGGCTATGCATTACAGAGCTATGATTCCTAAACCCTTTCTCCGATTTGGATGTGAAAACTCTCATATTGCAGCTGGGAGTGTGCACTTTCAGCCCATATTATATATATAATTGTATTTCTGAACATGTTTTTGTAAACAGCTAAAATAACAAAACTTGTGTCACTGTCCAAATATTTCTGGACCTAACTGTATGTCCAATTACATTTGGTGTAGCAGTAACACCATTACAGAAAAGGAACATCATATAAACAGTAAAATATGGTGGTAGTGTGATAGTCTGGGGCTGTTTTGCTGTTTCAGAGCCTGGAATACTTGCTGTGGTAAATGGAACCATGAATTCTGCTATCTACCAAAATATCCTGAAGGAGAATTAAGGGCTCATGTGCATGTAACTGCAGAATATGCTGCAGCAATTTGACAGCACATGTGTGCTTCAAATCGCTGCAGAAACACTACATAATAAATGCAGTATTTTGTTAAAAAAAAGCTGTTTTCATGCGCTAGGGATGCTGCCCCCACCATAGACAGATTGGGAGCTGCATCCAGAGCGCACAAATAATTGACATGCTGCTTTTATGAACGCACGGATTTGGGTCAAAATTTTAGCACCCAAATCGCTGCGTTCAAAAAAGCAACATGCGCACGTCTCATGCACAATCTACATAGATTGTGCAGGGGACGCAGGACGCATGCATTTACGCTGCAGTGCTAAACGCAGCGTAAATGCATGTCAGTACGCAACGTGCTCACGAGCCTTTAGACTGACATTAAGGCGGGCTTTGTACACTACGACATCGCAGGTGCGATGTCGGTGGGGTCAAATTGAAAGTGACGCACATCCGGCATCGCATGCGACATCGTACTGTGTAAAGCCTAGATGATACGATTAACGAGCGCAAAATCGTCGTAATCGTATCATCGGTGCAGCGTCGGCGTAATCCATAATTACGCTGACGCGACGGTCTGATGTTGTTCCTCGCTCCTGCGGCAGCACACATCGCTGTGTGTGAAGTCGCAGGAGCGAGGAACATCTCCTACCGGCGTCACCGCGGCTTCCGTAGGATATGCGGAAGGAAGGAGGTGGGCGGGATGTTTACATCCTGCTCATCTCCGCCCCTCCGCCGCTATTGGCCGCCTGCCGTGTTACGTCGCTATGACGCCGCACGACCCGCCCCCTTAGGAAGGAGGCGGGTCACCGGCCAGAGCGACGGTCGCAGGGTGGGTGAGTGCATGTGAAGCTGGCGTAGCGATAATTTTCGCTACGCCAGCTATCACACGATATCGCACCTGCGACGGGGGCGGGGACTATCGCGTGCGACATCGCAGCATCGGCTTGCGATGTCGCAACGTGCAAAGCCCGCCTAAGTCCTGACCTTAATCCGGTTGAGATACTGTGGCATGATCTTAAAAAGGCAGTTCATGCTCGGAAACCCTCCAACGTGGCTGAATTTTAACAATTTTAGCAAAGATGAGTGGGCCAAAATTCCTCATGAGCGTTGTAAAAGATTCATTGCAAGTTATCGCAAACGCTTGATTGCAGTTGTCACTGCTAAGGGTGAAGTTTACAACCCAAGGCCAGATATAAGGTTTAGGGGGCATTTACTTTTTCACACAGGGCCCTGTAGGTTTGGATTTCTTTTTCCATAAATAATAAAGACCTTCATTTATAATCTGCATTTTGGGATTACTTGTGTTATCTTTGTCTAATATTTAAATTTGTTTGGTGATCTGAAACATTTCAGTGTGACAAACATGCAAAAGAATAAGAAACCAGGAAGGGGGCAAACACTTTTTCACACCACTGTATATGTGTTTGTGTATTCCAAACTTGTCATTCCTGAGTGGCTAGTGCCAAGACTGTTAGTAGTCCATGTAAAGGGAGCCTGTCTGTTGACTCTGTCTCTTTAAACCATTAACAGCAAGAATCAGAGCCCAGCTGCACGATTGCAGTCTGTTATTTTCTTCTTTGATACGCTTCCCTGGCCAGCTTTTTCCTGCACCACTCTAGTTCATTGACAGGTTTTTCTCATGTGTGTGCATATGGAGATACCTGTATGTCACCTAGAGCGATGCACGGAGAAGCCAGCTGGGAGGGAGTGGGGGCGCTGGAAAGGTCTTATCTCTCACTGTAGTCCGGATGTTTATACCATGGTTTCTCTGAAACACCTGGGCTTTTCAACAAAACATATACAGTACCTGGCCAGAACTGTGCAGCCTGCAGCCAAGATCTGGTTCATGCTGCCCATTGTTTGGGTAGCATCAATCAACTGGCAGGTGCCCTTTAAGAGATTGTTAACAAGTAGCAGAAAAATAAATGGAATTTCTAAAATCTCATTCACATAGTGCTGGGTTTTTTTGCATTTTGAGCTTTGTAGTAATTTTTTTATACCGCAGCATGTCAATTCTTTCTGTTTTGCTGGTTTTTTTACCCATTCAGTTGAATGTATAAAAAAATCATCAAAAATACATAAAAATAATTGCATGAAAATGCATAAAAATGAGCAAAATTTCACAGCATTTTTCCTGCTGGTACGCTGCATTTTCCATGTGGGAAAAAAACACTAGAGTTGCCAGATATCCACATACATTCCTGTAACACTCCTGTTATCCATTAAAGCAGCTCTCCAGCGTTTTGTGTTTTTTTTAGTGCTGGAGTGACGCTTTAAATGTAAGCCCCGTGCCCCGGAATTATACTCACACTCAGGTGACTTCATTGTTTTTCGGTGCGCTCCGGCCCCACAACGCCATTTTGTGACATAACTTCTGATTGGCCGAAAGTCAGAAGTTATGTCACAAGATCTCAATGAAAGTCTATGAGAGCAAGAACGAGGCTCTCATACACTTGGATTGATTTGTGACCTCTGGTGTGCTCCATGAAACACTGGAGCTGCTGGCAGGTCACATATCACCGAGACCGACACGAGTGGTAGCAATAGAAGATGAAGATGCAGGAGGGTGCGTATAAGATTGGAGTCAGGGGACTTAGATTTAAAGCACCACTCCAGCGGTGCGATATGAAAAATTCTGGAGAGGTGCTTTGAATAAAATGAGGAGATTTGACAGAAATCTAACTGAACTTTTGTATTTTTTGGGAGAGGGAGTATATATATTTAGGTATATTGTACATTATTTCTATCAAGTACCATTTTGGGCATTGTAGGCAATCATAGCTGACTGTCGACATTGAAACAAATATAGATGTAGGCAGTCTTCAGAGCAAGATGGCGATTCATTTCATGTCCTTTAATTCTGCTGGTATTTACCAACTACATATTTATTTACCACGAGAAATTAATAGAAGTAGAAGCTGTGATCTAAGTGACATAATTATGCAGGGCACATGAGCCACAATTTAAGGTGCATTTTCCGTTCCCCATTGTAATCACTATACTCGTGTTTTGTTGTGCTCATAAAGAGATGCAAGCAAACCTATTAAAATGTTCTTTTCTTCGGCACAATCCATGGAAATCTATGTTCTTTTTAAGCAGGATAGTTCTTATTAGTTTTGAAATTGCCAAATGCTATTCATCTGAGCTAAGCACACTCTACTTTTGTGGGATGTTTTGTTCAGATTCCTCTGTAAATTTTCGAGTTTCGAGTTGCCAGGCAACGCTCTTCTCCTCTAGTATCACTTAAATAATCGGGTCAGAGAGAGCAAATCTGTATCATCTAAAATCTCTTCCACCAATAAGCTCTTATTATTCTATGTAATGTATTTCTTTTTGTTTTTCCTTTCTTTTCTTTAAGGAAATGTGATTGTATATGGGAACACACTTGATAGTTACACCACAGTTGCTACGCTCATGTCATTGGGAATGTGTGGCTCTCGAATTCATTTTGTACAGCCTCCACTTACATCAAATGTCACTTGCTTTAACAATTACGCCATAGAAGAAGCTGTACATAAAGGTTTATCAGCAGCCGGCGTGACGACTTACTACAATTGTAAACTGGCGCAGTGGAATGACGGTGCGGATCCAGATCCTATAGATTGTGCGTCATTCACCACTGATTCAAAACCACTGAAACTACCCTGCATCGTGAGTAAAACATATCTTATGTAATGAGTAATGTAATATACGAAAATATATATATACATATATAGATAAATATATATATATATATATATATACTGTGTGTATATATATATATATATATATATTTATATTTATAACACGCTATGTATATATACAGTTGGTACCGAAAGGGTACTGAAAGTGTTGGCACCCTTGAAATTGTTCCAACAAATGAAGTCTTTCTCCTAGAAAGGTATTGCAAATACACTTGTTTTGTTTTACACAAGATTACTTCCTTTGTGTGTTTTGGAACAGCACAAAAAAACACAGGAAAATAAAGGTATATTGGACATAATTTCACACACAACTCAAAAAATGGGCCAGACAAAATATTTGGTACCCTCAACTTAATATTTGGTTGGGATCATTGTCCTGCTGGAAGACCAATGACCTGTGACGCAATACTAGCTTTCTGACACTAGGCACTATACTGCGACCCAAAATCCTTTGGTAATCTTCATATTTTTAGATTGCCTGCACACAGTAAAGGCACCCAGTGCCAAAGGTAGAAAAAAACAACCCCAAAACATCTTTCAACCTCCACCATATTTGACTGTAGGCACTGTGTTCTTTTTTTTTTTAGGCCACATTTCATTTTCAGTAAACAGTAAAATGATGTACTTTACTAAAAAAAAACTCTATCTTGGTCTCATCTTTCCACAAGATGCTTTCTCAGAAGCATTTAGCTTACTTCATGCGCATTTTGGCAAACTGTACTCTAATGTTTCTTTGTCAGCAGTGGGCTCCCCCTGCGTCTCCTGCCACCGCATTTCATTTCATTCAAATGTCGATGAATAGTTTGTGCTGGCAGTGATGCACCCTCAGCTTGATTTTTTTTTTTTTAATTTGATTGGGGCTGCTTTTCCAACATCCAGACTATCTTGCATTGCAACCTTTCATCAATTTTTCTCTGCTGTACATGTCCAGGAAAATCAGTTACAGTGCCATAGATTGTAAACGTCTTGACTATGTTGCACACCATGGACAAAGGAACATCAAGATCTGGAGATGACTTGTAACCTTGATATTGTCACCAAAGGATTTTAGATCGTAATGTAGTGTACAGTGTTAGAAAGCTGGATTTTGTCCTAGGTCATGGGTCTTCCAGCAGGACAATAACTCCAAACATACTTCAAGAAGCACCCAGAAATGGATCAAAACAAAGTGCTGGAAAGTTCTGAAGTGTCAGCAATGAGTCCGGCTCTACATCCCATTGAACACCTGTGAGGAGATCTTGAAATTGCTGTTGGGAAAAGGCACTCTTCAGATAGGAGAGACCTAGAGCAGTTTGCAAAAGAAAAGTGGCCCAAAATTCCTTTTGAGAATCATAAGAAACTTGTTGATGGTTATAGGAAGTGATTGATTGCAGTTATTTATTCCAAAGATTGTGCAACCAAATATTAAGTAAAGGATGCCAGCAATTTTGGCCAGCCAATTTTTGGGATTTTGTGTGAAATTATGTCATTTGCCTTTTTTTCATATTTTTTCCAATATACACAAAGGAAATAAAAATATGTGTGACAAAACGTGTAATTGCAATAATGTTCTGGGATAAATACTTCATTTTCTGGAAAAATTTCAAGGGCGCCAACGCTTTTGGCCATGGCTGTAAATAACTTGATAGTGAAACCTTTTTCCCTGAGATTGCAAAAAATGAATCAGAACAGTATATCCCCCTATTGAGGTAAATGTAGGTGATCATAAGATATCAGGAAGACAAAATCAACTGCAAGTACAGATAATCTTAAAGCTACTGTGACATTATTTTAAGCAAAGTATTTAACAGACACATAATGAAGAGAAACAAATGTCCATAATAATTACCACCGGACCCTTCTGAGGAAGCTATTGAGCAAAATGCGCATTAGGGGTTCCAGTGGTAACTATTATTTGCATATCTAATAAGTGTTTATTTCTTTAGGCAAAGTGGAATAAGATCATGGTAGACTACTTTGGGTTACATAGTTACATAAGTTGAAAAAGACCTAGATCCATCAAGTTCTCCACCAATTATACATTTTTTGTCACTAAATTGCTTATAACTTAGAATGTTGTGTGCTGTGAAAAACAGCCAGCTCTTTTTTAACATTTGCTATAGTTTCTGCTATATCCAAATATGCACTTACCTCCTCATAGAACCCCAACATGTTGGTTAGACACGACTTATCTTTCATGAAGCCATCTGTTATTATCATATTCTCTCTAATATATCATTGCATGTCAGCTCTTATAATGCCCTCAAAAACTTTGCAGACCACTGATATCAGACGGTAATTGTCTGGATCCACCCTCTTACCTTTCTTAAATATCCGTTCCATCAGCCATCTTCCAATCCTGAGGCACCAACCCTGTTATGTTGCGAGAAAAAAATAAAATATGACTTTTTGTGTCCTATATCTCGTCAGATGGACTGTGTAGGGAGACATCCTTTTGACAAGGAGAATGGTAACGCCCAAATATAAGTTTGTTCTTTTCATAATGGAAAGAATAAGAGAGGAATGGCACATACAGAAAGTTTCCCTCAAAATTGTTAGTTTGTGATAAGAGCGTTTGTGTGTGTGTTTATCAGCTTTGTTTTTACCAGCAGTAATTATGTATGCATACATTTTACTTTTACATTATTTTGTCTTTTAGGCATTCTTCAACTTCTGGGAGAAGAAAGTAGATTACGATGTCTTCAAGGCAGTTAACAGTGCCTGCCTGGTATATGATGGAAAGCTGGTTATTGATACTACATTTCACACAAATGATTCTTCTATAAGAGCAGCAGGACCACTGACCAAGTACTCCAATAGATATTATGTTAATGAGTGGTCTCACAGCTACTTCAGCTCCAAGGAGATAGGCGTTCAGCTAGCTGCTACCATGCTTCCCCTTTTCGACCCGACACTTGAACCTATCAGAGAACCGTCGCCGGAATGTGACAAACTCATCCCAATCTATAAAGGGCCTAAAATTCAAGGTTAGTTTCTAGATATTATGTTGAGTTTCATTGCAGTGAAATTCTGATTATCTTGAAGACAATTATGCAAATGGCCAATACATTATAGCACCTCTCTGACTTACAAACAGGTGCACTAATACAAATCAGAGTTTGCCAAAATGTGCGGAAAGTTAAAAATCAACTGTCATCTGTTAGATAACTTACTACAGACTTCCAAATTACCCCAAGCATAAGAACAGTTTGCCATGCACTTCATAAAATAGGTTTCCATGACTGAGACGAGAGATAAAAGCCTCAGATTACAATGCACAATTACCACGTCATAGGACTAAAGAAGGGGCAAATTCGTGGTGGACTTTCACACAGATTGACGCCTCTTGGAAAACAGGGCCCTATCCCTTCTTGTGTTTGAAGCCTTTTTTTAATCTGTTTTGGGGTGTTTTTAATTTGCTTCATATTTACACTTATTTTATTCGGCGCCTATTTTTAAAGTCTGTTTTATATGTGTTCACCTCTTTTTTAGTTTATTTTTTTAGCACCCATCAATTGGTCTGGGTTTGGGCTTTTCCAACGTTTCATTAATTACAAAATGTTAGTACTATTGTACTCTAGTCTTCACCTTGGAGGCATTTTATGTATTTTTGCACAAGTGTAACAACATGTTACTAAAATGTGCGACTTTTTCTGCTGAAACGTTGCAAATAAAAAGTTAAAGGTGAAAATAAAGTACATTTTTAATTTACGGAAAATTCAATAACCACGTGCACTATTTTCAAGAGAAATGTCAATGAATACAATAAAACACAAAAAGAAAAGTGACTTTAAAAAAAAAAAGATGACGAGTCTATAGTACCCAGTGTAAATTTGAGGTAGGAAGGATAATGTTACATGGCTTTTTTTTCGGGTTTGAAATGGGTCCTTTACTCCAAGTGATGGGTGATATTGAAGAGAATCTGACAGCAGGATTTCACACTCCAAACTATTGATATGTCAATGTACCTCTTTCAAAGACAAGTCTAGCAACATCTTTATGTAACCAGTCCATTCCTCCGTTGCTGAGAAATTAGCATTTTAGTTGATATGTAAATGAGCTTGTAGATGTGAAGACTTTGTCACTCCAGCTCTGTTCTTCTTCCAGCATCACCTCCTCCTGCTTGACTAAAAGCCTCTATACTGTGTAAATTCAGACAAAGGTGCTGTCAGTCAAACAGAGGAGGTGGTGCTTGGCAGTAAATAGAGCTGGAGTGACAGATGCTTCAGATCCACAAATAGCTCTTCAACCTCCTTTTCATATCAATATAAACACTGATTTCTTAGTAGTAGAGAAATAGAGCCATGTAAAGGTATTGCTGGACTTTTTCCTTTGATACCACCATACGCTAAGACCTTGCATGTTTCCAACTTGTGGTTTGAAGAGCGCACATTCTTAGACACAAGATCCCCCATGTTAATCCGATATAAATATATATTATAGAGCCAAGCACCTTCGTCACTATTTGCTATAGGATTGAACATATGGCGGCGTAATCTTTTTATAAATACTCTAA
Source organism: Anomaloglossus baeobatrachus (assembly GCF_048569485.1). Taxonomy (NCBI): domain Eukaryota; kingdom Metazoa; phylum Chordata; class Amphibia; order Anura; family Aromobatidae; genus Anomaloglossus; species Anomaloglossus baeobatrachus. Next base: position 115,414,639 of record NC_134355.1, on the reverse strand, counting down.
TTACAAGTACTACTAATATATTTGAGAACTGCATTGTCTCAAATGTTATATTTGTGGGAATAGTTTGTGCAAGAATAAAAAAGGCATTGTGAATTTAACTTTCTCAGCAATATTTTTTTTAGCAGTCTATCACATGTGCTCTACAGGAATATTACAGACTGTCATAAATAATATAGTGACAGGTCTGTAGGACAATAATTGTTATGGGCGGAATGGTAACAATCGATCCTGCCGGGACGGGGATGTGGATCCACTGCACCACGGATTCCAGGTTTACTCTGGAGGGGGATGACTAAGCCGTCTTCTCTAAAACCTCTGGTGGTGAGGTTAGGGTTGTGCTTCAGGTAGCCGCCAGGTACCACTCCAAAGGAGTCCCTGGATCTGTGGAAGCTGACACTGACCGAAAGAGGCCAGACAAAATAGAGCCTCTGCTGGGACAGGATTAGGATAACCTGCAGGGAGGAAGATGCTACAGGTACAGACGGAACTGAATCAGGTACAGATTCATGTTCAGGTGGGAACATGGATTCAGGAACACATGCAGATACTGGGACACAGGAACAGACACAGGTGCACAGGCTGGTAACGGGATACAGGAGTGGATCAGGCTGGTACCAGGACAAATCAAGAACTCAAGGTGGTAACGGGACACAGGAATGGTTCAGTGACTCAGTCTGCTATCGGGACAGAAGGATAAAGTAGTAACTCAGGTTGTTGCCGGTACACAGGCACAGATACAGGAACTCAGTCTGGTACCGAGACACAGGCACAGATACAGGAACTCAGGCTAGTACCAGGACACAGGAACGATTAGGGCCTCCGGATGGAACTGGGAATGGGATCAGGAACTCAGTCTTGAACCAGAAACAGATAATGAACTCTAGCTGGAACCAGGAATCATGAACATGATCAAGAACTCAGACTGGAATCGGGGACGATGAACTGGATCAGTAACTAAGCCTGGAACTGGGAACCAAGAATGGGAACAAGAACTCAAGAAAGGATCGGGACACTGGAGTAGGTTCAGGTATTTGGAAAGGTTCGGGTCCCAGCACTCGGACAGGTTAGGTTTTAGGCACTCATGACAGGTCTGAGTTCAAGCACTCAGACAGGTTCGGGTTCAGGCACTTGGACAGGTTCAGACCTGGATCGGGATTAGATCAGGTATATGGGCAAGAACTGAATCTGGAACAGGATCTAAAGAAAAGAAGAGCCAGTAGACAAAAGGCACAATGGTTACAGTAAACTTTGTTGCACAGGCACCTTCCAATAGTGAAGGGTGCCTTAAATATCTGGTACTTCTCAGCGATAGAATGGGTACACATCAGGAATGTGAGCAATGCCCCTTTAAGAAGTAAGGAGCAGGCACCAAGGAAACCCATGTGGCCCTGGGAGCCGTGGTGGGCACAGAAGCAGGGAGAAACAGCAGCGTGATGAACGGAGCAGTGACTCCGTCAGAGTCACTTCCAGTTAGTGCAAGGAAAGCCAGCATTACAATAATCTAAATACAGATTTGTAGATACTGAATGGAAACATGGGGCTGAAATGTGATGTCAAATAATACGTTATGCTACATCCATTATGCATTGTTGACATGTTAGGCATGTTTTTTCGACATGTACATCAAGAATAATGGCTTATCAGTAATGAGTTAAAAAAAGGGAATGGTGTTAATTATTATGTGGCACACCAAAATTCAAAGAATCATAAAATCACAGAAGGGTAAAGTTGTGAGAGACCTCAAGAGCCATCAGGTCCAACCTCCTGCAAGTACATGTATTCCTAACTCATCCTTAATGTTTATCCAGCTTCCGCTTGAAGATTTCGATTTATAGAGAGCTTACTATCGCCTGTGGTAGCCTGTTCCACTCTCTGACTGCCCTCACTGTCAGAAAGCTTTTCCTAATGTCTAATCTGAATCTCTTCCCTTTTAGTGTCATCTCATTGATTCTTGTATTTCCATGTGCTAATGAGAATAGGGCAGTTCACGCTGCTCAATGACTACCTTTCATATATTTGTAGACCGCTATTAAGTCGTCTCTCAACCTTTTCTTTTGCAAACTAAACATTCCTAGTTCATTTAGATGGTCTTCAACAACAACCCATCCAATCCACACAGGCAAAGAAATCAAACCATAGATGTCCTTAAATTTAGTGATGTATAATATTGAGAATTGACACAGAAAAAAAGTATTGAACATATGAAGAAAGAGAGGTACCAAAAGCCATGGCACTAGCTGAAATCTATAAGTAATTAGAAAACAAGCTTGCTATACATGGTGGCAATATTAGCAGATTCAAATCATGTCCTATAAAAAGGTATCTCATTACCAAGGTGCCACACAACAAACATCCCATGATGGATAAAACCAGTGAGCTGTCTCAAGAACTTCACATCCTTCTTGTTGCAAAACGTACTGATAGTATTGGTTACAGAAGAATTTCTAAACTACTGAAGGTTCCAGTGAGCATGATTGGGGCCATAATCCAGAAGTGGAAAGGACATCATTTCACCATCAATCGTTCATGACCAGGTGCTCCCTGCAGGCTTTCAGACAAGAGATAAAATAATTATCTAAAGAGTTGCCCAAGATCCAAGAACCCCATGTGGAGAGCTACAGAACAACCTGGAATAAGCAAGTACAATTATTTCAAAGAAAACATAATGCACTCATCCTCCATTGCCTATATGCACGCTCACCACACAAGGCTCCATTGCTGAACAAAAAGCATTTTCAAGCGCGTTTCAAGTTTGCTCAACAATATTTAGACAAGCCTGTGAAATACTGGGAGAATATAGTCTGGTCAGATGAGACCAAAATTAATTTCTTTGGATGCCGTAATACACACCATGTTTGGAGGCCAAAGGCATTGCATGCCACCCCAAAAACACCATACAAACAGTGAAGTTTGGAGGTGTGAAAATCATGATGTGGGGCTTTTTTTCAGCATACAGCACTGGCAGACTTCATATAATAGAAGGAAGGATTAATTGACAAATGTACCAAGACATTCTTGATAACAATCTGCTGTCATGTACCAGGATGATGAAGATGAAGCGAGGGTGAACATTTCCGCAAGACAATGATCCCAAACACACAGCCAAGGAAACTCTCAATTGGTTTTAGAGAAAGAAAATAAAGCTGCTAGAATAGCTGAGACAATCACCTGACCTGAATCCAATAAAGGAGGCGTCTTGAAGCTGTGATCACCAACAAAAACTTTTGTACGAAGTATGAAATAAATTTCAGTAAGTGTGTTACTTTTTCCCTGTGTCATTTATCATTAATACATATCACTAAATTTATGATTATCTGTGGTTAGATCTCTTTGCCTATGTGGATTGGATGGGTTGTTACCGACATCTGGTGAAAAATTCACTTCAATAGCACCTTTGAAAGTATATTTGCTTACAAAAAGCTGATGTGTTCAATACTTATTTCACCCACTGTATGTAAGGAAAGATTAAAATAATTGAGCTTTAATTCTATGTAATGATATACTATGTTGGTTTATGCTATATTAGGTGGTCTTGTTCCTGGAGGTTATTACTATTTACATGTCACAAAACCTGCAATTCCATCTCCTCTAGAAGCTCAGATGGCGCAGCCAAGTTATGTAAGTAAAATAGTTTGATCAGTAGTACGCATAAGTAATATATACATGTACACACAGTGGATATAAAAAGTCTACATACTCGTGTTAAAATACCAGGTTTTTGTCATGTTAAAAATTACTCCAAATCTGTCAGATTGTGAGGGCATCTTCTATGTACAGTGCTCTCTTTAGGTCAATCCACAGATTTTCATTTGGATTCAGGCCTGGGCTCCTCGAATGCCACCATTTTAAAACTCTGATCTTCCATAGCAAAGCCATAGAAGCTAATTTTGCTTATTTGGAGATATTCTCAGGGAAGCTGTTGTGCTTAATGGTGAAATTTCTCTTCATCTTCAACTTTTTAGCAGAATCCTGAAAGTTGTGTTTCAAAATTGACTGATATTTTGAACTGTTCAGACTTCCCTCCGCTTTGACTAAAACCCCAGTTACAGCTGCTGATAAACAACCCCAAAGTATAATGCTGCCTCCGCCACATTTCACTGTGGGTATGGTGATCTTTTGGTGATGAGCAGTGTTAGCTTTGTGCCAAACACCCCTTTTGAGATTCTGACCATCAAACATTATCACGTTTTTCCACATGCATTTGGCAGACTTCATGTAGATTTTGGCTAAACTTTGGGCTTGTATGCTTTTTTTTTGTAAGAATAAGCTTTAATTTTACCACCCTACTCCACAAGCCACAATGAAGAATAAGGGAGTTTGTTCTCACATGCAGTATACAGCAAGTACTTTCCACAAATTTCTATTGGTCCCTGAATATTGTTTTAGGCCTCTTGGCAGCCTAATAGACCAATTCTCTTCTTGCCTTTTCAATAATTTTTGAGGTACGTCCAGTTCTAGAGAATGTTACTGCTTTGCCAAATTTAAGCCATTTCTTGATGACCGTCTTCACATTGTTCAATGGTATATCTATGACTTGGAAAAATATTTGCACCCTTCTCACTCCAATAATTAATTTTAACCATGAGATCCTTTTGCTGTGTTGTAAACTGATTACAAATTACAGAATGGCTTTATGAACCTTTTAAGTATATTAAAATAAGTAGCTTTAGCTGGATTGAAAAATGCTTATCTTTACATCAGGCTAATACAGCCATTCTGACATGAATTTTCAAAGTAACTAGACAGGCCTCATCTAATCTAAGAGCGCTACTTTTTTTTATTGATGGCCTAAGGATAGGCCATTAGTATCTTATCAATAGTGGCACCCTCACCTATCAGCTGTTACCACCAATTGCCAGAAGTTCTTGAATGTTGCTGTAACACCGCAGTTCCATCATTTTTATAGTGGCCCCGGCTGGATACTGCAGATCTACCTATATTTAAAGGAATATGGGGTGGATCTGCTGTACCCGCCAGTGGCCATATAGTTATGATGGAGCTGCTGTGTCCTGGAAGCATCCGAGATCTTCCAGCCTACCCTAGTCAGATATTGATGGCCTATCCTGAGGATAAGCCAACAATAAAAAAGGAGTGTCCCACCTCTTTAAAAATGTATGGTGTTTGTATTGTCAAATCATATCCACTTCAACCAATCTCAGTAGTGTGAAACAAAATCTGCAAGAGATCTATAGAATTGTTTGGCTTTACTCACCATTTTCATTTCAACTTAATTCAACATTTATTAAATACTTTTTACAATGATATTTTAGGGACAAGAAATGATAACTGGCAAAGCAACTAGTGGAGATTACTTCCGGCTGCACATCAATCAGTACAGCATGGTGGAAGCTATAACTTGTTTATCGCTGAAGCCATTTCCAGCATCCAATCTTATATGCTTATATGGACAGCACGAGCGTCTTCTGAATAATCTGGGTTCTCGTTTTAAAGAAGGACTCATTCTAGACCTCTACAGGTAAGATCCTTAACCATGGTACATTATTGGTATTTTTCTACATGGATGCTTATAGTATAACCAAGCACCATAGGAAGATATGTGCAAGACTCATAATGTACATGATTGTATAAAAAGAAAAATGTAAAAGGACCCACAAATGAATTCTAGAGAAGTACTCCAGAGAGTACACAAGATTAACTGTTATTAGCAATCAACTTAATCAGGAATGTAAAGCAAGTTTGGTATCAGTATATAAAGACCTTATAAATAGTAATGGGGTACCAACAAGAGTATTCCCCTTTACACAAATATAGGCCTATAACTTGATACAGAAAAACAGAGCAACCTTACCACAAGGCCCAGAAAACCAGGTAGCTATCCTCACACTGCGCGTTTCGCCTGCTTGCTTTGCATTGGGTTGAAAAGCCCAGCTAAGAACTGGTGTGGCACAAAAGCAAAATGGTCAGGGAGTGGTATGTATTAAGCATTATGTAGAAAAAGTGCGACATATTTCTGCTTTCAAAATACAGGACCTGGGAAAGACAAAGATTAAAGGAGTTGCCCAATAGAGATTTATCACATAGACATTTATTAAGATACATGATAAATATAGGATCCCTGCAGGTTCGACTGTCAGAAGCTGCCAACAGCCTCCACAACTGCCTGATTCTTATCTCTCCTAACATCTACCATTGGGGATGATTTAGGAGGTCACCATACACATTAGATAGTTAGCTAATCCCACTGAAATCGCTGAGATTGTAATGATTGGAAATCTCTTATAACCATATTTTATACACAACAGAACATAGATCACAGATCACAAAGTTATAATTAGACATTTACATTTTTCCATTTCATTTGAAAAATTAGCTCATTGAGAAATTAATGGCAGCCACACATCACAAAAAAGTTGGCACACGGTTCACAAAAAGCTGGAAAAGTAAGTGGTGCTAATTAAAACAAGGCAAGGAGTGGGGGTCGGGAGGCAATTTTCAGCTAAACCACATGAATGCATATAAAAAAAAGTGTGTTAGAGAGGCAGAGACTCTCAGAAGCAAAGATGATCAGAGGATCATCAATTTGTGGACTATTGCATCTACAAATTGTGCAATGACTTCAGTAAAATGTTTCTCAATGTAAAATTGCAAAGTCTAGAGATGGGCGAACCCACTGATGTTCAGGTATGCCGGTTCCAACTGGACTTATCAAAAGAAAAAGTCTGATTTTCCTTCTAAGAAATGCAGATTTGGTGTAGAAATTTGTTGCAGAAAATTCTGCACCAAATCTACATCACCTGGAAGAAAAATGCATCAAAATTGCATCATGTTTTTGTGTGGTGTGGTGTGTTTTTCTGCCAGGAGAGGTAGTACTCAACTTGCGTACATAGCATAAGCTAGTAACTTGGCATTGAGTTCACCTCGGGTAATTTCATACTTTTCACCGGAGCTGAGTTCATTGAGTTCGCCTGAAGTCACAGCTGGGGTACCGTGGGAACCGCAGCTGTGACCTCAGGTGAACTATCTCACGTCACCACTCATAGCTGCGTCTCTGTCAGTGTGTTCCTGACTCCACAATGCTTGGTCACGTTTTCTAGTTTGACTGCACACTGCGATCTCAATATGTAGCAGGGCCAGGATTGCCGTGGGACATTGTGTCTGTGGATTATGTCAGACCTGCTGGGTTGTTTAGGGGGTTAATAAATTAGAGAAAGAGGTGTATTTTGTTTGTTAACTAAAGTATTTTTTTGTGTTTTTTTTTATTTTTACTTACATGATTAGTAATGGAAAGGTCTCATAGACCCCTCTCCATTGCTAACCTTGGGTTTGATGACAGCTGTGATTTTTTTGACAAATCACAGCTGTCATTAACACCTTATATTACCCCGATTGCCACCACTCCAGGTCAGTGGGGATGAACCATATCTAATGAACGCATTAATTCTGGGGTGGCTGCGGGCTGCTTTGTAAGGCTGGGGGGCCCAATTACCATGGGTTTGTCCTGCCTGAGAATATCAGCCCCCAGCTGTCTGCATTATTTTGGCTGAATGTCAAAATTGGGGGAACTGCACTCCGTTTTTTAAATGATTTATTTAAATAATTTTAGAAAAGCCTCATGGGGTTCCTCATATTTTTATACCTAGCCAAGATAACGCACACAGCTGGGGTCTGCAGCCTCTAGCTGTCTGCTTTATCTGTGCTGGGTTTCAAAATACAGAAGACCCTATGCAATTTTTCCAATTATTTATTTTTACACTCCACTTCAGGGACCCAGATAGATAGTGTGATGGCAACCGATCACAGATGCCGGCAGTCTGATTGCAATTAATCACAGATGCTGTCACAGAGGGTGGGCAGAGGAAACAGTGAGTAATCATGAGGTTTAATGAGTGGACCCGGAAGCAGTGTGAAAGCTGCACGGAGTAAGTGTTACTTTAATCCCCATTTTGCTTCCTTTTGCACCATTTTATAACACTTAAGTTCGGATCCCCATAGATTATATTATTATGGGGTTCAGGGTCGGTGATCAAGTTCGTGTTCAAGTCCGGTCCTGAACCGAACTTTTTTTTTTTAAAGTCCTGTCGGACCCGAACATCTGCGGGCTCTTCCACCTCTACCCAGGTCTGTTGAGCAGCTAGAATCCTTCATCAGGTTGATTCCTCTTACAAAATTCCAGCAATTGTTTTCTTCATTTCTTAGACATTTACAGACTTTTAAAAAGAGCAAGGATGCGCTACACGATAGTAGATATGGCCCTGACCCAATTTTTTCAAGATATGTTGCTGCCATCATCTTCTAAAAGAGTTAATTTTTTTCATCCAAAATGGAAAAATGTGGAACGTTTGTTTATCTTCTGATCGGTGTTCTATAATCTGAATAAAATATTGCTATAAGAGATTTCCAATTTTGGGGGGATTTTGTGACTTTGCACTGTATATGACTGGCTCTATAATCAATAAATTGTTTAAGAAACTGAAAGGTAATGTAAACCAGAATGAAACCTGAAAAGTCTATGTTAGGCTTTGATGATAATTTAGGAATACTTCCTATGAACCATCCAGTGGGTATCTTACATTCAGCTTTCTTGGTGAAGGAACCAGACAATATTGAATTATTCCCTTGAGTACACTGCATCGCTTATGTATACTGAGGATCGGATGATTCAGAATAAAAGACCGTGACATTTCTTCTGCTGCTTTGAGTACCCGCATTTTCTTCAATGAAAACACACAATTTCTGCTTCTATGAAAAGTTTCCTTAGATGCATTGATTTGTTGTTCGAGCTAAACAAAAATTACTTTTCAAAAATCATTTTACTTCCTATTTTGTCCTGAATGCATCATGGATAAAAGCGTCCAGTGCACTGTGGAGAAAGCAATAGCATTGCTACATTCAGAAATATGTTCATTCCTCGGCTCCCCAAGTCCTGATTGAAGAATCTTTTTTACTATGTGTTACTTCAAACTCTTAAGGTTGGGTCACTTTGTAGTAAAAAAGCTTTTGTAGTGTTAAAGTGTGGTAGCTAGCATATTACATACTGGAGCATATATTTCAAGCTAAAGGTACCAGAATTGAGTCGTAATTTATTGCGAAAAAAACTGTCTTCAATGATTTGCCCAATATTTATTATGTATTCTAAAGTCTTTTAACTAGTTATGGGTGGACCTCCACTGCGACAATCCCGGAACTTTACCCTGCTCATCCCGATTGCTTGGATGCAGTGGCAATCGGGATAATATAAGGGGTTAATGACAACTCACAGCTGTCACTAAAGGTACCGTCACTCTAAGCGACGCTCCAGCGATCCCACCAGCAACCTGACCTGGCAGGGATCGCTGGAGCATCGCTACACGGGTTGCTGGTGAGCTGCCAAACAGGCAGATCTCACCAGCAACCAGTGACCAGCCCCCAGCCAGCAGCGACGCGTGGAAGCGATGCTGCGCTTGGTAACTAAGGTAAATATCGGGTAACCAACCCGATATTTACCTTGGTTACCAGCACACACCGCTTAGCGCTGGCTCCCTGCACTCCTAGCCAGAGTACACATCGGGTTAATTACCCGATGTGTAGTCTGGCTATGTGTGCAGGGAACAGGGAGCCAGCACTGGCAGCGTGAGAGCGGCGGACGCTGGTAACGAAGGTAAATATCGGGTAACCAATGAAAGGGCTTCTTGGTTACCCGATATTTACATTGGTTACCAGCGTCTGCAGAAGCCGGCTCCCTGCTCACTGCACATTCAGTTGTTGCTCTGTCACTGTCACACACAGCGATGTGTGCTTCACAGCGGGAGAGCAACTAAAAAATGGTCCAGGATATTCAGCAACAACCAGCGACCTCACAGCAGGGGCCAGGTTGTTGCTGGATGTCACACAGCAACATCGCTAGCAACATCGCTGTTGCGTCACAAAAGTCGTGCCTCCGCAGCGATGTTGCTAGCGATGTTGCTTAGTGAGACGTGGCCTTAAGTCGTAGATTAGTAATGGGAGGCGTCTGAGACCCTCCATTACTAATCTGTAAGTAAAAATAAATAAAACACAAAGCAGAAAAAATCCTTTATTTGAAATAAAATACAAAAAAACCTCTTTCACCCCTTTATTAACCCCAAAAACACCCAGTTCCAATGTAATTCTCACGAGGTCCCATGACGATTCCAGTTCTGCTACATACTGAAGTCACAGCACATGGGCACAGAACATGACCGCATGGTGTGGGCTTTAGCCAGAGAATAACTGAGCTGCAGCGATGAGTGGTGACATCACTCTTATTTGTGGTCACAGCTGGAGGTTCCAACGGTCCTTGACCTGTGACCGCAGGTAATTTGACCTAAGGTGACCTCATTAATCTCAGTGAGGTCACTGAGTTTACAGACCTGCATCTCTTGGCAAAAAAATTGTGTTTTTTTTCTTCCAAGAGATGCAGATTTGGTGCTGAAATTTATATACCATATTCCTGGACCAAATCTACATTTGCTGGCAAAAAATTGCATCAAAACTGCATTTCGTTTTGTTGCGATTTTTTTCCAAGGCGATGCAGACTTGGTGCAGGAATATGGTATATAAATTTCAGCACCAAATTTGTATCACTTGGCAAGAAAACACACAAAAATATTTTTGACACAGTTTCGGTGCACTTTTCTGCCAGGAGATGCAAATTTGGTGCAGAAATCTTGTGCAGACATTTCAGCACCAAATTTGCATCTCCTGGCAGAAAACCACACCAAAATGGCGTCAAAACTGTTTTTGTGCATTTTTGGCAATAGATGTAGATTTGGTGCTGAAATTTATACACCATATTCCTGCACCAAACCTGCATCACATTGCAACAAAATCACAGCTCTGTCGCATCAAACCACATTGTATTTTGATGCGTTTTTTTGCCAGAAGATGCAGATTAGGTGCAGGAATATGGTGTATAAATTTCAGCACCAAATCTGCATTTCTTGGCAAAAAATACGGCTTAATGCCAAGAGATGCAGGTCTGTGAACTCAGTGACCTCAGGAATATGAGAATGTGAAATTGCCCAGTTTCCTCAAATGCCACTCCTGCATACCAACCTGCCTCGTATTAGTTAGTTTTTTTAGACTCTTGCAATTAAAGAGACCTTTGATTATATCATCCAACCACAAAATCACCCTCAAGGGGATCAGGTGCAATAATAACCCAATTGTTAAAATTCATATTTTTATTCTTATTAAATAATTTAAAATCATAACAATTCAATAAAATCAACAAGGGGTCCCAATGACCAAGGACAATCCACACTGACAAATGTACAAAATATATACCAATATTTATTCACTTTTATATAGTGCTATTAATTCCATAGTGCTTTACGTACATTGGCAACACTGTCCCCATTGGGGCTCACAATCTAAGGTCTCTATCAGGATGTCTTTGGAGTGTGGGAGGAAACCGAAGAACCTGGAGGAAACCCATGCAAATACTGGGAGAACATACAAACTCCTTGTAGGTGTTTTTCCTTGGTGGGATTTGAACCCAGGACCCCAGCGCTGCAAGACTGCAATGCTAACCACTGAGCCACTGGGCCGCCTACAATCCTACAACTTATATATACAAGGCATGTAATAATCATTATATAATACTATTAGTACAATTATAATCAACTTCCAAAATACCTGTATATACTGTGATGGTAAATATAATTTAAAGCTAAATTTCACTATAGAAACAGCATTAACTCAAGTATGAAATACTTTTCACCATATACTGACTTAGTTATGGTACACTAAAGACAGAGATCAGTTAATTTTAGTTTTAATACATTCTACCCACAATGATTACAATATATTAACCCCTTCACGACCTTGGACGGATCTATCCGTCCAGGATCGTGTCCCGTTAAGCCCCGCCCCCTGCCGCGGGCAGGCGGCGTGGATCGGCACACATATCAGCTGTTTTCAACAGCTGACGTGTGCCTCCTAGCCGCGGGTGGAATCGCTTCCACCCGCGGCCATTAAGCCCTTAAATCTTGCTGCCAAAGTCTGGCAGCAAGATTTAAATGCGCGCGGCCATGTTTGTTACTTACCGCCGCCCCCACCGGAAGTCACGTGTGTTATCACGTGACTATCGGTGGTTGCCATCGTAGCACAGGGTCATGTGATGACGCCTGCTGCTATGATGTTTCACTTTCGTTTTCCCTCGGCCGAGAGCAGAGGGAAAACCAAAGTGACTGAATCTGCTGTTTACAGCTGTATTGCTGTGACCAGCAGATAGCGATCAGCGATTGGATTGCTGATTGCTATAGCCCCCTAGGGGAACTAGTAAAATAAAAAAAAAAAGTAAAAAAAAAAGTTTTAGAAAATAAAAAAAAAAAAAAAAACCTAAAAGTTCAAATCACCCCCCTTTCCCCCCACTGAAAATTAAAGGGTTAAAAAATAAATAAATATACACATATTTGGTATCGCCGCGTTCAGAAATGCCCGATCTATCAAAATATAAAATCAATTAATCTGATTAGTAAACGGCGTAGTGGCAAAAAAATTCCAAACACCAAATTTACGTTTTTTGGTCGCCGCAAGTTTTACGCAAAATGCAATAACAGGCGATCAAAATGTAGCATCTGCGCAAAAATGGTACCATTATAAACGTCAGCTCGAGACGCAAAAAATAAGCCATCACTGAGCCATAGATCCCAAAAAATAAGAACGCTATGTGTTTCGGAAAATGGCGCAAAACGTGCGCCACTTTTATTGGACAAACTTGTGAATTTTTTTTAACCCCTTATATACAAGTAAACCTATACATGTTTGGTGTCTACAAACTCGCACCGACCTGAGGCATCACATAGATACATCAGTTTTATCATAAAGTGAACACGGTGAATAAAATATCCCAAAAACTATTGTAAGATCCCACTTTTTTTGCAATTTTTCCGCACTTGGAATTTTTTTGCCGTTTTCCAGTACACTATATGGTAAAACTTATGATTTCATTTAAAAGTACAACTCGTCCCGCAAAAAACAAGCCCTCATATGGCAAGATTGACGGAATAATAAAAAAGTTACGGCTCTCGGAAGAAAAGGAGCAAAAAACAAAAACGCAAAAACGGAAAGTGCCCGGGGGCTGAAGGGGTTAAATTACTAAGTTAATGGTTAATGGATATGAATGAATTACTCAGTAGTGACCCATCATACTGCTAGTGGCCCATTTATTGTAAATAAGCAACAACTATAGATTAGGCCCAGTTATATCTGACTAAACATGTCTAGTAGAATGGACATAACAACCCCAGCATCGACCAATGCACTCAAGTGAATGGAATGGTAGGGTGTACTGACCTGTGTACTGAAATCCGCTGTGTGGACATCCGCACCCCTGAAAATCTTCTATTACATCATGTCACATTACTGTGAAGTCATCAAAGGTCCTTAAACAATCTAATTCTAGGGTCCCAAAGAGAGTGGGGGCCATGAGAAATTGTTCTGTTTGACTCCCCCTAACGCCAGCCTTGGCTGTAACTAGGGATTATTTTTGCAGTAGGGCTTATATTTCACGCATACTCTAAAAATACTGTGAAATCAAGCCAGGGCTTATTTTAGGGGTAGGTCTTATTTTCGAGAAAAACCCGTATTACATAGTTAACCCCTTCATGACATCCACCAAACATGTACTGCACAAGTCGGAAGTGGGTCCATGGAGCGGGCTTACGAGGTGAGCCCTTCACATACTCGGCAGGTGATGGCTGTGTGTGACAGCCAGGACCTGCTTCTAACAATCACAATTGCTAACCTATTAAATACCCGCTGTCAAACTCTGACAGCGGCATTTAACACATGCTGACATGGGGGTACGTCATTTTAATCTGTGGCATAGCATTATATAGCACAAGCAATCATATGATCGCAGGTTATAGTCCCCTAAGGGGACTATTAAGAACAGTGAAAAGTAAAAAAAAAAAAGTTTAAAAAAACATTAAAGTTAAAATCACCTGCTCCCTTTTTGCACCATTAAAAATAAAGGTAATAATAAAATTTAAAAAATACACATATGTGGTATCGCCAAGTTCAGAAAAGTCCAACCAATGAAGATATAAAAATAATGAACCCGATCGGTAAACAGTGTAAACAGAAAAAATTCCGGAACCTCCAAAATTCAGGGTTTTTTGGTTGCTGCAATACCAAAAATATCCTGTAACAAGCTATCAAAACATCGCATCTATCCCAAAATCATATCAGTAAAAAGTTAAGACATCACACTGTTCCATAGACCAAAAAATTAAAGTGTTATGGGCCTTGGAAATTGGTGACACAACAGCCAAAAAGCCCAAAGGTTTTTTTTTTGCAAAGCTATGTTTTTTTTTCATCACTAAAATAAAAAAATGTGGACATGTTTCGTATCGCTGTAATCGTATTCATGAGGAAAATCATATTATGAGACATGTTTTACCACAAAATGTACAGTACACTGTAAAACCAATTCCCCAAAAGCCATGTCAGAATTGCTGGTTTTTTTTCACAATTTCTCTCCAATCTGATTTTTTTTCCCCATTTTTCAGTACACTATGTGGTGATATGAATGGAGTCATTCAAAACTAAGACGTGTCCTGCAAAAAAACCCAAGCCCTCATAAGTGTATGTGGACATAAAAATAAAAAAAGTTATGACCCTGGGGAGAAGGGGAAGAAAAAACGAAAATGCAAAAATGGAAATTGGCCGCGTTGTGAAAGGATTAACTAGGTGGAGTGGAGATGTGCATGCTTAACCTCTACTCCATTCATCATGCGTGGGACTGCTGGAAATAGCTAAGCTATTAGGTATTAGGCTGAAATTTTTATGTTTTGTTTTTTTTACTCTTTTTATTAGTCTTCTTAAGGTCCTTGAACTTGTGGCCACTTGAATGCCAATAATATACATTACAGTACTGCAGTATTGCATTCTATTGTAAAATTACTGGTCTCCCATAAAGTCCAGGAACAGCAAAGGCTTCATAGGAGTAACATTATAAGGCCGGTGTCACACTTGCGATTGCCTCGTGTGTATCTCGCGCGAGTCTCGTGGTGCATCACCCGGCACAGACTCACACTCTCCTCACAGGAGCGTCTCACCTGCATAGAGATGCGTGCAACCGACCCGCTCCTGTGAGGAGAGTGTGAGTCCGTGCCGTGTGATGCACCGTGAGACTCACGCGAGATACACGCGAGGCAATCGCAAGTGTGATACCGGCTTAATAGACATAGTGGCCTTCAGTAGACCTCTGGCTACCATTGCCACTCATTGGCAATTAGCAATCTCACTGCACAAAATAACTGAGGCTCTGGAGGGGTGACTGCCATGTTGGAGCCTTTTAAATGCCTCTGTCATCATTAAAATTTCCATTCAAGAGGTCAAGCTGCTGGAGTTGGAATTAGCTTTGACCACATCAGTTATTATGATGCGCCGGCTGTGTAACACAGGTGTGGAGCTGGGGAAGTTCCTGAGGCCTGCTCCATATCATGATGACGCATGGCTGCCATATAAGTTCAGAGGCGACTGCCAAGGGGTTAATGGACAGTTAAGGGTTCATTTGCTCTGTTGTGTTGCTAGAGGAAAAAGAAACAATATTACCAGGATTTCCCAAAGATCGTTACGAGAAGTCCCCCACAACTGTCTGGGGCATCCAGTGATCTAATTATCAGGGGAACCTTCCAACTAAAGGCAGAGACATGAGACATTCCTAGCAGCCGGAAAAATCCCTTTTTACAGCTTTGTAACCTTTATTAATTGACTCTTAATATAGAAACAGAAGTAATTGGTCAAAAAGTGGCGTTAAGCCTCCCCCCACGTGTTGAGATCTCCTCTTTGTTTAGAGAACCTGTGTACCGGTATTACTCCTCTTATATGTCACAGGCACAAAGTCTATATGAAGGTGGTGAACCGAGAACGATGTATATCTAAACTATGAGTAAGTGAATGAAGCTTTCTAATGGTGAACATGAACGCTCTCAGATGCATAGCAAACCATATTGGCCTAGGAAAGGCTTTATCAACAAAAATAGAGTCTGGAGCTAAGTGGCATAAGGCAGAAGAAAACACTTTTAAATCATTTCATGTTTCTAAGAAATCTTTAACAAAGAACTGAAAAAAGGAAAGGAGGTTTTTTGTCCATGACTCTCTTTTGTGGTCACCAGTGTCATCATCCCGAACCTCCCTAGGACAAGGATTGTAAGTGCTACTTACAAGTCAATAGCTAGACGTGATAACATGCATTACCCAGCTACTCATGTACTCGTCTCTCTTGGCAGTCAAGCACGATGACCTTCTGGAAAGCAGTAATGCTTCAAAGCATTTTGAAACAAACACTACCATGAACGGGAGAAGAAAGATAAAAGGAGCGCCGGAGATGTTCATATGAAATATTATTAATAAATAGGTGACATTGTTCTGCTGTCATTCTACACTGTAGTGCTCTTGTATAGGGCTGAACGCTTTGTGATATATGTTTCAGTCAAAATTAGCTCTTATACCATTAGGAATGGCTATGAATGGAGAGGGGAGCACTTCAGATGGAAAAGCCGATACAATATGTATTATAGAAAGCAAGAATTTATCTGTGAGTGGGGTTTCATGAAATGCCTTTCTATTGTTCATACATGTATAATGGAAGGCAATGATATAGTACATTTTTATAGTAATGCAAAGTTTTTATCCCAACAACAATATGCACAAATATACATGTATATTAAAAAGAATGAGGCGAGCCTAGTATCTATGTCCTATGATCAAAGGCTGTTGTATAGTTATATAAAGAGATACATACACTGTAATTCTGACTCAATGTATCAGTGACCTGTACAGGATTACAACAGGAGCTCCTGGAGCCAAAGTAGCGTGTGCTTACAGTATGTAAAACTTCCTCTCTATCTGAATAGTCAAGAATATTGTAGATTCCCCTGTGATTGTGGGGTTTTAACAGGGTCTTAAAGGGTCAGGGGCCCAGTTCCAAAGGCAAATGTTGTCTACTCCTCCTCGCACCCCCCCTTTGGTAAAAATAAATAAATAAATACAGTTCCTTGAAAAAGTATTCATGCCCTGTGAGCTTTTACATCCACAAGCTTAAATGTATGTTATTGGGATTTTATGTGATATACCAACACTAACTAGCAAGGAAGTGTAACGTAAATTATATATATTTTTTCTAAATGTTATAAAAATATAAATTTGAAAATTATGACGTGCATTTTGTATTCAGCCCATTTGTAGCATGATCCCCTAGTAAAATCCTGAGTATTCTGGTTATAAGTAAACTGAGCAGCAGTACTCAAGGTCAAGCAGTAGCTGCAAATGTAAACAAGTTTTTAGGGTGTATAAAAAGAGAGATTAGATCCCGTGATCTCAGCGTATTGTTACCGCTCTCTAAAATCACTTGTAAGGCCACATCTGGAATATGGGATCCAGATTTGGGCTCCACATTTTAAAAAGGATGTTCAGAAGTTAGTTCAAAGGCAGGCAACTAGATTATTGTAAGGAATGGAACGCCTTCCATATGATGAGAGGTTGAAAAAGTTAGATTTGTTTACCTTAGAAAAAAGACGTCTCAGAGGAGATCTCATTTATACATGTAAATACATGTGTGGTCAATATAAAGGACTGGCACATGACTTATTCCTTCCAAAGACAATACTAAGGACCAGGGGGCACTCACTAGAAGTGGAAGAAAGGCGATTGCGGCAGCTAATTAGGAAAGGGTTCTTTACAGTTAGAGCAGTCAGATTGTGGAATGCCCTATCACAAGACGTAGTAATGGCATATACTATAACAACTATAAAAAAAAGGGCTGGATGATTTCCTCAGTACACACAAAATCGTCCGTTATAAATGATTTAGTGACAAAATGTAGAATTGGTGGAGGAAGGTTGAACTAGATGGACCTAGGTCTTTTTTCAACCTATGTAACTATATACACACGAGACAGGTAAAAAATAAAGTTGTGAAGAAGAGTAAAGCAGGCTTTACGTTAAAAATAAATAGCCTAAGCTCTGAACATCTCGCAGAGCACTGTTCAATCCATCATCTTAAAATAGAAAGAATATGGCACAACTGAAAACCTACCAAAACATGGCTGTCCACCTTAACTGACATCCCAAGCAAGGAGAGCTCTAATTAGAGACACTGCCAAGAGGCCCATGGTCACTCTGAAGGAGCTGCAGTGATCCACAGCTCAGGTGGGAGAATCTGTCCACAGGAAAATTATTAGTCATATACTCCACAAATTTGGCTTCAATGAAAGAGTGGCAAAAGGAATTTTTAAAAAACAAGTCATAGGAAGTCCTGCTTGCACTTATCAAAAAAGCCATATAAGGTACACAGTATGTGGAAGAAGATGCTTTGGTCAGATGAGACCATAGTAGAACTTTCTGGGCTAAATTCTATGAGGTGGAAAACAAACACTGCACATCACCTTGAAAACACCATCCACACCATCTGTCATGGTGGTGGCAGCATCATGCTGGGAGGATGATTTTCTTCAGTAGTGACAAGGAAGCTGGTCAGAGTTCATGGGAAGTTGGATTTAGCTAAATACAGGGCAATCATGCAGGAAAACCTTGAGACTAGGGCATAGGTGCACCTTCTAGCAGAACAACAACCCTAAACATATTAGTACACTTAACTCCCAGGTGTCCGGCATCCAACAAGAATATGGGAGTTGGCCCAGAGATCTTTGTCCGAGCACCACACCTTATCCTGCAGCACGCTGAATGAACTTTGGATCTGGTGAGCTGATCAACTATTGTTCCTATACATACTGCCAGAGCTACAATGGAATGGTTTAGATCAGAGGTCTCAAATACGCGGCCCACGGGCCGCATGCAGCCCCCAGGGCTGCTTGTGGCGGCCTGCAGACCCCGTGACGATCACAGCTCTATGCCGCGGGTCAGCGCCGGCAGGACCTTACTACAATTGAATCATTGCCGCTCTGAGGAGCTGTCTGCACTATACCAATGGCTGCTGCCCGCCAATCAGATGCAAGGAACTGATGTCACTGTATGACGTCACCACCTTGCATCTGATTGGCCGACGGTAGCCATTGGTATAACGCAGACAGCTCCTCAGCGCAGCACCGAAATTGATTCAATTGTAGAAACGTCCTGCCGGCGCCGGCCCTGGGCATAGAGCTGTGATCGTCATGGGCCGCAACAAGCAAGTACTTGGTCATGATGAGGACCAGCTGTGTCCCTCGACACGGCGGGTCCTCACCTGCACGGCCGCTAGTCTCCTCTGCAGGAGACCGCAGCACCCGTGCCCACGATCAGGGTCCAGAGCGCTGCTGTCTCTGCTGTGTTCTCCCTAGGGAGGGCATGCGACTCCGCAGCATGAATTCACATGCTGCGGCCTCTGCAAACCGCACCACAGATCCAGTTTCACTGCTGGTCTCACAAGCATAGTGGCCATGGGATTTTTAGAAATCCCATTCACTATGCTTGTACTGTATAACACTGTGTTTTGGACGCAGCTGAAACATGCTGCATCCAAAACGCTGCTAACACTGATCGTGGGCAGACAGGGAATGGAGGAAAGGTGAGGAGAATTTTTTTTTTTTGCGTATTACTAAAGGATGGGTACAATACTACAGGACACAAGGATGAGCACAATACTACAAGGATGGGTACAATATTACTGGGCATAATACTACAAGGATGAGTACAATACTACAGGGCACAGTACCACAAGAATGAGCACAATACTATAGGGCACAATACTACAAGGATGGGCACAATACAGCAGGACACAATACTATAGGACACAAGGATGAGCACAATACTACTGGGCACAATACTACAAGGATGGGCACAATACTACAGGGCAGAATACCACAAGGATGAGCACAATACTACAAGGATGGGCACAACATTACAGGGCACAATACCACAAGGATGAGCACAAAACTACAAGGATGGGCACAATACTACAGGACACAATACTACAAGGATGAGCACAATACTACAGGGCACAATACCACAAGGATAAGCACAATACTAGAGGGCACAATACTACAGGACACAAGGATGAACACAATACTGCAGGGCACAATAAACACAACTTCACTTTGTCCCGCTCACCTGCTTGCTGCCAGAGATTGCTTATCCAGGACTGTGCACGGAAAGGAAGGTAGCAGAACTCATTTCATGTGTATAGAAAAAAATTCCAGCACCAAGTCCATAGGAAATCTTCATTAAAAATTCATCTTTTATTTATCAAAACTTATAAAAATCCATGTTAGCAATTGCCCCAACAGAGGACGCGTTTCGAACGACAAAGTTCTTAATCCGTCTCTAAATTTAGAGACGGATTAAGAACTTTGTCGTTCGAAACGCGTCCTCTGTTGGGGCAATTGCTAACATGGATTTTTATAAGTTTTGATAAATAAAAGATGAATTTTTAATGAAGATTTCCTATGGACTTGGTGCTGGAATTTTTTTCTATATGCAGGGCACAATACTATAGGACACAGGGATGAACACAATACTGCAGGGCACAATACTACAGGACACAAGGATGAACACAATACTGCAGGGCACAATACTATAGGACACAGGGATGAACACAATACTGCAGGGCACAATACTACAGGACACAAGGATGAACACAATACTGCAGGGCACAATACTATAGGACACAGGGATGAACACAATACTGCAGGGCACAATACTACAGGACACAAGGATGAACACAATACTGCAGGGCACAATACTACAGGACACAGGGATGAACACAATACTGCAGGGCACAATACTACAGGACACAAGGATGAACACAATACTGCAGGGCACAATACTACAGGGCACAATACTGCAAGGCAAAAGGATGGGCACTACTACTGGACACAATACTACAAGGATGGGCACAATACTACTGGGCACAATACTACAAGGATAGGCACAATACCATAAGGATTGGCACAATACAACTGGGCACAATACTACAAGGATGGGCACAATACCACAAGGATGGGAACAATGCTACTAGGTACAATACTACAAGGATGAATACTACTGGTCACAATGCTACAAGGATGGGCACAATACTACAAGGATGGGCACAATACTACTGGGCACAATACTACAAGGATGGGCACAATACTACTGGGCACAATACCACAAGAATGGACACAATACCACAAGGATGGACACAATACTACAGGGATGAGCACAATACTACAGGGATGAGCACAATACTACTGGGCACAATATTACAAGGATGAGCACAATACTACTGGGCACAATACTACAAGGATGGGCACAATATTATAAGGATGAGCACAATACCACAAGGATGAGCACAGAACTACAGGGCATAATGCTACAAGGATGGGCATAATACTACTGGGTACAATACTACAGGGCTCAAGGATGGGCACAATACCGTACTACTGGGAACAATACCACAAGGTGAGCGCATAATACTACAAGGATGGGCACAATAATAAAAATATGGGCACAATACTAAAAGGATGGGCATAATACCACAAGGATGAGCACAGTACTACAGGGCACACAGATAGGGACATTACTACAATATATTGGCTAAGATTAGTATATGATGCTGCTAAATTTAAAACAATATTACAAGAAGGTCATAAAATTCAAAATAAAGCATGAATTTATTTTTTGCCATTAAAAATGCTTTTTTATATATAAACTTAACTAAACAAAAAAGTGCAGGTTTGTTATAATAAACAAGCAAAAACTGTTCAAAAAAGTGATCCAAAGGTGTATAGAAAAAAAACATGAATTCATTAAAAATGTCACTTTGTCCTGCAAAGAATGCGGCCCCTCTCAATTTTTTTTTTCTATATGCGGCCCATACACCCAACTGAGTTTGAGACCCCTGGTTTAGATCAAAGCATATTCATGTACTCTATGTGAATGATTCAAAGTCCAGACCTAAATCTCATTTAGAATCTGTGACAAGACTTGAAGGCTGCTCTGAACAAACGCCTCCATGCAATCCCATTGAGCTAGAGATATTTTTTAAATGGGCAAAATTTTCAGCCTCTAGAAGTGTAAAGCTGGTAGAGACATACCCCCAAAAGACTTGCAACATTAATTTGCAAAGAAAGGTGGTTTTATAAAGTATTAACTTAGGAGGCTGAATACAAATGTACATCACAATTTTCAGATTTTTTAAAATATTTTACCTTATCATTTTCTTTACACTCCATGAACACTTGCTACTATGTATTGGTATATCACATAAATTCCCAATAAATACATCTAAATTTCTGGATGTAACATGAATAAATGTGGAAACGTTCATAGGTTCTGAATACTTTTTCAATGTACTGTATGGTGTGTGTGTGTGTGTGTGCGTTGGGGGAAAGTAGGGGGTGCGTCTTATAATCCGAATATACGGGGGGGTGTATATATATATATATATATATATATATATATATATATATATATATATATATATATATACACACACACTGCAGGGTCCAGAGGAGGTGGGGGTAGCTCTGGAGCGCTGCTGGGGGCTTGTGAAAGCTGCAGGCGGCAGCGTTAGATCTCCTGCTCCCGCTCATATAATATGCACTGCTGCACTGCCGCTGTTCATCACCGTGGTGCTGAAACCGCACCGCAGTGATGGGCTGGGGCAGCGGCGTATATTATATGTGCCTGCGCCCCCCTGTGATGGCACATGCCCCCCCTGTGTTAGATATTGCCCCCATGCTGCTGCTCATCCTAAAATAAAAGAGCTTTACTTACCCCCTCCACCGTTTCTCCCCTGTGTCCCTGCTTCCACTGTGATCAGGCACGCAGAGATGATATCACTCTGCTGTGCCGATCACATGACCAGCACCGAGAACCAGGAAGTGGAGGAGCAGAAGCACGGAGGGAGACACGAGGGAGGACAGCGCTGAGAAGGTAAGGAAAGAGTGTTTTATTTTACTATGGGCAGCAGCATGGGGGCGATATCTAACACAGGGGGACTTGTGCGATCTATAGGGGGCCATACGCAGCACAGGGGGATGTGTGCAATCCATAGGGGGCCACAAGCAGCACAGGGGGACGGGTGCCATCCATAGGGGGCCATGGGCAGCACAAGGGGATGCATGCCATCCATAGGAGACCTGTGCTAGCTGTAGGAGACCTGTGCCATCTATAGGAGACCTGTGCCAGCTGTAGGAGACCTGTGCCAGCTGTAGGGGACGTGTGCCAGCAATAGGAAACTTGTGCCAGGCTGCCAGCAATAGGGGACGCATGTCAGCACAGGGGGACATGTGCCATAAATAGGGGATGTGTGCCAGCAATAGGGGACGTGTGCCATCAATGGGGGACATGTGGCATCACTGGGGGACGTGTGCCAGCACAAGGGGGCTATATTCAATATAAGGGGCCATATCCAGATTAAGGGGGCTAATTTTAGGATGGGGGGCTATGAGGGACATATACCCTATATGATTTGTTAGACGGACACTGGCATTATAAGATGGACCCCATTTAACATTAAAAAAAAAAATAAATTCTCTTTTCCTTCACCTAATTTGGGGGTGCGTCTTATAATCAGATGCGTCTTATAAAGCGAAAAGTACGGTGTGTGTGTGTGTGTGTGTATATATATACACATATATATACCGTGTGTATATATATATGATTTGCGTTCCCAAGTGTTTTCAGCATGGCAGAACACAGACCACTATTAATAATCTCATTTGTTATCATACACAGCCAATGTATCTGTGTGTGGTGCTCATACTCGATACTGAGCAAATCAAGATGTTTTCAAACTTGTATTTCTATTTTTCATAATTTGCATATAATTAACATTTCTATCTATGATTTTTATAGTTCCACAACTTTTCCTTCTTGGTGCTTCAGTTTGATTGTGAGGTATATAATATATAATATATGATACTGTGAAAAGGTTTCAGGCAGATGAGGAAAAATGCTGCAAAGAATGCTTTAAAAAATTTAAATGTTAATAATTTAATGTTAAAAGCTAAGAAAATGCAAAGTGAGTAAACAAAAGAGAAATCTAAATCAAATCAATATTTGGTGTGATCACTGTTTGTTTGTTTTTAACAGCATTAAAGTATCAATTCTTATTGGTACACTTGCACTAAGTGAAGGATTTTGTAGAATTACAGTCAGGTAAATACAGCTCTGGCAAAAATTAAGAGACCACTGCAGTTTTATAAAAAGCAGCTTCTCTACATGTTTGACAGCCATTCCATTCTAGTGTCAGTTGAATTCCAACCAGATTACACCTCATTCTTCATTCTACTTAATGTGCTTTTGATTAGGTGATCAAATCTTATTTAACGAGGGAAAGTATAAAAAAAACACTGCTGTGGTCTTCACAATCCTCTTGCAATAGGACAAGATGGATGGCAAAACAAGTGCTAGTAATATTCCAAACGTAATAGGAATGAAAAAATTACTTTTAACGATGCCAAAAGAGTTGAAAAGAAAAGTCTTGAGTGAGGAAAAGAAGGGCTCAATTCTGACTTTACTAGCAGACGGATACAGTGAGCGTCATGTTGCCTCCATCCTTAACATTTCTAAGACAGCAGTCCATTACAACAAGGTCACGCAGCAGACACTGGGAACAACAAAGCTACAGACCGGCGGGAAAAAGCGACTCTCCACTGACCGGGATGACCGTCATCTTATTCGAATGTCACTCAGCAACCGCAGGATGACATTAAGTGCCCTACAAAAGGAATGGCAAATGGCAGCTGGGGTGAAGTGCACAGCAAGAACAGTTTGTAACACGCTCCTAGAGGCAGGGCTCAAGTCATGTAAAGCTAGCAAAAAGCCTTTGATCAATGAGAAGCAAAGGAGAGCCAGGCTGAAGTTTGGCAAAGACCATAAGGATTGGACCATAGAGGACTGGAGTAAGGTAATCTTCTCTGATGAGTCTAATTTTCAGCTTTGTCCAACACCTAGTCGTCTAATGGTTAGACGAAGACCTGGAGAGGCGTACAAGCCGCAATGTCTTTCACCCACTGTGAAATTTGTAGGAGGATTGGTGATGATCTGCGGATGCTTCAGCAAGGCTGGAATTGGGCAGATTAAACTGTATGAAGGATGAATGAATCAAACCATATACAAGGCTCTCCTGGAAAAACAGTTGCTTCCTTCTGCTCAAGCAATGTTCCCCAACTTTGAGGACTGTTTTTTCCAGCAGGACAAGGCGCCATGCCACACAGCTAGGTCAATCAATGTGTTGATGAAGGACCACCACATCAAAACCCTGTCATGGCCAGCCAAATCTCCAGACCTGAACTCCATTGAAAACCTCTGGAATGTAATCAAGAGGAAGATGGATAGTCACAAGCCATCAAACAAAGAACTGCTTAAATTTTTGCACCAGGAGTGGCATAAGGTCACCCAAAAGCAGTGTGAAAGACTGGTGGAAAGCAGCCAAGACGCATGAAAGCTGTGATTAAAAATCATGGTTATTCCACAAAATATTGATTTCTGAACTCTTCCTGTGTTAAAACATTAGTATTGTTGTTTCTAAATGATTATGAACTTGTTTTCTTTGCATTATTTGAGGTCTGAAAGCAATGCATTGTTTTGTTATTTTGACCATTTCTCATTTTCAGACAATAAATACAAAATTTATTGCTTGGAAATTCGGAGACATGTCAGTAGTAGTTTATAGAATAAAAGAACAATTTACATTTTACTCAAAAATATACCTATAAAGAGAAAAATCAGAAAAACTGAACATTTTGCAGTGGTTTCTTAATTTTTGCCAGAGCTGTATGTAACCAGTTATACCGAACAGATGATAATGATTATCATTTTCATATCTAGGGTGATGTAGGAGGTTTAAATCTGTGTGAGGAACAGCCAAACTGTGCTACAAAGGTGAGGTTGTGGAAGATATTTTCATATCACAGGTCATAGACCATGGCAAAACTGAGCAAGGCAACAAAATACAAGGCAGTCCCAGTATTTCACATGCTAGTCTAAATGTTGTTGAGCAAACTTTAAACACGCTTGAACATGCTTTTTGTTCAGGAATGGAGTTTTGCATGGTGAACGTCCATTCAGGCCATGGAGTTTGAGCGCATAAGTTATTGTTTTCTTTGAAATAATTGTACCAATTGATTCCAGGTATCTCTGTAGCGCAACAAAGGAGGCCCTTGGCTCTTGGATAACCCTTCTGATAATTCTTTTCACTTTTCTGTCTGAAATTTTGTGAGAAGTACCTGGTTGTGGCCGGTTAATGGTGAAATTATATTCTTTCCACTTCCGGATTATGGCACCAACAGTGCTCAATGAAACCTTCAATAGTTTAGAAATTAATGCCATCAGTATGTTTTGCAACAATAACGTTGTGAAATTTTTGTGACGGCTCGCTGGTTTTACCCATCATGAGATGTTTCTTGTGTGGCACCTTGATAATTAGACACCTTTTATAGGCCATCAGTTGAACCAGCTGATATTATTTTTCACCAAGTGGCAGGATTGCTTTCTAACTTTTTATAGATTTCAGCTGGTGTCATAAATAACTCTTTATGGCTTTTTGCACCTCTCTTTCTTCATGTGTTCAATGAGTTTTCATTGTGTCATTTTTACAAATAACTTTGTTTATGGGCATCTATGGTTTTATTTCTTTGCCAGCATGGATTGGATGGGTTGTTGCCGACATGTGTTGAGAATTCCATGTCAATACCACCTTTAGAAATATATTTAAAAAAAAAATAAGTGACATGTTCAATACTTATTTCACCTGCTGTATATATGAAAATGTATACATACAGCTGGTATACACCTCTTAATAGGCCATCAGTTGAGCAAGCTAGTATTATTTTTCACTAAGTGGCAGGATTATTTTCTAATTTCTGCTAGATTTTAGCTGGTGTCATAACGTTCCATGGCTTTTTTCACCTCTTTTTCTTTATGTGTTCAATACTTTACCCCTGTGTCATTTCTCATTATTAAACATCACTTAATGTATGGACATCTATGATTTGATTTATTTGCCTGAGTGGAAATTCATGTCAATACCACCTTTCGAAATCTGTTTACTTTAAAATTGGTGATGAGTTCAATACCTATTTCACCCTATAGATAGGAAGATATATAAGTAGATAGATAGATTACATGCTTAAGAAGGTTAGCCAGGCACAAAATCAAGATAATGTCACTGTCCCCATGATAAGACCTTAATATTCCCTATTGCTTCTCTGTTACCTTTTTTTCACTTTTTCGCGCCCCCCCCCATTCTGTCCCTTCAACCATCCTTGTATTATTGCATGTATTCTGAACCTCCTACCTGTTCTCTATCTGTGCCTTTAACACTTGAAGTCCCAGAGAGGGGTCATTTACCATTTCTACCTTTGGAACCCAGAGACGGGTCGAATGACCTGAAGGATTTTAGCTAACATCTTATAATCACCGACTTTTGTTCTGTAATTAAGGCCTTTACTGTCGCACCACAGGAGGTTGTTTTCCATTGAGTTTAGCCATTTAGTTTCTAGTTAGTTCTATTCGGTTTGGACTAAGGGTCATTTGACCCTCTTTCAGGACTTCAGGGGGGAGCTCGAAATTTCTGCTACGTCTAGTGCTAGACTACATTACCCAAAAGACAGTGGTGAATCAGTAAAACAACTTAATCTACAAATCACCATCCTGAGACTTCTGTACAGTCTGTGTACTTCAGGGGAGCAATTAGTTATATCATTTATCACTTCTAATGTTTTCTAGCCCTCTTCAATGCCCAGCATGTGTCTTTTGGCCCACAGTCACTAGTTGATAAGAAAAAAAATCTTCTCTCTTGAGCCCACACTGCTTCTGCTCAACCTCCTGCTTCATATTCACAATTCACTCACAACTGAGAATCACAGGCTACACCCTCCCCCAAGACATCACAGTTCAGAACATACTGTTGTGAGAGCTGCTGGCTGAGTACTGCCCCCTATTTGCAGAACTCTTCCCGAAAAACAAGTTACAATCTGTTCAAAGCACAGACAGGAACACTCTGTGATCTGTGCTTGGAATAGACTGTAGCAGGAAGTAAGGAGCTGGAAGTCACATGAACACGATGGCACAGAAACAGAGCAGAATTTTAACAGCAAGTAAACTATGAAGTTTCTTAATTTCTTATAGGCGTTACAATGCTTTATGTGCCTGGAAAAGTCTATTAACAATAAGTAGATTTACATTTTGTTTGTGAAAATACATCAGAAATTATTTTCAACAAAATATTCTACAAATGTGTAATATGAGACTGAAGCCTGACTCTTTGTATTACATCTTAACGGGAAAAAAAAGGAAAGAAGATATAGCAACTATGATGCAGAACTGTATCTGTACAGTAATGGTGCTTTACTCATGCTTAACTGTCTTCATGGCATATTAAAGTGTGTAGGTGGGAAGCTGATTGATTTTCCTTGAAAATACACCAATGATCTCATTTGTCATTTGTTTTTAAATATGTATTCATGATTCAGGTTGTGGCAGAACAAAGACACTGCTCTCTTTACAATATACTTCTATTAACTATTCAATTGTGTGTAGAACTTTGCACATAAAAGAAAACAGAATAATTTCAATATGTAGAGAGATCGATGAGCATGTAATATCTAATTATTTTCAGGATTTTTACAGCTGCCATGCATATTGGGGAAATTAGCATTATGATAGAAGATATCCATTAAAATCACAGTTTAGAAAGAACAAAAAAGAACGTTTAGCAGTGTTGCAGGCCATCATGTTCCTCAAAGCATTGTCACAGGAAGAAAGCTTGAGTTCCATCAGTAAAGGGTGGCTGCTGTTTCTGCTTTTCCGTGCTTTTTTGTTACTTAAAGCGACCCTCCACCCCTGAACCTAAATGTCACTATACATTTCTAATGGATATACAGTTAGGTCCAGAAATATTTGGACAGTGACACAAGTTTTGTTATTTTAGCTGTTTACAAAAACATGTTCAGAAATACAATTGTATATATAATATGGGCTGAAAGTGCACACTCCCAGCTGCAATATGAGAGTTTTCACATCCAAATCGGAGAAAGGGTTTAAGAATCATAGCTCTGTAATGCATAGCCTCCTCTTTTTCAAGGGACCAAAAGTAATTGGACAAGGGACTCTAAGTGCTGCAATTAACTCTGAAGGCGTCTCCTTCGTTAACCTGTAATCAATGAAGTAGTTAAAAGGTCTGGGGTTGATTACAGGTGTGTGGTTTTGCATTTGGAAGCTGTTGCTGTGACCAGACAACATGCGGTCTAAGGAACTCTCAATTGAGGTGAAGCAGAACATCCTGAGGCTGAAAAAAAAAAGAAAAAATCCATCAGAGAGATAGCAGACATGCTTGGAGTAGCAAAATCAACAGTCGGGTACATTCTGAGAAAAAAGGAATTGACTGGTGAGCTTGGGAACTCAAAAAGGCCTGGGCGTCCACGGATGACAACAGTGGTGGATGATCGCCGCATACTTTCTTTGGTGAAGAAGAACCCATTCACAACATCAACTGAAGTCCAGAACACTCTCAGTGAAGTAGGTGTATCTGTCTCTAAGTCAACAGTAAAGAGAAGACTCCATGAAAGTAAATACAAAGGGTTCACATCTAGATGCAAACCATTCATCAATTCCAAAAATAGACAGGCCAGAGTTAAATTTGCTGAAAAACACCTCATGAAGCCAGCTCAGTTCTGGAAAAGTATTCTATGGACAGATGAGACCAAGATCAACCTGTACCAGAATGATGGGAAGAAAAAAGTTTGGAGAAGAAAGGGAACGGCACATGATCCAAGGCACACCACATCCTCTGTAAAACATGGTGGAGGCAACGTGATGGCATGGGCATGCATGGCTTTCAATGGCACTGGGTCACTTGTGTTTATTGATGACATAACAGCAGACAAGAGTAGCCGGATGAATTCTGAAGCTTACCGGGATATACTTTCAGCCCAGATTCAGCCAAATGCCGCAAAGTTGGTCGGACGGCGCTTCATAGTACAGATGGACAATGACCCCAAGCATACAGCCAAAGCTACCCAGGAGTTCATGAGTGCTAAAAAGTGGAACATTCTGCAATGGCCAAGTCAATCACCAGATCTTAACCCAATTGAGCATGCATTTCACTTGCTCAAATCCAGACTTAAGACGGAAAGACCCACAAACAAGCAAGACCTGAAGCCTGCTGCTGTAAAGGCCTGGCAAAGCATTAAGAAGGAGGAAACCCAGCGTTTGGTGATGTCCATGGGTTCCAGACTTAAGGCAGTGATTGCCTCCAAAGGATTCGCAACAAAATATTGAAAATAAAAATATTTTGTTTGGGTTTGGTTTATTTGTCCAATTACTTTTGACCTCCTAAAATGTGGAGTGTTTGTAAAGAAATGTGTACAATTCCTACAATTTCTATCAGATATTTTTGTTCAAACCTTCAAATTAAACGTTACAATCTGCACTTGAATTCTGTTGTAGAGGTTTCATTTCAAATCCAATGTGGTGGCATGCAGAGCCCAACTCGCGAAAATTGTGTCACTGTCCAAATATTTCTGGACCTAACTGTATATGGTAACTGGGGCCACAATGTAATGGCAGCTATTCTCTTTTACAAAAAGCCCCTGTAAAGTTACAGGGACCACTGTGAAAAATCTGAACCATGCCTTTCTTTTTTTTCCATTGGTGTGGAATAGACCAGCCCTGATGACAGCAGCGTTGTGTCCGTTCCTCAACAGAGAAAAGACAGGGAAGGCATGGTTCCGATTTTCTATATTTCTATATCATTTCCATTGTTTCTGTGCATCCCATTTTGGGGAAGAATAAAACAGGCTACTGATCTTCCTATCACATACAAAAAAATCGTGAATCAGCTCCAAGGAATCTGCTACAGATGGATGCCTCTTTTGGGTGCGGTGCACAGGACAAACAGGCCGGCTCCTGAGCAATACAATCCAAAAAAGTGCAAATACAGTGGAACCTCGCTTAATGAGTAACTCAGTTAGCGAGTATTTTGCTTAACGAGCAAAGCACGCTGTAAATTTGTAACTCAGTTTACGAGCAAGCTTTGCCGTACGAGTATAATACTCACCGCACCCACTTCCGGTTCCGTACATCCACCGCGCTCTAACCCACACTTGCAGTGCTCACAAACACACAAAAACACACACAAACACGCACGTGCACACACATATTATGCTCACCTTACCGTCCGTTCCATCGCCGGCCTCATGGTTCTTGTAGTTTGCCGCTACAGGATGTGTATCGGGTAACCATCGCGACGAGGGAGGAACTTCCGTTGTCAGCCGCTACTCAAAGGCAGTACGCTGGCCAATCAGAGGCAAGCAGCTACTGCCTTTGACGTCAGTGCTCTGACAATGGAAGTTCCTCTCTCGTCGCAATGGTTACCCGATACACATCCTGTAACGCCGAACTGCAAGATCCAGGATGCCGGCAATCGAACGGAAGGAAAAGTGAGCATACTGTGTGTATGCGTGCGTGTTTGTGTGTGTCTGGGCGAGTTTGTGTGTGTTTGTACGTGTTTGTACGTGTGTGGAATGTCACAATAGGGGACCAGGATTGGAGATTTAACAAATTGTGGAACGAATTGTCTGCATTGCAATGATTTCCTATGGGAAATCTTGCTTTGCTGAACGAGTAACTTGGTTAACAAGCACAGTCCCAGAACGCATTGTTCTCATTAACCAAGGTTCCACTGTACCAGCATTCGCAAAATTAATAAAAACATCACATTTATTAATCCATAAGATACTAAAATGACACAGACACTAGCAGGTCTACACGTTTTGAGAGTAGACTCGAGCCTAGACTTATGGATTAATAAATGTGATGTTTTTCTTAATTTTGCAGATGCTATATTTTTTTGGACTGACCTTTCTATATCTGCCAACTTTCCAAGAAAAAATGAGTAATAAATCACGTGACACGCTATGGCAAAATTTTAAGGCCACACTCTTAACTACACTCCTAGACAAACACCTTTTAATTCTCTCCTGACCATATAAAGATAATATTTTAAAAGTAATGGATGAATATTGTAAAAACAAAACCCCTAAAAAAAGTCAAAATTGCAAATTTTTTACCATTTTATCCCACTAGGATTTTTTTCCCCCATTTTTGAGTATATCATATTGAAAAATAGATGGTGTCACTTAAAAGTACAACAAATAAAGCTTTGTTAATCAGACAAAAAGGTTATAACTCTTGGAAGCAGGGGACGTAAAATTACAAACCATAAAAACGAAAATTGGCTGCAGAGGCAGGGGGATTAGATGGGTTGTCTAGGCTTGGGACAAAAGTCTGCAGGCGCCTTATGCTACTGTAGACTGCGGAATCTTGACAGTGTGTGATCCGCATGCTGTTGCGGTTTCACAATATTGCAGATTTGAGCGTACAGTCACAACATCTTTAATGCTAAGAGCTCTATTCTCCATTTTACTTGATTTTGGAAGTAATTAGTTTGCAGAATAGGAACCACACTGTTTATTTTCCTTGCAAAGGAAAAAAGTACCATGACATTGCATCCATTGTTTTTTGTGACTCTTCTTCACCAAGGACCACACTTTGTTTGACCTTTGTTTCCTAAATATACCCAACTGGGGCAAATAACAATGGTTATTTGTTGGAGACAACTTTTTTATAAATACTAATTTATAGTATATTTTTCTTTCCATTCCATTTTGCTTTTTGATGTCTTGTCCTTTGTTAGACAGAACTTCATAACATCAGATGAGTGATGATATCGCTTGTATCCAAAGTACATCAAGCTATTTAGCTTTTCCACAACCATCATTTTTATACTATTCGATATTCATTAGCTTCCATTTGTAATCCTATAGCAAAATAGATAATTGTAGCAGAAAAAAAAAACATTTCGGTTGTATTGAAAAGAACATTGTCTAGCAAAAGAATGAAGCCTGTATTCAAGGGAAGTAATTGAGGCAGGATTCGGACATGAAATGTGCCTATCTGTACTCTTCAATCCATGCCACTTGTGCTCACATTAACTGCTCATAATCTTAGTGCCGCTCACCTAGGCAGGCAGCGCACGGCGGCTCTTATTTACAGGCAAGCATCGGCACTGCTAATGCTTTAACCCCACTGGCCTTTTCACTTAGACCCAATTTATACGGGCCATTGTTTGTATCAGGCTAAAAGTGATTAAATAATTATTGCAATTTTAATGAGATGCCAAGATGAAATTGCATGTATAATGAGATAATTATAATAAATGCCAAACCAATAATAGGTAATAGAGACATTAGGGTAGAAGAATGAGCAGAGATCCTGTATAATACGTGAAGGGTTTTTTTTTTCCGGAGCACTGAGTAAGAGATATGACTATGTTTAACAAAGGGATTTTACACAATAATAATTACCAATCAGATTATGCTAAATGTGCGCTATGTGATGCATATGTAATGAGTTATGAAGAGTACATCGGGGGGAAAAACCTCGCTGCTTCTGGAATGTACAGGGATAAATAGGTTCACAATTACATAAAAGCTGTATCATTTGGTTCTTATTGTTCAACCCCTTTTAATATTTTTTTTTACCCAGCAAAAGACTAGGAAATGGGAACAGCTACAGTATTGACTGAGCGGCTGAGTGGGACTAATGCAGCTCGGTACACTGCGCAGTCTAATTAGAGGTAAATAGGTGTGCTTTTTATGAGGCCAGCAGCAGAATAGCAGAGCAGAAATATAGGAAGGCAAACAAGAGATCTAGCATGTTTCTTTTGTACTGGAATTAAATGGCAGCCACACTTCAAACTACTAATTCCATCTCTGAGAACCAAATCAATAAAAATCGCTTGACAACTTAAGGTAATTTTCAGGAGGTTTTCTGTTTCATTTCCTCTCCATATTGCAGAAGAGAGAGCAGACTTCATGGCTAATTTGCTAAGGTAAGAAATAAATGAGTGGTACCTTTTTGAAAATTGGAATTTGGAAGATGTTTACATCCATTTATAAAAATGAGCATTATTAAATGAATAAACGCAGAAAAACAGAGGAAGCTTTGATCATACAAAGCCTATAATTCATTATTATTATTATTATTATTATTATTATTACTAATAATAATTATCAATAGATGTAGTTAAAAAAATGCCAAATGTCATCTATATATTGGCTTTACAACTTTTTTTTCGTAAGCTCTTCATTTTTTTGGACAGTGATTAGAATTTGCATTTGCCCTTTGATACGTTTCTATATAGTATTACACATTAGTAATGTGCCACCCCCACGTCAGCAGCCGGGCTACTCGGATCCGGATCCGCGATGGCTCGAGGGGCGTCTGGACTCTGGGGTCGTGAGGCCACTCGAATAAAGGGGGTATTTACAAGGGATTGTGCATTTAGAGTTCATGACGCCACCCGTGGTGTGTGGTAAGATGGAGTACCACTGCGGCAGCTGGGAGTACCCAGTGGTGATGGAGTGGGCAGCCAGGTGTTTAACCCCTCCACGGGTAGTGGGGATGCCCCGGGACTCGGTGATGGTGGCGGGACGAGCCGTTGGGGACGTGGGAGTTACTTGCATACTCACTCAGTCCATAAAGCTGACACCGACAACTTAGTAAACCAAAGTTCTGGACACCGCTGCCGCTGAGTGGGAGCACGCTTGGGTCCCGTTTCTGCTGGTGTTGCCTGATGATCTGTGACCTTTCCCTTGGTACCTTGTTCTCTTGTAGTTGGCCCCTATAGCTTGAAACTAATCGGGTTCCGCTCCCCAGTGTGGCTAACTGAGGGAGCTTGCTCTCAGGGTTCACGCTTGAATTTCTTGGACCGTTTTAGTGGAAAGTCCTATCCTCCTCGTTGCGCTAGTACCCCGATTTTGGAGCGGTTGGAGAGCGGATCTTGAAGGCTCCGTTCTCGTCGGGTGAATTTTCAGGTTGCCTGAAGCTACTCCCTGACCTAGGGTCCACGTACCCCGTCGTGCCCTGGTCCCAGCCCAGTGATGATACAAGGCCGCCGGCTGTCCTCCACGACTATACCATGCCCCTTGTCACGATCCCCTGCGACCGGGGTCCAGCTCCTACCAGGCCCAGACCACCGTCTGCTACCCAATATTTCCAAGGAGCCCAGCTCCTGACCTCCTCTCTCCTTCATCTCCAACACTACACTGGCCTACTCCTGACACTCCTGACCTCCCCTTACCAACCCCCCAAGTGGACGACCCTATTCCACTCAGGCCGTCCACTGGTTTGTCTGGTGGGTGTGGTGCAGAGTGTTCCTAGGATTTTGATTAGCTGGTTTTGGCAACACCATTGGTTAGGGACCCGTAACCAAGGAGGAGGTAGATATTGCACAGGAGGGCAGATTGCACAATACCCTGTGACGACCTGATAGGCCAGGGTGTCACAGTAACCTGAGTGAAACACATGAACTAATTGTTGAACATTATCATTCTTGTTTGTCATGTACAACACCCTGTGATTGCAGAATCAAGGGAATGCACTCTGGTGTAAGGCTACATGCCCACGATCTGGACTTGCTGTGTCCTGGATGCGGCGGGTCCTAACCTGTGGCGCTGTGAGACTGCTCTGCAGTAGAAAACAGGAGACCGCAGCTGCTTGTACCACGATCAGGGTTCAGTGTGCTGCGGTCTCTCACTTGCGTTCTCCCTACAGAGGACACTTGCAACTTCACAGCAAACAATTGACATGCTACGGATTAGAAACTTGCACAGCAGGTAAGTGTTCGCTGCGGGAAAAACAGCACAGCGGGCACGGGATTTGCATTGTACACCACAGCGTTTTGGATGCAGCTGAAGCATGCTGCATCCAAAATGGTGTGAACACTGATCGTGGGCATGTACCCTAACACTGCTGAGCAACTGCAGCCATTACTATTTAATCAAAGCCGACATTCACCCTGACAGAATTTCAATGAGCTGCAGCTAACGAGTGCATGTACCTTGGTTGCAACCTGCACATGACAACACAATGTCACATCACCTGTTTAAACAGTGGCGTCAACATAGCTGGAACATCTCAGAAGAGAGATTGATGGTAATTCGCTGTAGTTTGATCACTTTGACTTATAGTGATTAATAGATAGAAGTGGCAGTGGTACTAGTATGCCACATCTCTTTTCATCTAGTTTTTTTTTTTGCATGGTCGCATAATTTACCAGAGACATTAATTGGTAGTCCATGTGGTCTCCAGGGAAAACTCAGAGAAGTCGAAAGTAGGTGAAATAAAGTAGTTCTATACTTTCCTATTGCTGCTGTTTTGTGCTACTTATTGGTGGAGGTCACAATGATCAGACTAATCTGACCACGATGGCATGTCCTAGTGACATGCCACCAAGGTCTGTCTCAAGACAACTCTCCTAAATGCTTTCACTAAGCACACTTTATGTAGCCTGAGCCTGAGTCTGGAGTCACATTAGCGTATGGCATCCGAATACAAATGATATGCTAATAACACTCGGTTCAGGCTCTGCTGCAAGCGTGAGATGAGTGTCATGCAACTGCGATATGATCTTACAATCGGATCACAGGTGCAGAGAAGAAAAGGGATTAATTTCTCCATCTCCTCAATTGCCTGTATCCGTGTATATCTGAGTGCATTCCGATGTTCTACACGCACCCATAGATTTGTATGGGTGTGAGGGAGCCAAGACTCGCAGACAATCGAGCATGCTGCGATTTTTTTTTTTTTCCTCAGTCCGATTCGGTCCAACTCAGTGTGACTCCGGCCTTAACGAGATTCTAAACCACAGTGCTAAAGAATGCTTTGGTTTGTGGAGTCCTTAGATATCTGCTGACATATCCACTTAAGGCTACTTTACACACTGCGATATCGGTCCCGATATCGCTAGTGTGGGTACCCGCCCCCATCTGTTGCGCGACACGGGCACATCGCTGCCCGTGCCGCACAACATCGCCCAGACCCGTCACACATACATACCTGTCCGGCGACGTCGCTGTGGCGGGCGAACCGCCTCCTTTCTAAGGGGGCGGTCCGTGCGGCGTCACAGCGACGTCACTGAACCGCCGCCCAATAGCAGCGGAGGGGCGGAGCTGAGCGGGACGTAACATCCCGCCCACCTCCTTCCTTCCTCATAGCAGCCGGGAGGCAGGTAAGGGGAGGTTCCTCGTTCCTGCGGCGTCACACGCAGCGATGTGTGCTGCCGCAGGAACGAGGAACAACCTCGTTACTGCTGCGGTAACGAGATTTGAGAATGGACCCCCATGTCGCCGATTAGCGATTTTGCACGTTTTTGCAACGATGCAAAATCGCTTATCGGTGTCACACGCAACGGCATCGCTAATGCGGCCGGATGTGCGTCACGAATTCCGTGACCCCAACGACTCCGCATTAGCGATGTCGCAGCGTGTAAAGCCCGCTTTAGATAAAGGTCAAACTCTCAAGCATGTTGTTAAATCCACAGGATTACTATTTTATTTAGAGAGGTTATTCAGGAATAAAATAAAAATAAAAGAAACACGATATAAATAAAATCCGAAATGCGTTTATTTAGCAAATCACATTCGTTTGGTTTACAAGCTCATTACAAGTGTTTGTGTATATATACAGTATATATATTTTTATATACGGTATATATTTATTTTTGTGTGTTATGTAATAAATATATATATATATATATATATATGTATATATACTGTACATATCTCAATATGTCAGAATTTAAAGCTTAGCTTTTAATAATATTATTCATAACAGAAGTAAATGGCTATTGGTACAAAAAAAAACATAATAGGCGACACACACTTAGGCTGCTGTCACACTACGTTTTTTTAACATGCGTCATGAACGTTTTTTTGCTGTAAAAGGGGATCCTGCTTTTACAGCAAAAAAACGCATGCAAACGCATGTGTTATTTTGCAGGATCCTGTCACTTTAAGTTTATGGGCGGGCATTGGAGTCATGTGATCGGGAGTCAGTGGAACAGAACATGATAGACGGGGAGCCGGCTCGTAACCAAGGTAAACATCTGGTAACTTGCTTGGATACCCGATATTTATCTTAGTTACGAGCATCTGCAGATACTAGGAGTCGGGCTCCCTGCACACGTAACCAACCTAAACATCGGGTAACTAAGAGAAGCGCTTTCCTTGGTTACCCGATATTTCTCTTTGTTACGAGTGTCTGCAGCTCTCAGGTGGGGGAGAGAGAGGAGAGGGAGGTGGAGAGAGGGACTGATCACCCGAGGCTGGTTTCTGTGCATGCTCAGTAGAGCGAGCAGGATCCTGTCTATCAGCATGCCAGCGTTTGCATGCAGTATAGTCAGGATCCAGCAATTTGCAGTATTTGGACGCAGCTCAAAAATGCTACAAGTAGCATTTTTGAAACATGTTAAAAAACTGCAACTCGCTGGATCCTCACTATAACGCACGCAAACGCAGGTGAACGCATGTTGACGCGAGTCCATTGCAAATGCATTGAAATGAAAACGCATTTGCACTGGATCCGCTTTTGCGTTAAAAAAAACGTTCATGACGGATGTTAAAAAAACGTAGTGTGAAAGCAGCCTTAGGAAAAAGGAAGAGAAACGCAACAAAAAAAACCTCCCTTATTGTCTATAAAGGAGGTATTTTGAACAAAGGATGGGAAAAGTAGGTAACCATGGTTAAAGGTTACATTAGATTTTTGTTAATAGAAAAATGGAACAATCTCACCCTTCTTGTTGTACAATGGTAGTCATCAGGATCCTCAAACCAAGGTGCCAATCCTTTTCTTGAGAGGGAGACAATCCAATATACCAGAAACTTATCAAATTCAATGAGGTTCAAATTGACCATGTTGTACCCCAGATACTCCCATGCTTACGAGGTGTCACGTCCCCACCGTAGTCCACTCCTGCGACTTCTGCTTCAATCACCAGGCGACGCCGTGTTCCTGCTGTGGACTGTGCTGGTGATAGGAGAGGAGTCAATGCCAGTGGTTCTGGTGGGCGCAGGCTCCGCTCATCCACTAAGCTGGGTTTCCCTGGGACCTGCACTACCACTGGCTGACTGTAGGTGGCATGTGTCTTCCAGCTGAAGTTACCACAATTCAGCTACAGCCAATGGGAAGACACCACAGACTTTTAATTCCCTCTCCTGTCTGTTGGTCACTGCCAGAGATAGTTTTGTATTCCTGCTTTTTGGTTCCCGCTCTGTTCTGAATAGTGATCCCTGTGATTTGACCTCTGCCTGTTCTCTCACTACCATTCTGCCTGCCATGTTTGTACCTCGCTGCCAGATCCAGATTTGACCTCTGCCTGGTTTCCTGACTACGTCCTTGTCTGCCGATTTTGTCCCTGTTTTGCATCTCCTGGTTTGACCCTGCCTGACTACTACTCTCCTCTGGACTGCAGCCTTCCACAGGTAGCAACCTCTGTGGCCCTGTAGTAATTCTAAATCCCTGTATAGGGGTTAAAGGATTTCCGGGTTCTCATGGTGCTGCTTTGTGAGTGGCTTTCCTCTAGCCTCTCCGTGACAGCCAGTCTGAGTCTGTGGTTCCAGGCAGGCGTTACACAAGGGCAGTCCACAGCTGGCCCTAATGATAACTGACCCTATGCATTTTCTTAGATGTCTTAACTCGTTTCCTCCAAATTGGAATCCTCAGGGGAATATGCCCTAGCATATGGTTATCCTACAATAGAGCTGCATTCATAAGTGATGGCCTCTGTCTATATCTTGATAGATTAAACCTTGTAGTGACAGAGAAAGGGAGTGTTTTATACTCGTGTATCCTCCTTAATTAAATACATGTGTGTAATAATTGAACACATGCTTACATATCCACGTGGTCTCATCTAATCACCCGGAATAAGCAGCGTCCTGTTGTTTGAATATTGTAATGGCGGCCATCTGACATACAGTTCGTGGAGTGTAAGGCCGGAAGTGACATCAGTTATGCTGGGATGTATGATCTTGGAGCGCATCGCCATGTTCAGCACATCTCTTCTTGAACCATGTATATTACCCTCGCTGATGGAATGCAAAGACTAGAAGTGGCGTCGGTTGTTAGACGCAAAATGTCACATCCATCCTGTGGAACACACGGCCATAACCAATGCATTTATTAATAAACCATTTTTTAAAAGGTATATAATATCTTTAAGGTGACTTTTGACCAAACAAAAATAAAAAATGCATTATGGCACATAGCTTAATTAAGAGGAAAAGTGAAAAGCCAGAAAGAAGGGGAAAATTACAAAACACAGCCAAAATGTAGTTGACTGTTTTTTTTTTTCATAATATTCCCCTTCTGTCTTGGTTGTATTTTTTTTCCTCAATTAATCTATGTGGCATAATGCACTTTTTATTTTACTTTTTTTGTCAAAAGTCACCTTGAATGTATTTTATTATGAAAATCATTAAAACCCTATTCCTCCTTTAAAACCGTATCTGTTCTGTGAAAAATTAGTTTGGCTATACTTACCAGGTTACTTTGATAACCAGATTTGTTGAACACATCGATTCCTTAAGTTTTAATCAATAAGATGAGTGTCACTGTTCGTCTCACTTATGATAAACTGGAATTGATCTAAGTTTGATTAAACAAGGGTATCTGTCATTGTGTGCATTGTGTTTTGGTTCTCTGATCATAGATCTTATAACAAGAAGGTGCGATAACATAAACATTAGAGACCCATGTGGTTTAGGGGGCGAGCATGTCCTGCCCTATGTTCCAGAGATAGGATCTTACACTTTGCGTGTCAGAATGAATCAATAAATGTGTTAGCTATGGCTGTGCAACCGACACCACTTCTGGTTTTCACGTTCCATCAACGCGGGTAATATATGCAGCTGAAGACGAAATGCGCTAAACATGGCCATGCACTCCAAGAGCATACTTCTCAGCATTAATGACGTCACTTCCGGCCTTGCGCTCCACTAATCGGATATCAGATGGCTGCCATTACAATAATCAAACGCCTTTATTCTCGGCGATTAGATGAGAAAACGTGCATATCTAAGCGTGTGTTCAATTATTACACAAATGTATTTAATTATTTATACCAGTATAAAAGACTTCCCTCCTCTGTCACTACAAGGCTTAATCTATCAAGACATAGAAAGAAGCCATTACTGGCACTTACGTATAAATGCAGCTCTATTGTAAGATAACCATATGCTAGGGCACATATCCCTGATGACTCCATATTGCAGGAAATGTGTTGGGACACCTAAGAAAATGCATAGGGTTAGTTATGTTTAAGGACAGCTGTGGACTGCCCTTGTAAAGGCGGGAGTATGTGGCATACAACAGGATCAATGTGAGTTCCCATAGAGTTTGATAAAGCTCTCATTATTGGATTGCTTCCCTCTCAAGAAAAGGATTGGCACCTTGCTTTCAGGACCCTGATAACTACCCTTGAACAACAAGAAGGGTGACATTTTGACATTCAGGATTCATATCTCACCATCCACTGCATCCAGCGTCAGTCTGGCGTGTAGGGGTAGCGGGGAAACATCCGGTAGGCCCCGACCTTGTCTTCAATCTAAGCTGTCTCTGGCAGCCTGCAGAGCACCCGCCGGGTGTATTAAAATGACCTGCGGCCGCAGCACTTTTGATACACGTCCCAACAGTCTAAAGAGCCGCGGCCGCAGGTTATTTTAATACACCCGGCGGGGGCCCCTGCAGGCTGCCGGAGCTACAGGGGGGGGCAGAAGGGGCGGTCCTGTCCTGGAGAGTTCCTTCCGAGAAGAAAATGCATTCAGTGGTTTAGCAGCCAGGTCCTGCGATGATGTCACACCCATGTGACTGTGTGGGAAGAGCCGGGCAGGAGCTGCCGGAGGAGATGTGCCCGCTGGTAATGAGAGATGAGGAGTGCTGGGAGGGTGCAGGATGAGTGGCATATAAGGGGCCAGACTGTGACAGAGGGGTGTTAAGTGATACAGGGTGTGCAGATTATGGGGTTTCAGTGAGTTTGAGAGAGGGGTAATTTGAGGTACAGCTAGTCTGTCTGAGATATGCAGGACATGGGGGTGCAGGGTGTGTGCACCAGTCCCTGCTGCGTGACATCAGTGGAGTCAACACAGTAACCATATATCAGTAGGGATTAGTAAAAGAGGGATAGCAGCAGTCAGAGTTTGGGATGGCATTGGGAAAGCTGGGTGCTGAGCTGAGGGAAAGAGGCTCTCTTTCTCATCGCCTAACTTTCCTATGTTCTGATATCCATCTTGTCCTCAGATCCCACCTCCCAGCTTTCCCATTCTTTGAAGCACTGCAGAATATGTCAGCGCTATATAAACTTAAAGATTTGATTTGATCATGGGAAAGCTGGGTACTGAGGACAAACTGGCTATCAGAACATAGAAAAGCTGGGTGCTGAGGGAAAGAGCCGAGTGTCAGTGTCATTATCCTGTACCCCCTGTGTCAGCGTTATAATCCCGTTCCCCCAGTGTCAGCGTCATTATCCTATACCATCAGTGTCATTATCCTGTACAGCCTGTGTCAGCATTATAAACCCGTACCCCCAGTGTCAGCGTCATTATCCTGTACCCTCAGTGTCAGTGTCATTATCCTGTACAGCCTGTGTCAGCATTATAATCCCGTACCCCCAGTGTCAGCGTCATTATCCTGTACCCTCAGTGTCAGTGTCATTATCCTGTACAGCCTGTGTCAGCATTATAATCCCGTACCCCCAGTGTCAGCGTCATTATCCTGTACCCTCAGTGTCAGTGTCATTATCCTGTACAGCCTGTGTCAGCATTATAAACCCGTACCCCCAGTGTCAGCGTCATTATCCTGTACCCTCAGTGTCAGTGTCATTATCCTGTACAGCCTGTGTCAGCATTATAATCCCGTACCCCCAGTGTCAGCGTCATTATCACGTACCCCCAGTGTCAGCGTCATTATCCTGCACCCCCAGTATCAGTGTCATTATCCCGTACCCCGAGTGTCAGTGTCATTATCCTGTACACCCAGTGTCAGTGTCATTATCCCGTACCCCGAGTCTTAAGGGGGCTTTAAACAGTAGCGATATCGCTATCAATTTGTAGCGATAGCGAGCGTGTAAGTACCCGCCCCCGTCGCGCATGCGATTGTTTGTGATCGCTGCCGTAGCGAACATTATCGCTACGGCAGCGTCACACATACTTACCTGATCGTCGTCGTCGCTGTGACTGCCGAACAATCCCTCCTTCAAGGGGGAGGGACGTTCGGCGTCACAGCGACGTCACCGCAACGTCACTAAGCGGTCGGCCAATCAAAGCGGAGGGGCGGAGATGAGCAGGACGTAACATCCCGCCCACCTCCTTCCTTCCGCATTGGGGCCGGCGGCAGGTAAGGAGACGTTCCTCGCTCCTGCGGTGTCACACATAGCGATGTGTGCTGCCGCATGAGCGATGAACCACCTGGATAAACAACCCTTACCGATTTTTGAGTTTGGGACGACCTCTCCATGGTGAACGATTTTCACCATTTTTGAGGTCGCTTAAGGTCGCTAGTCAGTGTCACACGCTGCGATATCGTTAATGACGCCGGATGTGCGTCACTAACAACTTGACCCCGACGACCAAACATTAACGATATCGTAGCGTGTAAAGCCCCCTTAAGTGTCATTATCCTGTACTCCAGTGTCAGTGTCATTATCCTGTACACCCAGTGTCAGTGTTATTATCTTATGCTATATGTATTTACTCTTCAGGGGGATGTGATGATAGTACAGGAGGGTCCTCAATATAAATACATGTAAAAAAAAAAAAGCCTCATCTGCCTATACAGCAGTATTGTCAGAATACACAGGACTAGTAAAGGGTTTATCCAACATGTAAGACTAGTTTGGAAACCATAGTCAGTCTTTTAAAGGGCCTCTGTCCCCACAGAATGACTGTTCACATCCAGTACAGACACTGATGGCCGATCATTACCTGATAATTATGTAAATGTGTGAAGGTG
Source organism: Anomaloglossus baeobatrachus (assembly GCF_048569485.1). Lineage (NCBI taxonomy): Eukaryota > Metazoa > Chordata > Amphibia > Anura > Aromobatidae > Anomaloglossus > Anomaloglossus baeobatrachus. Next base: position 115,370,897 of record NC_134355.1, on the reverse strand, counting down.
GAAAGAGAAGACAAATATTCACCAGAATCTCCAAATGGAAAAAGTGTATTGGAGGGTAATGCTTCACACCTCCACATATTGACTCTAAAGCGGGCTTTACACGCTACGACATCGCTCAAGTGATCTTGTTGGGGTCATGGAATTTGTGACGCACATCCGGTCGCTTTAGCGATGCCGTTGCATGTGACACCTATGAGCGATTTTGCATCGTCGCAAAAACGTGCAAAATTGCTCATCGGTGACATGGGGGTCCATTCTCAAATATCGTTACTGCAGCAGTAACGAAGTTGTTCCTCGTTCCTGCGGCAGCACACATCGCTCCGTGTGACACCGCAGGAACGAGGAACCTCACCTTACCTGCGTCCAGGCCACAATGCGGAAGGAAGGAGGTGGGCGGGATGTTACGTCCCGCTCACTCCGCCCCTCTGCTTCTATTGGGCGGCGGTTCAGTGACGCTGCTGTGACGTCGCTGTGATGCTGAACGAACCGCCCCCTTAGAAAGGAGGCGGTTCGCCGGTCACAGCGACGTCCCAGGGAAGGTAAGTAGTGTGACGGGTCCGGGCAATGTTGTGCGACACGGGCAGCGATTGGCCCATGTCGCACAACCGATGGGGGGTGGGTACGCACGCTGGCGATATCAGTACCGATATCGCAGTGTGTAAAGCGGCCTTTAGGCCCTGTGTGCACTGGAAAATGGCATTTTCTTAAGAAATTTCCGCACCCACTGGCACAATTCCACACCCGCGGCAAAAAACCTCACCAAAACCTGCATGCGTATTTGCCGCGGTCTGTTGCATTTTTGGTGCAGATTTGCCTCGGTTTTTACGCGGGTTGGTCCCTGTGGTTTTTAACCATTTTTAATGGCAAAAACGCAGGTACCTGCAGAAATTAAGTGACATGCTACTTCTTTTTGCTGCAAAAATTCTACAGCAAAACCTGGAGAGAAAAAAAACAGTGTGCACACACCATTTTGATTTTCTCATAGATTTTGCTGGAGAAGGACTGCAGAAAGGTTATGAACAAATTCTGCAGCTTTTCTGCAGCAAAATCTGCAGGATGTCCGTGTGTAAGAAAAACTGCGCCTAATTGTAAATAATAGATTCCATTATTAACTACAATAAATAAGATGCTACAAGAAATCCTGTGATATCTGCAGGGCACAATACAGGTCCATTTTGCGCACTGTAGAGTTTGCTGAGAGAAGGCAAAAATGATCAAGAATAAAAACGTTTATGGTAGCTATAGTGTGGGCTCCTTGAGTCAATTATCCTGGTAGGCCCCTCACACCCCAATCAGACCCTGAAGGAATCTATGGGTAGAAGCACCCTTTTGAGCTATTGCACCCATGAGTCTTCTTGGGACTGATGCAACAAGTTTTGCACACCTGGCTTTGGAGATTTGGGTTTAGGTCAGGGCTCTGGCTGGGCCAGTCAAGAATGGTCACAGAGGTATTCTGAAGCCACTCCTTTGTTATTTTAGCTGTGTACTTAGGGTCATTGTCTTGTTGGAAGGTGAACCTTCTGCCAAGGCTGAGGTTAAGAGCACTCTGGAAGAGGGTTTTTTCCAGGACATCTCCGTACTTTGCCGCATTCATCTTTCCTTCAATTGCAACCATAAATCCTGTCCCTGCAGCTTAAAAACACCCCATAGCATGATGCTGCCACCACCATGTTTCACTGTTGGGATTGTATTAGGCATGTGATGAGCAGTGCCTGGTTTTCTCCCCACATACTGCTTAAAATTGTCACCAAAAAGTTCTATCTTCATCTCATCAGACTAGAGAATCTTATTTCTCTTAGTCTGGGAGTCCTTCATGTGTTTTTTTGCAAACTCTATGTGGGCTTTCATATATCTTGCACTGATGAGAGGCTTCCGTTGGGCCACTCTGCCATAAAAGCCCAACTGGTGGAGGGCTGCAGTGATAGTTGACTTTGTGGAACTTTCTCCCATCTCCCTACTGCAGCTCTGGAGCTCAGCCACAGGGATATTAGGGTTCTTCTTTACCTCTCTCACCTAGGCTCTTCTCCCACAGTTGCTCAGTTTGGCTGACCAGGTCTAGGAAGAGTTCTGGTGGTCCCAAACGTCTTCCATTTAAGGATTATGGAGGCCACTGTGCTCTTAGGAACCTTGAGTACTGTAGAAATTATTTTGTAACCTTGGCCAGCTCTGTGCCTTGCCACAATTCTGTCTCTGATCTCATTGGGCATTTCCTTTGACCTCATTTGGTCTGACATGCACTGTAAACTGTGAGGTTTTATATAGACAGGTGTGTGCCTTTCCAAATCAAGTCCTATCAGTTTAATTGAACACAGCTGGACATCAATGAAGGAGTAGAGCCATCTCAAGGAGGATCACAAGGAAATGGACAGCATGTGACTTAAATATGAGTGTCTGAGAAAGGGTCTGAATACTTATGACCATGTGATATTTCAGTTTTTCTTGTTTAATAAATTTTCAAAAATTTCTACATTTACTTTTTTTTCTGACAAGATGGGGTGCAGAGTGTACATTAATGAAAAAAATTGAACTTTTTTAATTTTATCAAATAGCTGCAATGAAACAAAGAGGGAAAAATTTAAAGGGGTCTGAATACTTTCTGTACTCACTGTATAAATGCAGCTCTACTGTAGGATAACCATATGCTAGGGCACATTCCCCTGATGGCTCTATATTGGAGAAAATGCATTAGGACACCTAAGAAAATGCATAGGGTTAGTTATCTTTAAGGACAGCTGTGGACTGCCTTTGTAAGGGCAGGAGTATGTAGCAGACAACAGGATCAATGTGAGTTCCCATAGAGTTTGATGAGGCTCTCGTATATTGGATTGCTTCCCTCTCAAGAAAAGGATTGGCACCTTGTTTTGAGGACCCTGATGACTATCCTTGAACAACAAGAAGGGTAAAATTGTTCCATTTTTCTGTTAACAGAAATCTGATGTAACCCCTAACCAAGGGTATGAACGTTTCTCGCCCCTTGTTCAAAATACCTCCTTTATAGACAATAAGGGAGTTTTTTGTTTTTGTTGTGTTTTAATTCCTTTTCTCTATCTGTGTGCCTTCTATTATGGGTTATTATTTTTTTTTGCTACCAATAGACATATACTCCATTTAGGAATAATATTATTAAAAGCTAAGTTTTAAATTCTCACATATTGCTATTTATACATTTAACTAGTGAGTCTTATTTGAACGGGGTCGATCACTAGATCTCATTAATTACTACAGTACATTAGAATGGCCGCCATCTTTATACACCCACAGAAATGTGTCCTAGAATGTTAATAAGACAAGTGCCTATGAGCATGTGCTGTAGGAAAATAGGCAGCTTTGATTTGGAGATACACTGACGAGCAAAAGGGTAACAATGTTTTGAACTTTTAATATTCAGGCTTCATATCTCACTATCCAGTACAGCTTCAAAACTGAGACTACCTTCATTTTATAGATAATCACCATGGCTATTTCATACATAAATTTGACTTGCAACTATTTAGCATATAATTAGTTCTGAAAATTCTTGTAATGTCACTGCATTGTTACTGTTTTGGGCCTAAAAATCTAAATTACATTTTTATTATTTTGTTGGTATTTTGTAAATCCACCTTTTGGTTGTAACACTACCTGACTCCTTCTGGGCATACTCTCGATCACATTCAAGCATGTCTCAACCAAACACTGATTCCAGGTCTCTTTCATACGTTCAGAATGTTGTTGCATATTGGTTGACTCACTTGGGTATGTATATACAGTTAGGTCCAGAAATATTTGGACAGTGACACAAGTTTTGTTATTTCAGCTGTTTACAAAAACATATTCAGAAATACAATTCTATATATAATATGGGCTGAAAGTGCACACTCCCAGCTGCAATATGAGAGTTTTCACATCCAAATCGGAGAAAGGGTTTAGGAATCATAGCTCTGTAATGCAAAGCCTCCTCTTTTTAAAAGGACCAAAAGTAATTGGACAATGGACTCTAAGGGCTGCAATTAACTCTGAAGGCGTCTCCCTCGTTAACCTGTAATCAATGAAGTAGTTAAAAGGTCTGGGGTTAATTACAGGTGTGTGGTTTTGCATTTGGAACCTGTTGCTGTGACCAGACAACATGCGGTCTAAGGAACTCTCAATTGAGGTGAAGCAGAACTTCCTGAGGCTGAAAAAAAAGAAAAAATCCATCAGAGAGATAGCAGACATGCTTGGAGTAGCAAAATCAACAGTCGGGTACATTCTGAGAAAAAAGGAATTGACTGGTGAGCTTGGGAACTCAAAAAGGCCTGGGCGTCTATGGATGACAACAGTGGTGGATGATCGCCGCATACTTTCTTTGGTGAAGAAGAACCCGTTCACAACATCAACTGAAGTCCAGAACACTCTCAGTGAAGTAGGTGTATCTGTCTCTAAGTCAACAGGAAAGAGAAGACTCCATGAAAGTAAATACAAAGGGTTCACATCTAGATGCAAACCATTCATCAATTCCAAAAATAGACAGGCCAGAGTTAAATTTGCTGAAAAACACCTCATGAAGCCAGCTCAGTTCTGGAAAAGTATTCTATGGACAGATGAGACAAAGATCAACCTCTACCAGAATGATGGGAAGAAAAAAGTTTGGAGAAGAAAGGAAACGGCACATGATCCAAGGCACACTACATCCTCTGTAAAACATGGTGGAGGCAACGTGATGGCATGGGCATGCATGGCTTTCAATGGCACTGGGTCACTTGTGTTTATTGATGACATAACAGCAGACAAGAGTAGCCGGATGAATTCTGAAGTGTACCAGGATATACTTTCAGCCCAGATTCAGCCAAATGCCGCAAAGTTGATCGGACGGCGCTTCATAGTACAGATGGACAATGACCCCAAGCATACAGCCAAAGCTACCCAGGAGTTCATGAGTGCAAAAAAGTGGAACATTCTGCAATGGCCAAGTCAATCACCAGATCTTAACCCAATTGAGCATGCATTTCACTTGCTCAAATCCAGACTTAAGACGGAAAGACCCACAAACAAGCAAGACCTGAAGGCTGCGGCTGTAAAGGCCTGGCAAAGCATTAAGAAGGAGGAAACCCAGCGTTTGGTGATGTCCATGGGTTCCAGACTTAAGGCAGTGATTGCCTCCAAAGGATTCGCAAGAAAATATTGAAAATAAAAATATTTTGTTTGGGTTTGGTTTATTTGTCCAATTACTTTTGACCTCCTAAAATGTGGAGTGTTTGTAAAGAAATGTGTACAATTCCTACAATTTCTATCAGATATTTTTGATCAAACCTTCAAATTAAACGTTACAATCTGCACTTGAATTCTGTTGTAGAGGTTTCATTTCAAATCCAATGTGGTGGCATGCAGAGCCCAACTCGCGAAAATTGTGTCACTGTCCAAATATTTCTGGACCTAACTGTAGCTTTTTCTTCAACTCTACACAAGTGTTTGATTGGCTTACGTCTTGGGGACTGTGGGGGCCAATCTTGCACCTCTATTTCATTGTCATTGAACCATTTTTTCCCCAATCTCGACTTATGCATGGGATCATTGTCCTGCTGGAACACTATGTTGTCCTTTGCATACCCACAGTACTCCAGTATACGAAGTAACTCATCTTATACTGCATGATACTCACATACAGCTCAGCACTGAGATGATCATCAATCCTAGTCAAGTATCCAATGCCTTTGTCTGTGAAACAACCTCATATCATCAGGTTTCCTCCACCGAATTTTACAGTTCCTGCAATTTCTCGATCAGTTAGACCCTTTTCCTCTTGTTTCTTCCAGACCCATCCTAGTGTAGTCTGTTGACTTTCGTCTCATTGCTCCAAATCACCCATTTATAATCTTCTACTGTCCACTTTTCGCACTTTTTGGCAAACGTAGGTTCAACGCTTCTTATGATGATATTGAAGTTAGGGCTTCTTTAGCTTTTTATAGTCCACCATTCCAGACATGTATAACATGCATCACACAGTGCTTGCATGGATATCTACGATCTCACTATTACGAAGCATACAAGCATTCTCCACTGCTGTGTTTGTCACTCCAGAACTGATAGATTTTGTGATGAGCCAACTTGTTGACTCCAATATTTTGCCTGGATGTCCACCTATTGGCTTTTAAATGGATGGACAAACTTTATATCATATTGTTCCAACTATCATGGCACTTAGATGGTGCAGTTTTGCAATTCTGTTGGCCAGAGACCACTATCCATTAGCTGGATTATGCTGTTTCTCTTTTCTTGGGAAATTTTCATCATGGCTGGTCCTCGATTCAAACCAGTGACCTTTCGCTTGAGAATCAACCTAATAACACACTGAGCTATTAGGGAATGTGAGAACAGGTTGTAATTTGTATATTACAGAAAGAAAAAGATTTTTCCACCACCAGGAACAAAACAGTAACAATGCAATGCCATGACAAGAATCTGCAAAACTAAGCATATACTAAATAGTTGCAAGTCAAATTTATGTATGAGATAACCATCATGATTGTTTATAATATGATGGTAGTCTCACGTTTGAAGCTGTAGTGGATGGTGAGTTATGAAGCTGGGAAGCCAAAAGTTCAAAACATTGTTACCTTTTTGCTCGTCAGTGTAGCTTGATAGCATGTGATATAGGTTATCTCCAGAATAGTGCAGGTACGCAGCATTTAGAAACACATGAAGAACATTAGTGTAAGCAGTGTCTTCTTACTTTCACACCCCTGGTATCTCCAGTATTAGATCAGAAATACATGGTGGATAGAAGTGTAAGCAGCTTCTTCTTTCCTCAGCATCCCTTGTATCATCATTATTATATCAGAAAGACAGGGCGGATAGCAGTATGAGCAGGCCATTGTTTTCTTAACCCCCTGGTAGTTCTAGTACTAGATCAGATAGACATGGTGAACAACAGTGTGAGCAGGCTCTTCTTACCTCAGCAACCCTGGTATCTCTCGTATTATGTTAGATAGGGTGGATAACAGTGTAGCAGCCTCGTCTTACTTCAGCACCTTTAGTATATATAGTATATATAGTATAGTATATATAGTATTAGATCAGATAGATAGGGTGGACAGCAGTATGAACAGCCTCTTTCTATCTCAGCACCCCTGGAATCTTCAGAATTAGATCAGAATGACAGGGTGGCCATCAGTCTAAACAGCTTCTTCTTATCTTAGCACCCCTGGTATTTGCAGTATTAGATCAAATAGACAAGGAGGACAGCAGTGTGAGCAGTCTCTTCTTACCTCAGCACCCCTGATATCACCAGAATAGAGATAATATAGATAAAGTAGACAGCAGTGTGAACATCTTCTTTTAACCTCAACACCCTGGTATCTCTAGTATTAGATCAGATAAATAGGGTGGACAGCAGTGTAAGCAGCCTCTTCTTACCGCAGCTCCCTTGATATGTTCAGTATTATATCCGATATATAGAGTAGGTAGTAGTGTAAGCAGCCTCCTCATACCTCAGCACCTCTAGTATCTCCAGTATATTAAGTTATGCTGATCGCAGAGCTGCCTTCGCAACAAAAATCACTTAATGGAAAAAGCACTAAGATTAAGATTCAGCAGGTACAATGACACATGAAACCATAATCACTGTCAGGAGTCAGGAATAGTGATTTCTGTTTGATGTGTATTTTTTTATATTTGTCAATTCGTAGTCTGCTCCATGGTCCAATAATTTCTGAAAAGAGCATGTTACCAGATTTCACCTCCTTCCTGTATTATCCTGTGTTTATTCCAATAAATTTTATTGTAGTCAAAGAAGACAGTGGAACATATGGCGGTGTAATTCTTGGCTATATCCTCTCTGCTAGTGGTCTTTTAAAAGCGTTGCCTGAGACTTTACAAGCTGCTGATGTTATCCTCAAATCCCAAATTAGATTTTGTAATAATAATACTTTTCTAATGACCATTAAGTCTTCTGGACTTATTTAAAAGCATTCAAAATGTGCTGAAAAAAAGCCATATAGCATAAAGAGGTCAAAATTACCATAAAAGCTACCAAGACATTACCGAGAAAATCAGACTTCCTTCTCCTGTGTGGATCATACTGTGTAACCTTGAACAATGTTTAAAGAAAGCTGAATTATCCTCCTTGATCCATGGAATATAAATTAAAGCGCGAGTATTAATCACAAGATCAAGGCCTTATGATGACACCATTAGACACAAGATTTAAGCAGCATTTGGCTTTGGGATTTGTAAATGGCAATAAAAGTCACATCATTTAATAAGCTGAGTATATTACGGTAGCAGTAAAAATAAATGATTTACTCTAAAAGGGACATGGATTTGTCATACATTATATATTCAGGATGGCCTAGCTAGCTTCTGCTCTGTAGGAAGAGACTATAAAAACTAATACCTTTCTTATCTGTTTTTCAGTTATCAGGGATTAGTTTTTTTTTATAGGTGAAGTTTATTAATTGTATATTGAAAGTTCTGCAATTATTTAAAGGGGATGTCCAGGGCTGTGATTGTGGGGGTTCGACACCTGGCACCCTCACCAATGAGATGAAGCTTGATTTGGCATTGGCTGGGTACACAATGTACTAGTTGGAACACAGCAGCCCATGAATGTCGACTGCGCTTTGTCTTCCATTCAAGTGACTTGAATGAGAGATACTCTGCAGTGATCAATAAGCAATGCACAGGGCTGCTGAATTTTGCCCCTTTCATCGATTAGTTATGCCCACTGTTGGAGCAATTTTGCACTGATCAATGAGGATGCTATATGTTGGCCATTCACCAATCTCAAATTAATGACCTATGGATGGATAAGACTGTAATATATCAGTTCAGGATAACCCATGACTGCACTATTGTATTTGCTTCCTTCCCGACTTCAACCAACCCACCATGCCTTTACCCTTTTTCCACAGATTCCCCCGCCAAAAAACACATGAAACCAGCTTGTAAAAATTGGTCAAATCAGCCCTTTATTACACAAACATAATAGTAAATAAATAACATAAGTTTCTTCAAGCGAGGAGGGTTCTTGGAGCTCCAAAAATCTGGCGGATGTTCCTATAATATTAATAAATCATCCAGCGTTGCCCCCAGATGCGAACACAAGCTTGGAGACACCTCTTACCGGAAAACCATTTCCCTAACACCAACTCCCAGGGGACCCCACCCTGGAAAGCCCCAAAATCTGCCAGATAATTACCATTCCAAAGGAAAAGGAGGGGATTACCATCCACCTGATGTATAACCCCCACCACCATTTTACCACCAACTCCAAGAACCCACCTCACTACTGCTTGCCAAAATGACACCGAACAATTTATTAAAGTGCAACACTAAAAACCCACACCCCAACTCAACACAGGGCGGCAGGGTGGGACCTTTTCTGCTGGCCACCCCCCTTTCTGATCCTATATACGGTACTCCATTCAAACTTATCCACCCCCCAACTCCTACACCAGTCCCCCTAAACTTTTGACCCCCCCACAACCCACACTTTCCTTTCCTCCTACAATTTAACCCCTCGTCACCCTACAAAGTGAGTCATGGGTCACTTTGCCCATGGCTCCGCTGTGGGCTCCGTTCAGCTTGTTATTATACTTCATGATACAATTCTTTTTATGTTCAAAATGTCTGCTTGCTGTTTGTGAAAGCAAACAATATTGCTTACATTCTGAAACTGAAAACCTGTGCTCCTCACATACGTCTTTTTCATAATGTTTTTGTTCACCATAACCCTAATTGGTAGGAAGTGTATCAGATTCGGTGTAGATAGAATCAGACTCTATATACAGAAAGGTCAGTATAAAGGGTCTTGGAGGAGCTTGTTCTATTTACACTTCTGACTGTTAGTTTGAAGTGGTCGCTGTTGTTGAAATGTATGCCTAGATCTATGCCTGGATCCTCCGAGCTGTCTGAAGCCGTTAAAAATAAAGTTATAGATGCTAATGAGTCTGTACATGGGATTAAAGAAAATTAAAAGTAAAAGGGATGAAGATGCCAAAAAATGGCAAACTTTCCCAACCCAGGACTTACCAGAAAGTTTTGTGAGATAGCAAAAAGCAAGATTATAATGGAAGAGTGTAAGATACTAAGAATTACTAACCCTACAGGTATATCACTGCTGCATTTGTCTACCATTAGAAATAGCCTCATAACGTTGCTGATTAGATCTACATAGGAAGTGTGTTGGGACAAGACTACATTTTTCCCATGAACATACATTATACTTTGGCAAATACCATGAGTCCTGGAATACGCTAACTAATGAGAAGAGTTTTGGCAGGATTTAATAGTTTATGGTTGAAAACACTGTTCCGTCAGGTTAAACCTATAACCTAATATGTAACCAGAGGAACACCGAACCCCATGAGGCAGATGCTAATTGCTGCATATTATGGAAATATCCTTCTCAATCCCACATGTGGCAAACAGCCTGGTTCCCTGGTTCAAATTTCCATCTCCAGACCTGGTACCCATAATATATAATATATTTTCCACGAAAGTCACTCTTGTATTTGTTTAGAGAATCGACTATTACAACATCATGTGGCAGAGAGTTCCATAGTGTCACTGCTCTTATAGTAAAGAATTGCTGCCTCTCATAATGATTAAACTTTCTTTTGTCTAGATGTAGAGAATGCCTCTTGGTTAACGATAAGGGATGAGCGAATGTATTCACCAATGTTCGGTATCTTTCGGATAACAGGCTATTCGAATGATTTGATATCCGACGAATAAAACTACATCCGCTCCGATACTTTCAGTTTCATTTCTGACTTCCTGGCGCTCGTTTTCCAGGCTCCAGATTCAGCGTAATCCACGAGAGAGAGAAAGAGAGAGAGAGATAGAGACTCTGTACCCGTTCTGTTTCTGCCTATACCCCGGTCACCAAAGCTCGCCGTTAGGTCCAACATCAAATTATTTTGGTTTCCCATAGACTTACATTGGGCGTCGAATAGTCGCGAATAGTTGAATAGTGGTGACGTATTCGCCGGCTATTCGGCAAAGTGAATATTAGGGTATTCGATCATCCCTATTAATGATGTAAACCTAGGTGTAAATAGATCATTATACAGATCTCTGTACTGTCCCTTCATATGTCACGGTGTGACTGCAAGTGTCACGCCGGGTGCGACAGGACTCCCAGAGAATGGTGCAACCCAGAGATAAAACCAGGGAAGCAATACAACGGAATGTCCTGGCACTAGGGAGTGGGGTCACCCCCTAACATTTCCCCCCGTATGCCATCACATGCCTAGGCCCTCACTGGTACTGAACTTACCCTGCCTAGTGTGAAGGCCAGCGAGACGCTAGTCTTGCCACTGTAATCATCCACCACGTGGGAGGTAAAACAAATAGGAGAAAGACACAACAAATAGAACTCCACAGATTCTCCAGCAAGAAGCTTCTCAGTTGCAACAGAAATGAACACCTAAGCTCTTGCGAGACAGGCTCCTTTAGAATGGACAGTATAGTATGAACTATAGTCAACAAAGGGAGGAGAGAGGAGTGAATATTTATAGCACAAGGGAGTGGCTGCGGCTGAAGACAAATTTTTACATTACTGAGATGGTAGATGACAGTTACAGCTAATAAGGGTCCATACAGATGGGAGGGGTGTGAAGGAGGGAAGTGCTCTGCTTCTCGTTCCTTCCTCCTGTCCCCCTTCCCAGCTACAGAGATGACACTTGCTACGAATAATTCTATCTTTGTAATGTGATCATTTGTCTTCACTGAATACAGATTTTACCTTTGAATTGAGAATTTTGAAAATGACTGATCAGTCCAGCAGGAAAAAGAAGTAGATTTATCTAATAAGATATATTACAAAGTTTCTTATTTTCATACGTACAATTGAATTAAAACAATGGTTACTCATTAATAAGCTTGATTGCTATTCACTGCACTACACTTGTCTATATTAAACTTCAATAGCCAAGATGCTGGTAGAAACTCGTGGAACAAAAATCAGCACTGCCTCTGGGCATCAGTTCCCTACTCTGCAAATAAAAAATGCTGCTATAATTTGTTGTGAAGCCCCAAGTAAAGGAAGATTGAAAGGAATGGCAACTGATATAAGATTTTACTTGATATGAATTGAATAAATCAATATAAATACTGGGATTTTCTTTGAGATACTCTAAGGTTATGTGTCCATGGGACTATGTACCCGCAAATATATCCGCAGGTATGTCCCGCATAGCTGCGGGATTCCAGCGAAATATCTGCGGTAAACCTGCGGACATTGGTGCGACTTACCTGCGGAAGTCCCGGCCTCTATCTCCATAGTGGAAGGCCGGGATTTCTGCAGGTAATTCCGCAGGAATAATTAACATGCAGGTATGTGCGGCTGTGGGACATCCGCAGCATATTCTGCAGCCGCACATACCGCAGCATGGACACAGACACTTCCCATGTCCCATAGGATAACATGGGGAGTGTCTGTACTTGCTAAAACCTGTGGATTTATCTAGAAAATCCAGATAAATCCGCAGGTTTTCCGCGGCAACATCCGCAGGTACATAGTCCCGTGGGCACATAGCCTAAAGGGGGCTTTACATGCTGCGACATCGCTAATGCGAACTCGTTGGGGTCACGGAATTTGTGACGCACATCCGGCCGCATTAGCGATGCCGTTGCGTGTGACACCGATGAGCGATTTTGCATCGTTGCAAAAACGTTCAAAATCGCTTATCGGTGACATGGGGGTTCATTCTCAAAAATCGTTACTGCAGCAGTAACGAGGTTGTCCCTCGTTCCTGCGGCAGCACACATCGCTCCGTGTGACGCCGCAGGAATGAGGAAGCTCTCCTTACCTGCCTCCCGGCCGCTATGCGGAAAGAAGGAGGTGGGCGGGATGTTACGTCCCGCTCATCTCCGCCCCTCCGCTGCTATTGGGCGGCCGCTCAGTGACGTCGCTGTGACGCCGCACGGACCGCCCCCTTAGAAAGGAGGCGGTTCGCCGGTCACAGCGACGTCGCCGGGTAGGTAAGTATGTGTGACGGGTCTGGGCGATGTTGTGCGGCACAGGCAGCGATTTGCCCGTGTCGCGCAACAGATGGGGGCGGGTACCCACACTAGCGATATCGGGACCGATATCGCAGTGTGTAAAGTAGCCTTAAGGCTATGTGCACATGTAGCGTAATTTCATGCATTTACGTTGCGTTTATCACTACAGCGTAAATGTATGTGCATAATCTGTGCTCACGATGCTCTTTTGAACGCAGCGATTTGAGATGCTGCTCCCACTCTGTCTATGGGAGAGGCAGCATCCAGAGCGCATGAAATCGGCATCTATGCTGCAAACACACTGCATCCATTAAGCACATGGCACATGTGCTGCCAAATCGCTGCAGAAATTTCAGCATGTACGTGTTCACATAGCCTTAAATAGCACCTCTTAGAATACCTTCAAAGATTTTGCCCAGGAATTTACCAGAATCATCCAATACCCACTGTAAGGATGGTGGAAGAAATTATATTATTTGGGGTTGCTCTGTACCATTAGAGCTTTGGCACCTCAGCATTTTAAAAATCCACTCTGAATTCTGCATTGTAGCCAATGGTGCTTGAGAATAATGTGAGGCCGTCTCCAAGAAGATTGAAGCTCAGCTGAAAGTGCCCCATAAACATGCCAATAAAGCCACCAAGAAGTAGCTGAATAAGTGTTCTTCAATTGTCAAGTCAAAGCTGGGCTCTGAGTCCCATCAAGATGCTGAGTGAGAAGATTGAAATAGGCTGTGCATTCAAGAACACTTATATTGCACATGTCTCCATGGAGAAGTAGAAAAAAAAATCTCCTGGTCTATGTCAGAGACTGGAAACCAGTAATAAGAAATCAAGCTGGCAATTGTTTATGATAATTGGGAGAATACCAGTTTTATTTTGTGTAAAAATCAAATATTTTAAACGGTTAAAGAAAATAAATATATATGTGACTTACTTTTTCCCATGATATGTATATACTGTATAATGAAAGTAATATGAAGCCAAGAACATATTAAAGGGAACCGGTCACCAGGTTTTTCCCCTTATGAGCTGCGGCCACCAGTGAGCCTTTATAGACAGTATTCTGGAATGCTGTATATAAGAGCTAAGGCCGCTGTGTATAATGTGGAAGAACACCTTTATAATACTCACATAGGGGGTGGTCTGGTTCAATGGGCATTGCTGGTTTTAGTCCAGCGCCTCCTCTCTTCTTTTGATCGCCGTACTCCTGCCCAGCCCCGTGTGCATGTCGTGCCCTGCGTCATTCACAGAGAGGTCTCTGTAATGCGCAGGTGCAAGAAAAGGTCAAAGACCGCCCGCACATGCACACTACAGTACTTTGCTCTGCTCTCAGCAAGGCAGATCAAAGTGCGCCTGCGCAGGAGTGCAATGGAGGCCTCTCTGTGAATAACGCAGGACGCGTCATGCACACGGGGCTGGGCAGGAGGACGCCAATCACACAAGATGGAGTAGGCGCCTGATTGTGAGCAGCGACACCCAACGGACCAGACCGCCCCCTAGGTGAGTATCATAAAGGTGTTTTTTACATTCTACACAGCGGCCTGGGCTCTTATATACAGTATTCTACAATGCTATATATAAGAACTCAGTGGTAGTGGTCGCAGCTCATAAGGGAAAAATCTGGTGACAGGTTCCCTTTAATGGGGTCATTTTTAGTTTTTGAGTTAAATAACAAATATTTTTTTTTTTTTTCCGAAGCCAGACCTTTTGAATATGTGGACGACGGACACAAAGAAAAAGCCGCGACATCATTAATGTTTTGTAAAATTTCTTTAAAGGTCAAAGACTGTAATTTGTACATCACTGCACATTATTCTATGCCGAAATGCTATTTTAAAATAAATGCCCTAAACATCTCTAGTGCTAAGATTACAGGAGGCAAAATCTCTTGACTAAGGGTTGCACATAAATGATCTCTTATGAAGAGATGTATAATGAAAAAGTGCCCAAAAGCTGCTCCAGGGAGTATTAAGGTCCATCAACGGAAGAACACATAGCAGAGCAACTTGGGAGGTAACAAATAGCAGACATTTCCAAGATAACATAATGCAATAAAAATGACTCTAATCAAAGAGGAAGACATTACAAAACCGCACTGAAAAACTAATGTTCTGAATGTTCTTGTATGATGATTGCTGGAAGATAAGAGTCAGAAAGAATATTCTACTTAGGATATTTAGGTGATTTCAGGTGTACATCATCCGTCTCCATAGAATACAGGTTTAATTGCAATGATCACTCACACCTAAAAGTTTGAGTTACATTACAATTAATTACATTTTTCATCCGGCAATGGAGAAATGGTCCTAGTTCTCTTTCGGAGCTGGTGTTAATAGTGTGCAATGCTGAAGTTGGTCCAGATGAAGATTCTGTTCACACATCTTGTTTTTTTTGTTTCTCTATAGCCTGACAGAGTGAAAGGGAAATCAGAAAGACATAATAAATGTCATTATTAGTCAACACTCATTACAAAATGGACTTTAATGGATACATTTTAGCTCCTGCAAAAGATGCAAACTACAGTGCCAATGGGAACAGAGCCAAAAATAATCATATATATGATAGTTGTCATTTTATTCTAATATTGGAGTATATGATTTTTTTTGTTCTAATTAGGTCACCTAGTTATTTGCAATCAATTCATGTTAATCTTGTAGTCTGTACTGATGAGTAGAGATTAGCGAACCCGAACTTCGTACCGATCACTGCCTTTACAAAAAAATCAGTGTCCAAATTCGGAGTTTGGGTGTTCTTTGTATGCTAACCACTTGATTGAGCATCGGTGTGCTCGAGTATGCTTGGTGCTCAGGCCAGTATGAGACTTTGCTGTCTGTGAATGGGGAAAATACTTTTTCATATGTAGTGTGTACAAATGAAAATCTCACGTTCCCTCCGCCCTCTACTCCCAGAAATGCTCTGTTTATTGCTGACTGTATGTGGGCGAAGAGCCGAATTGCCCGATCATTGAGTTCCAATGAGATTCAAGCTCCTGGATCAAGGTCGGGCCTAGTCGGGGTCCCGAACTGAACTTTATCTAAAGTCAGGCTGAACCTGGCGAATCTGAACTTTCATGGGTTCGCTCATCTCTACTGCTGAGGTCAAAACACCAAGTGTGGAGAATTGTTTTCTATTACACACTTATGTATAGACAGATTGAAGTGAGATGACTACAACTACGGTAACCACCATGAGTCCATTACTTTACAAGTGTGATAATTATTCTTCGTTTGTTTTCTTCGCATTTATTTTAGATACCAAATAAATATTTTTCAGAAGACTCCATTCATATTAAGGTTCAACCTTGTCCCTGTGAGCTGAAGCACTATTGACTAACCTCCCGCCCTGAGTGTAGTGAGAAAACTACCAGACACCAAGAGCAATCCTGTATTTCTCATAGTCTCTACTGATTTGTGTTATTGATAGGGAGCAGTAGTGCAGGTACCTAGAGAGAACATACTCCCTGGTAATTAGTTATTTAAAGGGAACCTGTCACCACTTTTTTGGCGTGTAAGCTGCGGCCACCACCACCGGGCTCTTATATACAGCATTCTAACATGCTGTATATAAGAGCCCAGGCAGCTGTGAGAACATAAAAAACCCTTTATAATACTGACCTAATGGTCATGCAGTGGCCCATATGGGTGTCTCCGTTCTCCGGGGCCGGCGCCTCTTCTTTCGGCCATCTTCGTCCTCTTTCTGAAGCCTGTGTGCATGACGCGTCTACGTCATACACACTCGTCGATCCTGCGCAGGCGCACTACAATACTTTGCTCTGCCCTGCTCAGGGCAGATCAAAGTGCGCCTGCTCAGGACCTGAATGCCGGCGAGTGTGGATGATGTCGAACGCGTCATGCACCGCAGCTAGAGAAGAAGGAGGACGGATATGGCCCATCTGGCCAACCGAGCGACCGTTAAGTGGGCTTTACACGCTACAACAAATCTAACGATGTGTCGGCGGGGTCACGTCGTAAGTGACACACATCCGGCATCGTTAGTCTTGTAGCGTGTGACAGCTACGTGCGATTGCGATTGAACATAAAACCGTTCAATGCATACACGTCGTTCATTTCCTTAAAATTGCATGTCGGGTTGTTCAATGTTCCCGAGGTACCACACATCGCAGTGCGTGACACCCCGGGAATGATGAACAGATCTTACCTGCGTCCCGCGGCTCCCGCCGGCAATGCGTAAGGAAGGAGGTGGGCGGGATGTTTACGTCCCGCTCAGCTCCGCCCCTCCGCTTCTATTGGCCGGCTGCCGCGTGACGTCGCTGTAACGCTGAACGTCCCTCCCACTCCAGGAAGTGGATGTTCGCCGCCCACAGCGAGGTCGTATGGAAGGGTAAGTATGTGTGACGGGAAATAATCGTTTGTGCGACATGGTCAACAAATTGAACGTGCCGCACATACGATGGGGGCGGGTATGATTGCATACGATATCGTATGTGATATCGTAAGGTGTAAAGCAGCCTTTAGGTAAGTATTATAAAGTGTTTTTTATGTTCTCACAGCGGCTTGGGCTCTTATTAGATCATGTTAGAATGCTGTATATAAGAGCCCGGTGGTGGTGGCCGCAGCTTATACGCCAAAAAAGTGGTAACAGGTTCCCTTTAACCCCTTCATTGATATGTTCCTAATAATACCTTCACTACCATAAACCAGTGTTTCTCATCTGCAGACCTCAAGTACCCTCAACAGGTCATAGCTTGAGGATATCCAATAAAGGACATTGGAGTCATCTTCTGGGGACTTGACAATTATTGCACCAAAGAAATCCAGAAAAACGTTTGGGGGTATTCTGAGGACTGGAGTTCATAAACATTTATTAACCCAATTTCCTATAATGGAGGTTCACTGTGTTCACCTTACTTTTATGGAATTTATTGAATGTATATCAGCAAGATATAGAGAACAACTGGAGTATGACAACAAGGTCAGACTACATGGGTTGTTTGTAGTCTGTCACCATGGAGACACATAGGTCTGCTAAGATGCTGATGAATGAAAAACAAAAAGATATGAAGCAAAAGCAAATGAGTTGCACAGGGGGTGAAGCAGTAAATGCTGTTATTCCTGATTTGTCTTACTATACAGGTAAAACCAAAATTGTAATATACAAAGTTAAAGGAAAACAGCAATTTTGTTTGTAGTAAATGCATTTAGGCATGTAATGTATGATTTTGTAGTACATGTGTATTATTCAGCAACTTTGCTTCAAAGAAATAATGTATTTTCTAGCTGGTTTTCGAGAAAGAAATTAGAAAACAGTATTTATGGGTAATTTCCATTCCCAAGCATGCTGCTATTTCATCCTTTTTATCTTGCTCTGAATCTCGCCTGTGTCATCTGACATCACGTTGTTGTTCTCGGAGACACCTGTTCTTCTTGCATCCTTTTATTTAGTTTGTTAGCTGTCTCTGCCTGCCATGTTTATTCTAATCATTTAATGTTATTCTAGCCCCCGTCCTTTAATCGAATGGAAGTTAGACTTTATCGGCTGCCCTTTGGAATTCTTGTTTGATTTCTAGCAAGGACGCATTAGGTTTATTTGAGCATTTTACAGAAATGTCATTTATTGGATGTTATATAAACCGGCTCCATGCTGAAGTCATGGTTACTGTGTTCGCCTTATCAGCAGCTCATTTGGTCCTTCCACACAAACTCGCATCTCTCACAAAGCAGAAGGTGTCAGATTTCATTTTGTCTATCGGCCTTGCAATTACCTTGAAAGAAAGGTCCTAACTTGTTGTTCTGGCCTTTTAAACGGCAGTCGCTTTTAGTTTATTTTCACCAGTGAGCCTAACCAATCACTTAATATCAGAGTTCCTTGTTGTAAAATTATTTTTTAACAGTTAAAAACTATATATATATTTCTTATAAAATACATTTATGATTAATCTAAAAAGAGTTGTCCTTTTTCAGCAAGCATTTGCCCACATACCCAGTAACTTGTAAAAAAACAAACTGGGCTTTACTTACCATCACTGGGTCCAGCTGTGTGTCTCCTCGGCCCTGGTCTCTGCTGTTTGTTTCCAGTGCGCACCACTGCCGCCGATCAACAGAGCCAGGCGGCTTTACACGCAACGACATAGCTAACGAGATGTCGTTGGGGTCACGGAATTCATTAGTGACGTTGTTGCGTGTGAAACGCACGAATGACCGTTAACGATCAAAATTACTTACCTGATCGTTGACGCGTTGTTCCTTTCCCGATTATCGTTGCTGTTGCAGGACGCAGATTGTTCCTCGTTCCTGCGGCAGCACACATCGCTACGGGTGACACCGCAGGAACGAGGAACATCACCTTATCTGCGGCCGCCCGCAATGAGGAAGGAAGGAGGTGGGCGTGATGTTACGGCCGCTCATCTCCGCCCCTCCACTTCTATTGGGCAGCCGCTTAGTGACGCCGCTGTGACGCCGCACGAACCACCCCCCTTAGAAAGGAGGCGGTTCGCCGGCCACAGCGATGTCGCTAGGCAGGTAAGTATATGTGACGGGTGTAAGCGATTTGCCCGTGACGCACAACCGACGGGGGCGGGTACGCTCGCTAGCGATATCGATAGCGATATCGCTGCGTGTAAAGTGCCCTTTAGACAGTGGCAGAAACAAAGCGCTGAACCCAGGGAGGGTAAGTAAATCTCAGTTTGTTTTTCACAAGTAACTGAGCATACGACCAAAAGTTTGATAAACGTACACAGGCCCTTTTATCCATCATTTGGTCTCACAAGTGGCTCTTACCCCCTTAAAGGGATTCAGTAACCAGATTTTTGCCACCTAATCTGAGGGCACCATAACATAAGGGCACAGATCCTGATTCCAGCAGTGTTTCACTTACTGTACTGCTTAGTGTAGTTTTGATAAACTCATTGTTTAATCAGCAGTAGATTATCATTACAGGACTACTTGGCATGCTGCCAAGTAGTCCAGCATATTCATAAGTTCTGTATAACTGCTAGATCTGCAGCAGAGAAAACATTAATTTATCAAAATTATAGCAAACAGCTCAGTAAGTGACACATCGCTGGAATCAGGGTCTCTGTCTCCACATTATGCTGCTCTCAGATGGGGTAGAAAAAAACTGGTGATAGAATTAAAGCTCTTCACCCATGATTGTAAAAATTTCCATCAATTTCAAGTTTGTTTCATGTGCAATTTTGTTAGAATATTTGGTTTTCTAGCATTTTTTTTAAGAATATTATAAACATTTTTAAAATTACAAAAACACATAACGTATATAAACAAAAGAAACAGAGTAAAAAGCGGTTGCTCTGTTTAAGAAGAGATGATTCTACAATTGCAGTCGAAACTGTTGGCACACTTGAAATTGTTCCAGAAAATGAGGTATTTCTCCAAGAAAATTATTGCAGTTACACATGTTTTGTTATACACATGTTTATTTCCTTCATGTGTACTGGAACAACACAAAAAAAGCAAAGAAAAAAGGCAAATTGGAGATAATTTCATACAAATCGCCAAAAATGGGCACAACAAAATGCAATGCTGCTCTGATCTACAGAAATGAACCAGCGATCAGACTGCTGATCCTTATAGTCCCCTAGGGGAACTAGTAAAATAAAAAAAAAAGTAAAAAAAAAGTTTTAAAGAATAAAAAACCCTAAAAGTTCAAATCACCCCCATTCGCCCCATTGAAAAATTAAAGGGTTAAAAAAAAAAAATATTCACATATTTGGTGTTGCCGTGTTCAGAAACAAAATATGAAATCAATTAATCTGATCGCTAAACGGCATAGTGGCAAAAAAATTATAAATGCCAAAATTATGTATTTTGGTCGCCACAAATTTTGCGTAAAAGGCAATAACATACAATCGAAACGTAGCAGCTGCACAAAAATAGGACTGTTAAAAATATCAGCTCGAGATGCAAAAAATAAGTTGTCAATGAGCCACAAAACCCAAAAAATGAGAACACTACGTTTTTCAGAAAATGGCGCAAAAAGTGCGCCTTTTTTAGACAAATGTCTGATTTTTTTTAACCCCTTAGGTAACAGTAGACCTATACATGTTTGGTGTCTACAAACTCGTATTGACCTGAGGCATCAAACCGACACATCAGTTTTACCATATAGTGAGCACGGTGAATAAAATTTCCCAAAAACAATCGTGTAATTGCACTATTTTTGCAATTTATCCGTACTTTGAATTTTTTTGCCGTTTTCCAGTACACTATATGGTAAAAATTATGGTTTAATTTAAAAATAAAACTTGTCCTGCAAAAAATAAGCTCTCATATGGCAAGATTGACGGAAAAATAAAAATGTTATGGCTCTCGAAAGGAAGGGGAGCAAAAACGGAGAATCATCCGGGGGTGAAGGGGATGATGTGCTTTTATAAAATGCTCTATCTTGGTCTCATCTGTCCACAAGACGCTTTTCTAAAAGGATTTTGACTCACTCAAGTCCATTTTAGCAAACTGCAGTCTAGCTTTTTTATGTCTCTGTGTCAGCAGTGGGGTCCTCCTGGGTCTCCTGCCATAGTGTTTCATGTTATTCAAATATTGACAGATAGTTTACGCTGATACTGAGCTCCGACATAGATGGTACCAAAGGTGAGTATAGGCTTTGTTTATGGGTGAATACAAGGAGTATGGGGAGAGGTTTCCTTGTAGTGGACGACCCCTTTAATGTTAAATATGTTTTTAGCATACAAATAGTTTTTGGAGTTAGGTTATGTGCACACATTAAAGTATTTGGTTGCAAAAATTTCTGCATCTCTTGGTAGGAAAAACGCAGCTTGAAATGCACGTTTTTGACGCATAATGCGTTTTTGCCACTTTTTTGCATGCGTTGTTCATTTTTCATGCTGTAGATTATTTTCTGTCACAAATATGCAAGAAAAAAAATCTTTAACATGTGCACTAAACTTCAGGATTCTCCTTGACTTTGCGGGCATATGCATTTGCTTGAAGTTTTGTGACAAAACTGCAATAACAAATGCATAAAACAAAAGTGATAAACACGCATTTTTTGCACACGGCCTAAAAATAAACATGTGTATCAATTTTTTGGTCCAAAAGATGTTGAGGAAGTAGTAACTTTATTACGATATTTGTACAAATCGCCTTCAATGTTATGATATTTTTTTCTGAAAATACCCTGGAATATATATAATATATACATAGTGTGGCACATATAATTCATCACACACCCAAAGTAGACTGCAGAACAAGCTTAATATGATTTGCACACCTAATATATTGTCCAGGATAATCTCTGTCTAGAAACCATATTAAGCCGGGAACAGTTCAGTTTAATTCTATTTACCTAATTAGGAGTAATTGAATCATTTATCGTGTGAATTCGGGGAATCATTTGATTGGGCTGCAGCTTAAAATATTAAGAACAGGTTTTAATCTTTGGAAAATATTAAATATTCTAACTTTTCATTTAAAATAAACCAACAATACAAAGCAAAAAATAGTAAATGTGAGCGGCACATACAGTACAATACAGTCAGAAGACTTTACAGTCCCTCTGCCTGCACTGTAGAAAGGTTAAGTGACCTATATACGGGTGCATGCAAACACGATACACAATGCTGCTCGCCATTAGAATAATGTTTGTAGGTGTGTGTGTGTATATGTATATATATATATATATATATATATATATATATATACACATAGTATATAAGACATTATACCACACCGGTAAAAATGTTACATGTAAAATAACTAGATATGTTACTGCTTTTTTATGGAGTCAACTACGTGTTTGCCGCCGTTCTTAATATCAGAAAATCTGCAGATAACAAGTGTATATATTTTTTCTAGAAGAAAAACCTCTCCAAAATTCTGTTCTCATATATGATGTGCAGTATATAACTGCATAAAAAAAGAAGATATTGGAGTCATAACAAACAAAAGTGATTTTATTGTACATATTAAGAGGCATTTGTTAAGGCTGCTTTACATGGTACGACCGATTGTGCGATTTCACAATCGATCGTACCCGCCCCCATCCTTTTTGCGTCACGGGCAAATCGCTGCCCGTGTCGCACAAAGTCAGTAACCCCCGTCACACATACTTACCTCTCGTGCGACCTCGCTGTGGGCGGCGAACGTCCACTTCCTGGAGTGGGAGGGACGTTCGGCGTCACAGCGACATCACACGGCCGCCGGCCAATGGAAGCGGAGGGGCGGAGATGAGCGGGATGTAAACATGCCGCCTACCTCCTTCCTTCACATAGCCGGCGGCGGCCGCGTGACGCAGGTGAGCTGCTGTTCATCGTTCCCCGGGGTGTCACACGGAGCGACGTGTGCTACCCCGGAAATGATGAACAACTAAATTAAACGATATTATGGAACCTAGCGAGCAGTACACGGCTCACAATTTGTGAGCGATACTGCGTCGCTAGGAGGTGTCACACAGGTCGGCATCGCCAGCGATGCCGGATGTGTGTCACAAAAACCGTGACCCCGACGATCTATCGCACGATAGATTGTCTGGTGTAAAGCAGCCTTTACATGATTGGAGAGTCCTCAGATTCATTGTACATTATTCGGTGCTATATTACTTATAAGGCCGGGACCACACGGGGATCTACTGCGATCCTCGCATGACACTCGTCTCACGCTGGCAGCACAGCAGGAGCCGAGTGTCATGCGAGTGTCACTGCGACTGAGGTCCGATCATGCGATCAGACCTCAGCTGCGGGGGGCGGGCCGGCTCTGAGAAGGGGCAGGCCGGCTCTGAGAAGGGGCAGGCCGGCACTGAGGAGGGGTGGGCAGGCACTGAGGAGGGGCGGGAGGGATTTATCTCCCTCTCTCCTCCGTTGCCGGCTATTGCCATTCTCGCCCTGCGCTCGCAGTACACTGGTGTACTGCGAGTGCAGTGCGATTTTTCTCTTGCCCCTTAGACTTGAATGCGTGCGAAAGAAACAAAGATCACATTACAGTTGCAGTATGCTGCGATTGTTTTCTCGGTCCGATTAGGGCTGAGAAAATAATCACTCATGTGTGCTGACACATAGGCTAATATTGGTCCGCGGGGAATGAGATTTTTTTTTATCGCACTCCACTCGCTCCGATTTTCATGCCGTGTGTCTTAGGCCTTACAGTAAAGAACCCTTCACTATATTGTTGTCTAAACTACCTTTCCTCCAGATGTAATGAATGTTCCAGGGTCTTTGCACAGTTCTTGGAGTAATAAGATCCTATTCCAGTTTTTGTATTGATGCTATATACAGTACAGACCAAAAGTTTGGACACACTTCTCATTCAAAGAGTTTTCTTTATTTTCATGACTGAAAATTGTAGATTCACATTGAAGGCATTAAAACTATGAATTAACACATGTGGAATTAAATACTTAACAAAAAAGTGTGAAACAACTGAAAATATGTCTTATATTCTAGGTTATTCAAAGTAGCCACCTTTTGCTTTGATTACTGCTTTGCACACTCTTGGCATTCTCTTGATGAGCTTTAAGAGGTAGTCACCGGAAATGGTCTTCCAACAGTTTTGAAGGAGTTCTCAGAGATGCTTAACACTTATTGGCCCTTTTGTCTTCACTCTGCGGTCCAGCTCACCCCAAACCATCTCGCTTGGGTTTAGGTCTGGTGACTGTGGAGGCCAGGTCATCTGGAGTAGCACCCCATCACTATCCTTCTTAGTCAAAGAGCCCTTATACAGCCTGGAGGTGTGTTTGGGGTCATTGTCCTGTTGAAAAATAAATGATGGTTCAACTAAACGCAGACCAGATGGCCTGGTCTCTAATCTGAGCTGCTGTTAACCTGCGATTTCTGAGGCTGGTAACTCGGATAAACTTATCCTCCGCAACAGAGGTGACTCTTGGTCTTCCTTTCCTGGGGCGGTCCTCATGTGAGCCAGTTTCTTTGTAGTGTTTGATGGTTTTTGCCACTGCACTTGGGGACACTTTTAAAGTTTTCCCAATTTTTCGGACTGACTGATCTTCATTTCTTAAAGTAAGGATGGCCACTCGTTTTTCTTTACTTAGCTGCTTTTTCCTTGCCATAACACAAATTCTAACAGTCTATTCAGTAGGAGTATAAGCTGTGTATCCACCAGACTTCTGCACAACACAACTGATGGTCCTAACCCTATTTATAAGGCAAGAAATCCCACTTATTAAACCTGACAGGGCACACATGAGTAGTGAAAACCATTTCCGGTGACCACCTCTTAAAGCTCATCAAGAGAATGCCAAGAGTGTGCAAAGCAGTAATCAAAGGTGGCTACTTTGAAGAACCTGGAATATAAGACATATTTTCAGTTGTTTCACACTTTTTTGTTAAGTATTTCATTCCAATTGTGTTAATTCATAGTTTTGATGCCTTCAATGTGAATCTACAATTTTCAGAGTCATGAAAATAAAGAAAACTCTTTGAATGAGAAGGTGTGTCCAAACTTTTTGTCTGTACTGTATATTCATACATAAGTTCACATTTAAGGCATATTTACTATAGGAGACCTTCCATCCCATATAATAATTTTGTTTATTACAAGCCCTCTAGCTCTCCTATATCCATTATACCTTGTGGAGCCCAAAACTAAATATTATGTTTGAGATGTGGCCTTAGTATTGTTTTCTAGAAGGGTACTAGTACATTGGGATTAAAGGTTTCTACGCCTCTTTTCATACTTCATAAAATTCTATTTGCTTTTGCAGCTGCTGTCTGACATTGAGTGCTGCTGCTTATCTTACTTGTAACTAAAATACTCCAGTCCTCTTCCTATTCTGTGATCAATCGCCGGGTTTTATAATACTTTTTATAATATTTAATGTATCGCAGTACTGTCGCCTGGGTACGCAATCTGAACAGGAAATTCATCAATTGTTTAGCTAAAGGGGTTTTCTCATGAAGAAAAACCTTATTATTGAAAGCAGAGAGCCACATACAAATTGCAGCTCTTCCTCTGATGGACCTCCTCATCTTCCACATTGAAAATTGGCAACCAAAGCTGATCACTACAGATTTCTAAAGCTATGATAACCTTATTACTGAGCCGGCATCGTTTTAAAAAGATCTTTTCCTTTCCCTTTAGGTACATCCTTAAAGAGAACCAACCACCAGGATTTTGCTATATGAAGTAAAGGCAGTGCCATATTGGCTGTAAGATGCTGAATCCAGGCATACCTGTTGTAGAAAAATCGGATACTTGGTTACAGAAATATCTTTAAACAAAGAGGCAGAAATGCACTGCATTATGATTGACAGGAGAAACGGGGCAAATAAAGAAAAGGAGGCACATCATAGAGGAAGCCAACCCACAAAGGCCCGCCCGTGTTGCACCTGTCAATCAAAGTGCAGTACATTTCTGCAACTTTGATTAGAGATATTTCTGTAACCAGGCATCCCATCTTTCTACAACAGGTATGCCTAGATTCAGCATCCGAGAGCCAGTATGCCGCTGCCTTTAGTTCACATAGCAAAATCCTGGTGGGTGCACCTCTTTAAGACCTACCACATGGGTGCATTGACCCATACTCAATTTTGCCAGAAAACTGCTGTCACCCACCAAATCGTGACACGGAATTAAGTGGCTTTCCTGGTGATAAAGCTGTTTTCTGTCAAAATTGCCATTTAATTGCACCGCCAAATTTCCTCATGACGTTCTTTAAAGTGTCTATTTTTTAGGGTCCTGTGACACCAAGAGTTTAGAATGTGCATGATGAAATACAGTTTATTGCAATGTATCTGTTAAAATCAGAGCTATACTTCGGACCAACTCGGACATTCGGGGAATCAAAATAGCGAATAGTGAATATAAATGTTCGGCATTCGCCGATGACCTTCTGATCTATTTTTAAAACCCTTTGTTTGGGCTCCCTGTGTTGATGTCCAAGCTGGAGCGATTTGGGAGGTGGTCCGGTTTCAAAATTAATCTTGACAAATCGGAGGCTTTGAACGTGGCCCTGCCCCAGAGTCAGGTTTCCTCTTTGCGTTCCGGTTTTCCCTTCAGATGGCCCCGTGGCGATAGTATTGGTTACCTGGGTATTACTATTCTGTCTGACCTCTCCAGGCTGTTCTCCCTTAATTTCCAACAATTTGTTACTAAGCTGGAGAAGGATCTTGCGGCGTGGCATGTTACGTCCCGCTCATCTCCGCCCCTCCGCTTCTATTGGGCGGCGGTTCAGTGACGCTGCTGTGACGTCGCTGTGATGCTGAACGAACCGCCCCCTTAGAAAGGAGGCGGTTCGCCGGTCACAGCGACGTCGCATGGAAGGTAAGTCCATGTGACAGGTCCGTGTCGCACAACCCATGGAGGCGGGTATGCATGCTGGCGATATCGGTACCGATATCGCAGTGTGTAAAGCGGCCTTAAGTCTCCTTTCCTTCTTCACTCTTTCCTTCTCTCCTTTGTTCTCTTTTTAAGTGATTCCTGCCTCTGATGCAGTAGAAGATCGAGGGAAAAGTTTGTGGGACTACATTCGGTGCGAGTCAAATGTATTTAATATGATCACCTGAGTTGCAAGAATACGTGATTTACTGACTATAGATTGCTGTTATTAATGGTACCATGATGCTATTCTCTCTATTTTTGCATATCAATGATTGGAATTGCTTTTGTTATGAAAACCAATAAAATGTTACATTTGAAAAAATCAGAGCTATATACGTATGATCCATTTTAATTTTTGAGCATCTATAGATTTGAATTAGTGAGTTTCACAAAAAAGGATTTTTTTTTTTCAAATGGACACTTTGTGTGTGTGGGGAAAAAAATGTCGTCTAATCAGCGCTATTGAATACCAGGTCAGTGTGCCGTCAGATTCAATTCGGACAGCAGACGTCTGTTTAAGACGTTTGTGTGAACGAGCCCTATTAGAGGCGAGAGCGATGCAGGAGAATTTACTAATTCATATTCACACTGACATCCCTATGGAAGCGTGTAAACTTCTCCTCCTACTAATTAGACCTCTTGTATATTTACATGGCCTCTAATACAGTCAGTTTTATCTGTTAATTGAGGGTTTGCATGTACAGGACTTGAAGGATGTCGCATTAATAAGTAAATATATTAAGATTAAATAGAAGTTGAGTTGTTTTCAGAACACTGAATACTGATTTATCACTTAGTAATTATCAGGAAAAACAAATAAATCTGCCCCTTGTTATGAGCAAAAAGTGGGAACGAAGCCCCTATATGAGGGTTAGATGTCACATTGTGTCTGCATGACCGTCCTCCAGGACTTGAGGTTACAGAGATGGACGCACGTTTGTACATGAATTATAATGCTTATATAACAGATATCTGGTACAAAACAAGAAAGTTGTGAATTAGTGCACAATGCGGCTGCAGCACTGCAGCGCTAGCCTGGCCTGTTTTTCTGTCATATATTAATCCTCAGACCTTAATGCTGAACAACATTTGTGTCATTGTCTACACAAATTTAATTTGTTTATGCACCAGTTCAGTTAATCCTACAATCTGCTTTTCTCAAATGAGACCGGATAATGGAGACATGGTCCCTCACAGGTCTTCAGGCTTTTAAATTCTGATAAAATCAGGATTCTTCACTGGGTCTTGCTACAGCTCTGAATTAAGCCACTTTAAGTGTAATTACCAGAGCTGGCTGTACATCAGGAACATCCATTAAAAAAATTGATTGACCATGCTGTTATGGGGAGGCATTTTATGAACAAACGATCCTGATGGGCCCTGAGCTGTAAATTATGAAAGAAAAAAAAAAAAGGGAAAAAAATCAGGTAAATACTTTATTAGCTGTTAATGAAAGGTTCACCGGATAACTCAATTTTTTTCTCCTTCTCAAAACAGCTACTTCATGGAAACGTGGTGCATGGCCATCTATCACGATCGCTTTATTGATTTCCAGCAAGAGGTGCGCGAAATCCTAGCATCCAAGAAAGTAAGAAAAATCACTATCTCCTGTTCTCTAAGAGGCGTAACTTTGTCCTGGTGCTTCACAGCTCGTTAGGACAGGCCACTTTGTTCTGGATTATGTGAGCCTGCAGCAATATGTATTAGCTTCAGACTAACATAATTATATATAGACTTTGCGGTGAGATGGCTAAACTCACAAATGTGGATGTTTTTGATGAATTCCCTATAGGAGATGCTACACATCATACTCCATTCTCTGTCTATTTGTATATTGTTAAAAGGGAACTGAACTGTGTTTCCAGCAAACTTAGTATAAATCAATATTCCAAGTGAATACAAGAAATAATGTAATATATCTGATCAAAACATTCTGCTTCCTTCCCCACTTATGAGACACTTTTCCCCTCCCCCGCCTTCTGAACTTGCCATACACTTTTAAAATAAACAGCTGCACTCCTCTTGCAAAAAACAAGACAAGACTGTCTGCCAGTGGTATCCTGTTATACTCTACAAAAAAGGGGAAGAGGGAATAGTGAGGGGCATATTAAGAATACAACCTGAGGGGACAAAGAAAGATTATGCCTAGTATTCTAACACGCCTTTTTAGTTCATCCCATAGATGGAGTCACATCTACACAGCTCAGTACTGCTATATAATCCCCTCGATACTGCTGCTGCTTCTTCTGTATGCTCATTAAAGAATCAAGAGAAGGAATCCATCTCTGTATGCTTTGCTGTGTATGGAAGACATCACAATAGCTAGTCTTCTCCCACCAGCTCAGAACATATTGCCATCACATGGGAAAACTGGTATAAATGCATAGAGGTCTTATTAAGTCCAAAGATAGTGTTATTCTCATGCACACACAAGCCATTGCTTATTATGTAAAGTTACTTTAAAGTGAAGTTTACTCTTTAGGCAGTTGCTTGTTGAAAATCATTATATCCAGTGGAACCCCTCCCCCAAAAACTACAGACCTGTTGAAGATCCAGACTTCTCTGTCATCATTCAATCACCTAGTAATGATGATGGCACCAAGGCATCGTTAGATCTGTGTGTCTTCCTGATTCCTTCTCTGCCATTTGACGCTCCCCCATTGATTGATGGCTTTGTGGCACCATGTTCCTCCACAACACCCACTGACACTTATCAAATTGATCTCTGAGACAAGTAGCAAATAAACACCAATT
Organism: Anomaloglossus baeobatrachus; assembly: GCF_048569485.1. NCBI lineage: Eukaryota > Metazoa > Chordata > Amphibia > Anura > Aromobatidae > Anomaloglossus > Anomaloglossus baeobatrachus. The sequence continues at coordinate 115,340,919 of NC_134355.1, read as the reverse complement.
CCTCCTTCCTTAATTGGAACTACGTTAAGCTGGTGTCACACTAAACGACAGCGACAACGACGTCGCTGTTACGTCACCATTTTCAGTGACGTAACAGCGACCTTGTAAGTCGCTGTTATGATCGCTGCTTAGCTGTCAAACACAGCAGAAGCAGCGATCATAAGGTCGCTGTGCTACATGTTCAGAGAGCAGGGAGCCGCGCTTAGCGCTGGCTCCTTGCTCTCCTGCAGTACACATCGGGTTAATTAACCCGATGTGTGCTGCAGCTACATGTCACAGTGCAGAGAGCAGGGAGCCGCGCGCACTGCTTAGCGCTGGCTTCCTGCTCTCCTTGCTACAGTATACATCGGGTTAATTACCCGATGCGTACTGCAGCCACATGTCACAGTGCAGGAGCCGGCACTGGCAGCAAGAGCGGAGGCTGGTAACCAGCGTAAACATCGGGTAACCAGGGTAAGGTCTTCCCTTGGTTACCCGATGTTTACGCTGGTTACAGCTTACCGCAGCTGCCAGTGCCGGCTCCTGATCGCTTCATTTCGTCGCTCTCTCGCTGTCACACACAGCGATGTGTGTGTCACAGCGGGAGAGTGACGACCAAAAAATGAAGCTGGACATTCAGCAACGACCGGCGACCTCACAGCAGGGGCCAGGTCGTTGCTGGATGTCACACACAGCGACAGCGACGGGACGTCGCTGCAACGTCACAGAAAATGGTGACGTAGCAGCGACGTCGTTGTCGTCGTCGTTATGTGTGACACCAGCTTTACTTATTTTTTTTTACCTACTTCTGTTGACATTTTGTTTGAGAATCTCCATGTCCTGCTGGGATAATCAAATGGGACATCATCAGGGCTCAGAGGCTGCGGTCACTGCAGCAGCCATTGTCCCCACCTTGAAACGAGGCATCATCAGTGATGTCCATTTCAGGGCCTGGGCTAAACCTCTACTGAGCATATGTACCGTATGTAGTCAACTCAGACGTCTCCACAGTATGAGATCCCTTCTTACTATGCGATATTCCCCAACAAAGGCATGGCTGGTCTCGGCTCACCGCGTTCTCTCCTTATAATATGCACTGACAGTGTGCTATCTTGCCGACTTGTCGCTTCTCAGAGTTTGTGAAGAAGTGCACTGTCACTGTGCATCAAAAAGATTATTGCACAATGAGAAGGGAACTCATACTAAGCGTATGTCGGAATTGACAACTGACACATGCTCAGTAGAGCACTGACTAGCTCAGCCCCTGAAACAAACGTCACTGATGACTCTTTGACTTTGGGTAGGGACAGACATTTGCTGCTGTATCTAGGTTTTGTTGCAGATCACATCCAATCCACAAAACACTAATTTCTGCCCCAACCAGGACCCTAACCATACAGATACAGATTATGTAGCTCTACTTCATAATTGATATCATTTTGTTATGTGACCTGATGAGGATAAGATGATAGGAATTGTGGTGCTTTAACACTAGAAGTCCCAGAAATTTCGAGCTCCCCCCTGAAGTCCCGAAAGAGGGTCAAATGACCCTTAGTCCAAACTGACAACTCTGATGGCTCCAATTAGCACAAAAGAATGTCATTCGGCCCGTCTCTGGGTTCCAAAGGTAGAAATGTTAAATGACCCCTCTCTGGGACTTCTAGTGTTAAAAAGACAGTAAAGTACAAGGAACCCCCAAAAATGTGGCATTTCCTTCTTTGTTTTAAAGATATGGGGTTTAACTAACCATATGACGGACCTGTCTTCTCAATGAGTATGGTACTCAGAAAATTGACCATAATGTGACAGAATCTGAGATGTTAAATTTGCCATTAGATCTAAATACATACTATTGTTCTATGTCAGGGGGCGGGAACCTATGGCTCGCGAGCCAGATTTGGCTCTTTTGATGGCTGCATCTGGCTCGCAGACCAATTTTTAATTAAAAAAATACTGTATTTTCCGGTTTGTAAGACGCACTTTGTTTCCCCCAAAATTGAAAAATGGGAAATATGGGGGTGCGTCTTACAAACTGCATATGGCTTACTGGGGCGGTAGTGGTGGTGCAGGGTTGGTGATACTGCAAGGTCGAGTGGTGTTGCAGCGGCGAGCCTGCAGTAGCCAGCGGACTGCGGGCTGCTTTGAATCTCCTGCAATTGACGAGATCGACTTCAAGAAAATGGCTGCAGAGGTGGCATGGGCGTAAATAGGACTCCACAGCCATTTTCTTGAAGTCCATCAGGTCGATCTGCGCACGCGCCACGGCCATTTTCTTGATGTCGATCTCGTCAACTGCGGTTGATTCAAAGCAGCCCGCAGTCCGCTGGCTACTGCGGGCTTGCCGTTGTGACAACCTATGAGCCCACAGCAGTATTGTCGAGCCTTCGCACACTGACGCTCTTGAGCTGCAACACCCCCACCTCCGTGCCCACAGCATCACCTACCCTGCCTCCTGCGGCATTCAGAGCCGCTCCACCTCCGCCGCTCCCCCCTGGTGAGTATGGCTCTCATGGAATTACATTTTAAAATATGTGGCATTCATGGCTCCCGACCCCTGTTTTGTGGTATCTGACACTTGCCTAAGGTTACCTAAAAAACTAAATTATTGGCATGTCAAGCCATTTATAAAGAAAACCCCTTTATTTCACAATTTAAAGTGAAACTGTGGCCACATTTTTTACATTGTGAAATGTTCCTTCTAGGGGCAAATACTATACCAGCACTTTTAATTCTGTTTGCTAAAGGGCATTTAAAGGGAAGCTGTTAAGATGTACTTCCTGTCCGATCTGTGGATAGCATGGTATAGAAAAGTAGGAGCTGAGCAGAATGATATATGGGTTTGTTGGACAAGAATCCGTATAACTTGTACTTTATTCATTGAAATCCCTTGTGTTTGTGTACATGAGTCCAGTGGGCGGTCCTACTAGTGATTGACAGCTGTCTCTGCATGCATGGAAGACTGTCACTCCCTGAATTAGACTGCCCATTGGCCGCTTAAACATTCAAATGGCAGGGATTTCAATGAATAGAAATGAAAATTTTACTGATAATTTTCCCACAAAAATGTATATTACTGTGATCATGTCCTCCTGCTCCAAAATGTCCTGCCTGCAGATCAGATCCCATTATCAGAATGACAGGTTCCCTTTCACACCAGAAGAAGTAGCCAAATTACCGTATGTTACTGGGCTGTACAGAATTTGTCAAAATGGCATCTACGTCTCTGTTATTGCTCCCTATTTTGCAGATATTACCTGAGTCATGACCTTACAGATTTCTTGCCATGCCTGCCACCTACTTTCATTTTGCATGTAGAGGGCAGCTTTTCGCTCCATTTTAGACTTTGTTGCCTTCTGCATTTGGAACTAGTATTATGTGCAGAGTTAATGCAGAGGGCGACAGAGCAAGAAGTCTGGGAGGGGTAGCCTCCACCAATAGCTGCAGTCCAGGAAGTGATGTCACAGAAAGCAAGAAGTGATGTCCCAGAAGGCAGGAAGTGATGTCCCAGAAGGCAGGAAGTGATGTCCCAGAAGGCAGCAAGAGATGTCACAGAAGGCAGCAAGTGATGTCACAGAAGGCAGCAAGTGATGTCACAGAAGGCAGGAAGTGATGTCACAGAAGGCAGGAAGTGATGTCACAGAAGGGGCATCATTTTAGTAACTTCCATGCAAGCTAGTTACACCCAACCATTTTATCTACTGTGGTGTTTAAGGTCTTTATTGTACAGAGCAACATGTAAACTCACATTGAAGGGACCCGACCTCAAAAACAAATGCCATTCGCATAATAAATAAGGTTATTAGCAACATTTTACAAATAACGAAAATTTGCCTGGCGTTTGATTGGAAAGTGCTCCTGCCAGGAAAACAAGGACATCTACAATGTGACCAAAAAGTGTGTGAACCCCTACAATACAGCACGCACAGATGCAAATTCGAGGCTTTATACTTTATACCAGGAAAATCACATTGTGAACAGCCACTAAGTTAACCCTTGTTAAAGCCACTCTGTAAAGTGTTTCTGCCTCACGATGGATGGACCTACAGTATATTCCAATATCAGATGATTAAACTTAGAACTATGAAGTGAGATTCTACAACATTTATATATGAGTGAACTTGTCACTAAACTTCTTTTTCATTTTTTTGGTGGTTCTTTAAATGTTCAGCAGTAACAAATGGTAAAATCTAATACAGATGGAACAATTTGGCACCCATTCTTCACAATAAAACATAGGGGTCATTAGTATAGAGTTACATGAGCTTATTCCTAAATGGGAAACATCATTAAGTGGAGAGCTGTATGGCTTTTAGCAGTAATTAAGGTTTCTGAGATGTTTTCCAGTGTGAAAACAAAAATATGTAATCAGAGCCAATTGGAGACTTTGTCTGCAAAATTCGGTGAAGTCAGATGATGATTTATTACAGGGATGAGTCCATTGCTATCTGTTGCAGAGATGAAGGTGAAGGAGAAGTCTGTAAACCTGCCCAAGCAGATTAGTGTTTTTAGTGATATGCCAGCATAACATAGGCATGGATCACTTTCCTGCAAATGTAAGACCAGAATCTTGGCTGTCAAACACACCTGAACTTGTGGTGTAACTGCCGAGGTCGGAGAAAAGTGTAATTACCGCTGATTTTAGCATTATGTCCATTCTAATTACAATGTGCATCCATAAGAACACTTTTTCTCCATCATCAAGCCATGTTAGCATGGTGCCGATCAGCCATCAAGCCAACAAAATGCTCATTCGTCAGCTGCTTTTATAATTTTTGCAGGCCAATAACAACTCACTGTCAGTAGCACATTTCCCTTTATAAGCAGAAGCTATATTGCCGACAACATGCATGATTACAGAATAATACTTCTGTCGCCACACAATGGCCCATTTGAACAGTGCCATGAATGTTACTATTTTATTGCCACGGCTCACTTGAGTATTCCGGGTTTTTTTACATCCGCCATACAGTTCTAGGGGTATGGGCCTTTTTACTTAGTGTTCATGTTTATTTTACCAAGGATTCATGGCATAAAAAAAAGTGTCCCCATGGAATCCTGTGAGCCACACTCGCTCGGTAAAGACCATAGAACTAGCACTAAATAAAAAAAGTTTGCCGAATTTAAAAAGCAAAACAAAGACAAACAAAAAGCAGAATACTCAGGGGGGCAGTGGAAATAAAAGAGCAAAAATTGGTCACTTTTGACCACCTGATGACAGGTCTTCTTTAAAGAAAAAAATAAAAATTATATTCAGAATTGTCAAAATGCTACCAATGTACTCTGAAAAGTATGGAAATTCACCATGAGCCCATTGACCCTTCTCACTGCTATTGTCAGTCATGCTATCTAGAGATGGGTGAACCGGTTCCAGTTGGACTTTAAAAATAAATCCGATTCGGGACTAGACTTGAACCCTCACATCTGCCCAGACACCAAACCCTATATAAGTCTATGAGGGTCTGAACATGGTGCTGTAAAATGGTGGTAGAAAGGGCTAGGATTAGAATAGGAGTGTTATACTTACTGAGTTTCATGTGCTGTAACACTGCTTCCGGGTTCGCTCATTAACCCTCATACATATTCACTGCTTCCGTCACCCACCATCAGTCCCAAAATCTGTGATTGGTTGCAGTCAGACCGCGCTCCTACCCTGGGTAACAATGTCTGTGATTGGTTGGAACCACACATGCTGTATTCTTCCTTATAGTGGTGTAAAAGTAAATAAATTGGCATAGGGTCCTCCCATATTGTGATACCCAGTAGTGACATCACTAAGTTTAACTGCAGTCACAGGTAGAGGCTCCCACGGTAACTCACCTGTGACCGCAGTTAAACTCACCTCAGGTGAATTGATCGAACTCCGTGACCTCACCTCATGTGAACTGAGTTCAATTAGATCTGCATTTCCTGGCAGAAAACCACAATTTTTTTTGCCAAGAGATGCAGATTTGGTGCTAAAATTTGTACACCAAATTCCTGCACCAAATCTGCATATTCTGGCAAAAAACCGCATCCAAACCTTATGCGTTTTTTTTGCCAGGAGATGCAGATTTAGTGCAGGAACTTGGTGTTTATATTCGAGCACCAAATTTCCATATCTTTGCAAAAAAACAAACACGCACAAAAATAGTTTTCTGCCAGGATTTGCCAATTTGGTGCTGAAATGTCTGCACCAAATTACTGCACAAAATTTGCATCTCCTGGCAGAAAACCTCACCAAAACGGCGTCAAAACCGTTTGTCAGGGTTTTTTTGCCATGGAGATTTGGAGCTGAAATTTATACACCACATTCCTGCACCAAATCTGCATCTCCCAGCAAAAAATCGCATCAAAATGCGATGCAGTTTTGGTGCGATTTTTTTTTTTTTTTGCCAGGAGATGCAGATTTGGTGCTGAAAGTTATACACCAAATCTGCATCTTCTTGCAAAAAAATGCATCAAAACGAATGACTGAAAGGCTCTTCCGGGGAGTAAAAAGATTTAGTGTGTGAAAAAAACCAAACCCCCAGAAATGCTTTTTATGGCTGGCTGTATATGGGTGGAGAGCCGAACTGCCCAATAATTAACTTCCATAATACTCGTTACTTGAGGTGAGCTCTTTCAGAGCGTTTGACCTGTTCGCATTTAGTAGTGTGCACCCAAGCATTTTAGTGCTTGCCCAAGATCATTATCCATTTGTAGAAGCCATCCTTTTTTCAACTTCAGCTTTTTTTACAGATGGTGTCATGTTTGCATCAAGAATTTGTTGAAATTTAATTGAACCCATTCTTCTCTCTACCCGTGAAATGTTCCCCGTGTCATTGGCTGCAACACAAGCCCAAAGCATGATTGATCCACTCAATGCTTAATGGTTGGCAAAACATTCTTTTCCTGAAATTCTGTGCCCTTTTTTCTCCACACATACCTTTGATTATTGTGGCATGGCCAAAGAGTTCTATTTTAACCTCATTGGACCACAGGACCTATTTTCAAAATGCATCAGGGTTGTTTAGATGCTCTTTTGCATACTTCTGATGTTGCATTTTATGATGAAAACGCAGGAGAGGGTTTCTTCTGATGACTCTTCCATAAAGGCCATATTTCTGCAGGTGTCTCTGAACCGTAGAACAATTTACCACAACTCCAGAGTCTATTAAATTGTCCTGATGGTTTTTTATAGTCAAGCGGGGGATCTAATTTACCTCTCTAGCAATCCTATGAGCAGCTCTCGAAAAAATTTAGCTTGATCTTCCAGACCTTATCTTGATCTCCACTGTTCATGTTAACTGCCATTTCTTTATGACATTCCGAACTGAGGAAAAGGCAACTTGTAAACACTTTCCTATCTTCTTATAATCTTCTCCTGCTTTGTGGGCCTCCACCATTTTCATTTTCAGAGTGCTAGGCAGCTGCTTAGAAGAACCCATACTTGGCTGCTGCTGTCTTGTGGCACACGGTTAGGGGAGGCTGGATATTTATAAGGCCTCTTTCACATGTCCGTGGAAAACACACAAGTTTTTCATAGACATGCTGAAGGTAATCAGGAGATCAGGAACTTTTTACTCACTTGTCCCCAGTACTGCTGTCTGTGGTGCTGATGTCTCCAGCGCTGCTGCTTCTGGGTCCGCAGTGCAGTGAATATGCAATGAACATAATGAGTGTGCCCTGAAGCAAGTGACAGCAGTGCTTAGACAGTTGAGTATAGAAATTAATTTTATTTCAAAGATGCGTGTTTTCTCCGCTACATGTCCGCTACGTGTCACACGGATCCCGCCACTGTGGGGTTCCTGTGACACCAGTGCTGTCGGAGAAAAACGGACTTGTCTCTGTGCGGAAAACACATACACGCGTGTGCTCCATACGGACACACAGCCCTTGTGGATACACTGATGTGTGCGTAGACCCATTGATTTTAAGAAGTCTGCATATGTCAGTGATTCTGGTACGTATGAAAACGGCGACACATGTACCGGAATCACTGATGTGTGAAGGGGGCATAAAGCTGTGACCTTTTCATCACCTGGCCTTTCCTAACAGGCTAATTAAGGTTTGAAACCTTGGTCAAAGTTATCTGAGTACATAAATCTCCAAGGGTGCACAAACCTTTGCATTGGCTCATTTTCTTTTTTTGCTAATTTTAAAAGTTGAAAATATATACCATGTGTATATATATATATATATATATATATATACTGTATATATTTATTTTTCTTGCCTAAAATACAAATGGAATGTGTCATCTTTAACTAGGGGTGCCCAAACCTTTGCATGTCACTGTATACAGTGCCTACAAGTAGTATTCAACCCCCTGCAGATTTAGCAGGTTTACACTTGGCATTGTGACATTTGGACTGTAGATCAGCCTGGAAGTGTGAAATGCACTGCAGCAAAAAAGTTATTTCTTTTTTTTTTTTTTTAAATTGTGAAAAGTTTATTCAGAGGGTCATTTATTATTCAACCCCTCAAACCACCAGAATTCTGTTTGGTTCCCCTAAAGTATTAAGAAGTATTTCAGGCACAAAGAACAATGAGCTTCACATGTTTGGATTAATTATCTCTTTTTCCAGCCTTTTCTGACTAATTAAGGCCCTCCCCAAACTTGTGAACAGCACTCATACTTGGTCAACATGGGAAAGACAAAGGAGCATTCCAAGGCCATCAGAGACAAGATCGTGGAGGGTCACAAGGCTGGCAAGGGGTACAAAAGCCTTTCCAAGGAGTTGGGCCTACCTGTCTCCACTGTTGGGAGCATCATCCGGAAGTGGAAGGCTTATGGAACTACTGTTAGCCTTCCACGGCCTGGACAGCCTTTCAAAGTTTCCACCCGTGCCGAGGCCAGGCTTGTCCGAAGAGTCAAGGCTAACCCAAGGACAACAAGGAAGGAGCTCCGGGAAGATCTCATGGCAGTGGGGACATTGGTTTCAGTCAATACCATAAGTAACGTACTCCACTGTAATGGTCTCCGTTCCAGACGAGCCCGTAAGGTACCTTTACTTTCAAAGCGTCATGTCAAGGCTCGTCTACAGTTTGCTCATGATCACTTGGAGGACTCTGAGACAGACTGGTTCAAGGTTCTCTGGTCTGATGAGACCAAGATCGAGATCTTTGGTGCCAACCACACACGTGACGTTTGGAGACTGGATGGCACTGCATACGACCCCAAGAATACCATCCCTACAGTCAAGCATGGTGGTGGCAGCATCATGCTGTTGGGCTGTTTCTCAGCCAAGGGGCCTGGCCATCTGGTCCGCATCCATGGGAAGATGGATAGCACGGCCTACCTGGAGATTTTGGCCAAGAACCTCCGCTCCTCCATCAAGGATCTTAAGATGGGTCGTCATTTCATCTTCCAACAAGACAACGACCCAAAGCACACAGCCAAGTAAACCAAAGCCTGGTTTAAGAGGGAAAAAATCAAGGTGTTGCAGTGGCCTAGTCAGTCTCCTGACCTTAACCCAATTGAAAACTTGTGGAAGGAGCTCAAGATTAAAGTCCACATGAGACACCCAAAGAACCTAGATAACTTGGAGAAGATCTGCATGGAGGAGTGGGCCAAGATAACTCCAGAGACCTGTGCCGGCCTGATCAGGTCTTATAAAAGACGATTATTAGCTGTAATTGCAAACAAGGGTTATTCCACAAAATATTAAACCTAGGGGTTGAATAATAATTGACCCACACTTTTATGTTGAAAATTTATTAAAATTTAACTGAGCAACATAACTTGTTGGTTTGTAAGATTTATGCATCTGTTAATAAATCCTGCTCTTGTTTGAAGTTTGCAGGCTCTAACTTATTTGCATCTTATCAAACCTGCGAAATCTGCAGGGGGTTGAATACTACTTGTAGGCACTGTATATACCAGCATCATGTAGTTCAGATGGTGGCTGAACGGTTTGGATTTTTTGTGCACAGTATGTGATTCCAGGTCAGGTTTTGGGTTCTTCCTATTTGATAATATACCAGTGAAGGTGCCCATGTGCACACACAAGAACGTCAGCTAATCCTCTCAGATAGCCACAGCCACCAAGCACATTTAGCTCCTGCTGTGAAGATGCTGGACCAGCTGCCTCCACGTCTGATGCCAGCTATTACCATCCTCTTGGTAGTACATGCGGATGTTCAGCTTGCTGCCTCCCTTGAGACATAGTCATTTTTACAGAGCAGCCAAGCATCCTTTATTAGAGGGACGGTGATCCCAAATCTCTACATTTGTAATGCAGGACTGAGCATTTGCTATCCCGAGGACAAAGATGAATAACACTTTGTTTCTCTGCCTCAGAAATGACTGCATGGCCCCGTCTATTCCTGTAGTTTACAATCAGCCATCTCGCTGAGGATACTTAAGGCACTAATCCAGTCACTTTTAATAGCGTGCCGTTTTCCGTCTGACTCCAGTACATGTTAATGCATTTTTTTTTCTTTCTCTCCAGATTTTTATATCCTTCATTTACTGCTCTCTGGTGATTTCATTAGACTCAGTCCGTTTTATTCTATGTCAACACAACGATAATAAAATAATATGTGATAAAATATCTGCGTCGCTTCCATGAACTCAATAAATTATTTAATTCTGTGGCATTTTGTCAAATATTGATTTTGGAATCTCCCCGAATGCATCGTATATATCTGAGATTCAGTGACATCCTTGATCTTTTCTGTATGAGACTTTTAACCCGAGGTCCACCTGCTGAAAGTTGAGTTGATGCACCGTCCTGCCCTTCACCCCGCAGTGTGAGCGGTTTATGGATGCAACTTAACACCAGGACCGTTTCCTAGAAAATGTTCATTTCCTTCTGTTCTGTGTCAAAACCCATAATGCTTGTAGACATTAATGCTTTTTCTGTCACTGTTTCCCCATCTTCCCCAAACAGGTTCTTCCTTTATGTTTTATCACAGATATGTTAAACATAGCCCCGGGCGTGCACACAGCCATCTCCAGCCTGCCGCTATAGTCCCTGATCCTCGGCTTTGACTATCAATTAGGCATATTCCGGGCACCGCTAAACTCTTATTATTTCAGTGTTGTGCCTTTTATACATTTGCGTTCTGTAGCTTGGGGGCCAAGCCTTCATTTTCACTTGTTTTTATTGGTTTGTTGTTAGTTTTGCCGAGACCTTTTATGTAGTGACAAGACATAGAATTTTGCAATATCCATAGAATATCCAGAATTGTGAAAAAAAAGCGCCTTGTTCTCATAGTATAGCTATTCCCTGATGAAGAAATTGTTATATCTTTTTCATTTTATATGTAATCTTGTCTTTGCCTAGAAATAAATTTGGAAAAACATAAACTGTTCATCTATTTTCCCAAAAATGTAATAAAAAGTGAATAAAAAGTTCAGTTTACCCTAAAATGCTACCAGTGAAAACTACAGTTTGATCAGCAAACTAAACTGAATAAAAATAATAAAAAAAAAAAGTATGGGGGGATTCGTCAAGATCGGTGATTCTTTCACCAGTATTGATGAGGGGATGGCTCGGACCAGACGCTCCTGATTCTTTAGGAGGTGTATGCCTCTAAGGGCCGTTTCACACATCCGGCATTTAGCCGGATTGCTGGATCCGGCACACTCCAGTACAGCGTAATACAGTACAATGGCATCACGGCAACCTCCGGTCACATGCTGTCATGTGACCGGAGCTTGCCGCGATGCCATTGTACTATATTAACTCTGTACTGGAGTGTGACGGATCCGACAATCCGGCGAAATGTCAGATGTGTGAAACGGCCCTTAATGAATCGGGCGAGGTGTGAAGTGTACTCTGCTGGAGTAAGATTTCAAGCGTAGTGAAGACTGCCGCTCGTCACACCCCTGCCCTAGATCTGCCCACTATTTTGGCGCTTAAGTGAGAGTGGCGTGAAAAAGGCAGAGTAACCCCACATTGTGCAAAAAAATGCGACTTTTTAAAGCTTTTTTTTTTTTTTAGCCAGAAATGTGTTGAAAAAGCTTTGATGAATAGCCCCTATGGTGTTTGGAATGAGGCAATGAAAAAAATAAAAACAATAAACTTGATAATTTTTCAAAAGTAGCACAATGAAGATGCAGCAAAGGAGTATATATCTAGGTAATCACAGGGGCAAATTCATCAATGTCTAATCACAGATATGTAGAGAGCAGATACAACAGATCAGACCTGGTGCTTGTGACTTATAAAATAGTCATATATAAAGCATAAGGGAAAAGCTACGTATGTATGCCATCATTGACTGTTATGGTACACAAATTAGGGCATAATGAATTAACCCCCCCCCATCCTTTTCTTGTTTCACTTTGGAGAGACTATAAGGCCATGTGCCCATGGGAGAAAATACCTGCGGATTTTGCTGCAGAAAATCTGCAGATTTTCTAGATTTTACAGATAAATCTGCAGGTTTGCGCAAGTACAGACACTCCCCATGTTATCCTAAGCGATTTGGGGAGTGCTGGTTCATTGCTGCGGAAAATGCTGTGGATTTCCCGCAGCTGCAAAGAGCTGCATGTCAATTATTCATGCGGATTTTCCTGCGGAATTCCTGCCTTTCTACTATGGAGATACAGGGGGGGGGGGAATCCGCAGGAATAATACTCGAATTCCGCAATAATTCCGCATGAAATCCACATAAATGGATAGCTGCGGATTCCGGGGAGCAGCTGCGTGAACCTGTGGAAATACCTGCAGAAAATTCCACAGGTAGTGTCTCCCATGGGCATAGGGCCTTATAATTTCACTTTGGAGATAATATCATCTTGTCATCAGAAAATAACTTTTTGGCACAAATTCGTTTGGATGCCTATGCCATTGTGTATAGTGCTGATTCTCCACATTATATGAGCTACATAAACTTGTATGGTTGGTTTTACAATACTTAATGAATCTGTATCTTGCTTCTGTAGGTGCATGACCAGCCTTCCATGAAGGAACTAGCTCAGAAGGTCACAGAAGATGAACTGAACCTTGCGGAAACCCCCCAGAAATACCTGAGACGCATACTTGAGCAAAATGGATACAAAAATGACATTGAGAGAAGAATCCTGGACTATCTTAATTACAACAGCAACCACTTGTCCATGTTTGCCAGGCCTGGGATTGTATAGGGCTCCATTAAATACTTAGGTAGTTAATTTCTGCATTTGCAAATTAATGATTGCCTATAGGATTCTCTACACAGTGCATTCTGCATGTTGGCCTGTAGGGGGAGGCGCTGTCTACTCACCACTGTCTTGGGAACATAGTATTAAATAAACAGAAATACACCTTTAATGAGTTTTGGTGTCTTGGCTTTCTAGTATATGTTGGGTCAATATGAAAAAAAAATTACTCTCCGTGTAAAGTCATATATACAGGAACCTAATGCATATGATTATTAAAACCAGTGCAGACCAGATTTGCACAACATTCTTGTACTATTTAATAACCATTATAACCTCTATGGTTTTTCTTACAAAAACATATATATAACATTTTCAGATCAACAAAAACAACTTGCAGCGATGTGTAGTTGTTTATACATTAATCAGGGAGCACGGAGCTCGCGCCAACCGCTGCCATCCGATCTGCTTGGATATTCAACGTGATTCCAATAATTGTAACACCCCGGTTGTCAGAGGATGGCACATCTCCAACTGCTGCAAAAACATTACTAGCATGTGATTTCTCCGTATTCTTTCATCTACCAGATTAGCAGGAATTAACATAATGCTCTGTAACTATTAAAGTACAGTATATTGATTATTTTCCTTCTGTCCTGCGATCAAACAAGGTCTGTGCTTATCGCCATGGTCAGTGCCTGCACCGTCTGCGGACAATGGACCAGCAGGGGCTCTGTCTACAAAACCAAGGGCAGGAGAGAATAAAAATGCTGAAACATTAAAAATGAGGACAACGAAATAGAAAAAGTGAGCAGCGCATTGAGAGGAGCGTTCTTCTGCAGACGGCACTGTACGTTTCTTCAGCCACTGAGTTGTGTGTCTGGCTTTCTTAATAGATCTCATTGTCCCTGCGCTGATTGTCTCTACTCTGAGTTTCTTTACTCAGAAGGAAAAAACATAATTACACAGACCGGTGAAGATAAAATTGCTGTCACCCTGGAAAGACATCAGTGTATACAGATCTTGAGACCAAAAAAAAATCAATAAACAGGCAGCTCTGCCAACTCTCGCCACTTAGAGTGCAGCATCTGGTGTGCTACAGACTGGCATTCATCTACGGAGGGCTACCAATAACTCCGCTATGCTCCTCATCAATCAGATAGCACCCCGCAATATATAGTAATCCACATTCAGCTGGTTATTATCAGGGAACTCTCCAGGGATATGTGGAATTCAGAGGATGTAAGTTTCACTGACATCTTCACATCGGTGACCAGAAAAATGCCCACAGGAAAATTGCCCACAGGAAAAATGCCCACATGAATATTGCCCATAGGAAAAATGCCCACACGGATAATTGCCCACACGGAAAATTGCCCACATGGATAATTGCCCACACGGAAAATTGCCCACACGGAAAATTGCCCACACGGAAAATTGCCCACATGGAAAATTGCCCACATGGAAAATTGCCCACACGGAAAATTGCCAATTGCAGCATCAGAAAGTTTCAGATCTATGATATTTGAGGTGCAAGGTGAGGATGTTCACATGATATGTGAAAAATGTCCACAGAAAATTGCCAACAGACATGAATGCCCACTAGGATTGGGGACCATGTAACTCAGGATGGGAACATATATACCAGGATGGAGACAACGTGGACCATACATACCAGGATGAGGACCTTATATACCAGCATTGGGTCATATACACCAGGATGAGGACATATTCACCAGGATGATGGGCATATATACCAGGACGGAGGACATTACTACATAATGAAGGGGGAAAGGAGGCAGTTCATAAGTCTTGATAGAAGTTAGAACACTACAAGGGCCCGTACATGTGAGAACATGTGTGAGTGGGGGGGGGGGAGGTCCAAATTTCACACTGGGGCTCATTGGACTCTAGTTACACCACTGCAAAAACATATCATACATTCCCACCACGAACACAAGGTGGTACAAGCGACAGAGTCTCACCTCTCTGCTGTGCCTTTGGGGCTTTCAGGACAAGCTATGGCTACTTTCACAATTGCGTTGTTTGGCATCCGTCACAATGTGTTGTGTGACGCATGTGACGGATGCGTTGTAAATAGTGTGATAGTAAAGGCAACAGATTCCTGTGAAATAACACGTTGCGTTAGTTTTCTTTAGCCGAGAGAGAGCCCCCATCATCACCGCACACACACAGGCACTACCGCCCCCATCATCACCACACACACACAGGCACTACCGCCCCCATCATCACCGCACACATGCAGGCACTACCGCCCACATCATCACCGCACACACCCCAGCACTACCGCCCCCATCATCATCACACACGCAGGCACTACTGCCCCCATCATCACCGCCCACACACAGGCACTACCGTCCCTATCATCACAGCACACACCGTCACTACCGCCCCCATCATCACCGCACACAGCAGCACTACCGCCCCCATCATCATCGCACACACCACAGCACTACCGCCCCATCATCACCGCACACACCCCAGCACTACCGCCCCCATCATCACCCCACACACGCAGGCACTACCGCCCCCATCATCACCGCACACACGCAGGCACTAACGCACACATCATCACTGCACACACTCCGGCACTACCACCCCCATCACCACCGCCGCACACCCCGGCACTACCGCACCCATCATCACCGTACACACCGGCACTACCGCCCCCATCATCACCGCACACATGCAGGTACTACCGCCCCCATCATTAATGCACACACCAGCACTACCTCAGTGACATCCCCGCTGACAGCGCAATTCACTTCAGTTGCTGTGTGGAGCTGACAGAGAGTGGTAATGGTCTGTGGCCGCTCCTGTCAGCTTCATGTAGCAGAGCTGAAAGCGTCATGGGACCTCTGTCGATCACGTCGGATCTGGAGGGGTATTTGGGGATTTTAATAAAGTGGTGAAAAAGGGTGTATTTTTGTCTTTTATTTCAAATAAAGGATTTTTTTTGGTGTATGTGTTTATTTACTTTCACTTACAGATTAATCATGGGGGGTTTCTCATAGACGCCTGCCATGATTAACCTAGGACTTAGTGGCAGCTATGGGCTGCAATTAACTCCTAATTACCCCGATTGCCACCGCACCAGGGCAATTTGGGATGAGCCGGGTAGAGTCCCGGGACTGTCGCATCTAATGGATGTGGCAATTTCGAGCGGCTGCTGGCTGATATTTTTAGGCTGGGGGGCTCCCCATCCTGAGAATACCAGCCTTCAGCTGTGTGGCTTTACCATGGCTAGTATCAAAATTGGGGAGGACCGCACGCCGTTTTTTTTAAAATTATTTATTTATTTATTGTACTGCATGATATAGACCCGCTCACCGGTGGCTGTGATTGGTTGCAGTGAGATAGCTGTCACTCAGCGTGGGGGCGCATCTGACTGCAACCAATCATAGGCACCGGTGGGCGGGGGAAGCAGGGAATACGAGATGGAATAATGAGCGGCCGACATTTTCAAAAGAGGAGAAGCCACCAGAGCATGGTGACAGCTGTGCAGCGCCGCGCCCATGATTGGTGAGTATGAGAGAGGGGGTGAGAGGGAGAGACCGACCGATAGAGAGCGATAGAGAGACCAGGAGTGATTTTAAACAATTTAGATCGTTCTGCTGGACATGCTGAGCATGTGTGACGCCCTGGATTAGCCAGGTAGTCACAGGTAGGCCCTTGCACAAACACCTTCCCCTAAAAAGGTACCAGCAGCCAACCTTAAAACCCTGAGTCACCCCTCTCAGGACTTGACGTTCACACCCGGGGGTGGAGCCAGGTGGTTGGCCACACCCACCGAGGTGTTCGGAGAGCCTGAGGCGGGAAAAACAGAGTTCAGTGACAGGAGTGGAGGAGAGTGTTAGCAAAGTGTGCACGTCTGTCAGGGATCTGGGTTGGAGCCCGGATACCCTGTGGCCAGGTGGCAGACGGTGGTGGCCGCCTACAGGAGCAGGGATTACAGCCGGTGGAACCGTAAGGAACCGGGACCAGGTAGTGGCCCGCCGGTACCGAACCGGGGAACCGATTGGAAACCAGAGCACCAGGAGGGGTACTCAGACCCAGTACGAGGCCCAGAAGCCACTGGACTGAGTTGAATTCACTGATTGGGGTCTGGACTTTAGGTCCTTTCCCACCCAAGACCCGACTGAAGACAACAGCCCAACCAGAGGGATAGAAAGCCACCGCCCAGGCATCGAGATCCCACGGGCCAGCGTCTGCGAGCAAACGGGCTCTACTGGCACACACAAAGCTGGGGAGCGGACTACTGTTGCTCAGGCATAGGAGTCACCACTCTACTAAAAGTGAGGTGCAGGAGAAAGGCGGAAACCACCAACCTGAAAAAAGGGGAGAAGCGCAGCCGGCTGCGGGCATCGTCCACCATCTTGTTTGGTTTACCAGAGACTCCAGTGTGTCTGTAATAGTGAGTACAACAGTTCCCTCGGGCCGCGCACCGCATCGCACCAACAAGCCAGCACACATCCCCCCTCCTCAGCACCCTCGGGCCCCCGGGACCATCACCCCCTACCCACAGAGGGGTCAACACCAAGCTGCGCAACACCATCCCCGGGAGCCTAGTCAACGGCAGCGGTGGTGTCCATCCATTCACCACAACCCATGGGTGGCTTCACAAACTTAACCCTAAAAACAACCGCGGCCTCGGCCGTGGACCTCCCCACCGAACACCACCCCTCATGTAGCGTCAGCATCCCTTCAGAGTGACGTGACCCCCGGGTCCGGGAGGAGCTCGAGCCACCCACCGATGAGCCCGGATCCGTGCGTCTCGGCAGCCGGCCAAGCCCCGGGGCGGTACATATGCTCAGTAGAATGTGATGGAATCCATCAGCGGATTCCGCTGCTTAGCTCATAGCGGCGGAATCCGCCACCAAAGACGATCATTAGACACTTTGGCGGATTCCAACGGAATCCGCCAAGGTGAGTTGTTTTAACGACACCAAAAACGCTACATGCTGCGTTCCCTCCTCCCGGTGCTCAGTCAAAATAACGACTCAGTGTCGGCCAGCGGATGAAACGCAGACACTGCGTCAAAGTGCGTTGTCAATATAAGTCTATGGAGAATAGCGCAGTCCGTTAACGGACTGCGCTATTTTCCATAGTGGCGGATTGCGATGAACGCAAGTGTGAAAGTACCCTATCTCTGCCAGCAGCACCCTGCTTTTGGTGGGCTCCCCTAAGATGATAATGTATTAGATATGACCTGCAGTCACATGTAACTCAACAGATAATGCAGTGATACTTTTGTGAGTACAGATAGTAGTGATTGCTCCTCTTGATCACACTGCTGCTGGTTCTGCATGTGCTGCTGTTTTGGGCTGGTGGAAGGAGTAAGGCAGAATCAGTGAGATTAGAGCAGACTGTATCTATCTATCGCTGATAATGACAGACTGCTGCTACAAACCACAGATCTTCAGCATTTTTGCAGTTTTGCACTAGGTCAACTGTAAATCACAAGTTGATGACCTATCATGTGAGCATCCTCACCTTGCACCTCAAATATCATAGATCTGAAACTTTGTGATGCTGCAATTGGCGATTTTCTGTGTGGGCAATTTTCCGTGTGGGCAATTTTCCGTGTGGGCAATTTTCAGTGTGGGCAATTTTCCGTGTGGGCAATTTTCCGTGTGGGCAATTTTCCGTGTGGGCAATTTTCCATGTGGGCAATTTTCCATGTGGGCAATTTTCCTGTGGGCATTTTTCCTGTGGGCAATTTTCCTGTGGGCAATTTTCAGGGTACCCTTCATATCTAACATGTCTATCTTTTTCTTTTTCCTGGGAAGAATGCTGTCAATCAGTGGTGTGGGCGGGGTTATACAGAGCACATTAGTCCGGGAAATGGTAGATATGAAGCAGATAAAACTGTTATTTTATGAAAATGACAGCAACGAGCCCAGTAAGTCACACCCTGATGGAATCAGGGTCTCTGCCTACGGGTTCGGTTCCACTTGTATTTTGCACGGACGAGTGCAATCCGATAAAACATTGGCTTGCATTTTCGCACCAGTGCAAAACTATAGGCCAGTGTTCATAGCGGCATGAGGAATGAGTCGCAATATGCTGCGTTTGGCAGCAAGTCTCGGCTCACGCACACCCATACAAGTCTATGGGAGCGTGTGAAACATCGCACTGCACTCGCATGTAATCCGAGTGCAGTGCGATTTACGCAGAGACAGGCCGGGGAGAAGATGGGGAGAAAGTGCTCCCTCCCTCTTCTCTGTACCTGTGATGCAATCGCAAGATTGCTTTACAGTCGCATGACACGCGCATGACGCTCGCAGCGGAGGGTCATTACCACATTGCTTCCGGTGCTCTCGCATCAGAAGCTATATGCTAGTGGAACCGTACCCTTAACATCACTGATTCCTTTTAAGAAAGAAACAAACTCACAAACAAACTGAAGTCAGCTGCAGTAAAGGCCTGGCAAAGCCTCACACAGGAGGAAACCCAGCGTTTGGTGACGTCCATGGCTTCCAGACTTCAGTCCGCCATTGCCTGCAAAGGATTCTAAACAAAGTACCATAAATAAAATGTTCATTTTTAATAAAGTAAATTTGTCCAATTACTTGTGAGCCCCTGAAATGAGGAGTCTTCGTAGAAAAATGGTTGCAATTCCTAAACGTGTCACAAGATATTTTTGTTCATCTCCTAAATTAAACCTGAAAGTCTCCACTTCAATTACATCTCAGTTGTTTGATTTTAAATCATATAAACGTGGCATGCAGAGCCCAAATCATACATGTCAGTCTTAATGAAGGGGAGTGGTGGAGTAAGAGACATCTGATTCATGAATGAATGTTACTTAATGAATTCAGCACATCTTCTCAGAGGTGTGCGCCTCATCAGAAACGTTATTTCAGTCAAGGGGCTGGAGTATCATTTCTGACGTAAATTAGGCCACTAAAGTGAAGAATTCAGCAGGTTAACACCACCACGCCCTGTTCATGCTCTACACACCCTGGCTGGGACTAGAGTGAAAACCTTTTGTGCAACCTAAAAACTGGCATAAATACTTTGATGAATTGGCCCCATAGTATGCAAAAATGAGAACATAGATCTGTCTATAACAAATCAAATTTGTTAGGAATTTTACAGATTATTTGGGTGCTTTGTTTTTTAAAAATACAACAAAAAAAATCAACCAGCCGGCCACCATTTTGCACTATTCTTTTGAGGGACAGGAAGGTTAAAATAATAAAATACATTACACTACTCACCTGTCCTAAGCACTCACCTATGCGCACCCCAGTCCTCCCTGCCACCCCGCCAGTATCTGGTTCTTCTGCCTTTTTGGATACTGTGGGTTAAGAATGATGCGCATCATGATGGGCATCGCTTCCTTATGATGTGTCTGTTTCCGACCAGTGAACAGTTACAGCACCAGAACTGAAGAATAGAGCTGAGGACCGAGAGCTGCAAATGGAAAACCTCAGACCGGGGAGTATAATAAATTCTAGCTTAACCCCTTCCGGGCCTTCAGTTTATTATGGTTTTGGGTCTGCATAACCAAACTTCTTTTCACAGCAATTCTCGTACTTTTGGTTTGGACCAAATTGCTAGACGATTTGAGCAAATCTGCCCGAAACGAATATTGGGAGATTTGCTCACTATTATTTTTTTTTACTTTAAAGCACCATTAATTGCAGGGTGCGATACGTGTGACGAGGATTTACGTACTTGGACATGGCACGGAAATAAATATGCAACAGCTAAGTAATCACCACATGAAAATTTTTATTATAAATAGTAAAAAAAGAAACATGGAAAACACACAAATAGTAAAAACACTTAAAAAAACAGTGAGTAAACAATTTATGTGTATCCATAATAAATCAAAGACCAAAAGTATATCAGGGGTACTTCAAGGAGGAAGACCAGTATATATAATTATACCAATAAAATAAATTTTTATTAATAAATTGATTAAAACCAAATAATTACATCCATACAGACAAACACACAGTGTGCGTGTAGTGTGTGGGTACACAGACAGGTATAAGAAGATGGTATAGAGGGGCCTACGGTGAATATGATAACAGGATTATTCAAAAATGGACACTGGGGGGTTTTATCTTTCCCTCCACTTGGTCCTACCTAACAATGGGGTTTTAAGCACCGTAAGTGTGTGGTGCCCCCATTCCACGACGGCTTACCCTCTCTGCTCCTATCTACCTTAAAAATTATCTAGCACCAATATCCAAAAGTGCAAGGTGCAGTAGAATCAGCACATAGCACTACCAGGAATTAGGTATCTACCTCTCGGACCCAGATGAACGGGCCCTATGGGACATTGTGAACGGACATATAAGATCTTTTGGGTGGCATTTTGGACAACTGGGATGCGATTCTGCTCCCAATTGCCATGTTCTGATCCCCTGATGAACCCCAACAACTAGTGGGGGGAAATGCGTAAGGTGAAGGAAATGTGTATATACACAATACCAGTATAATATTTAATCAATACCATCTTCTTATACCTCTCTACCAAGTGTGTACTCACACACTACACGCACACTGTGTGTTTGTCTGTATGGATGTAATTATTTGCTTTTAATCAATTATTAATAAAAATTTATTTTATGGGTATAATTATATATACTGGTCTGTATCCATAATAAAGCCACCGCCTAACCTCATCTGCCTGGGGAATGCCAGTGCACAGGTTATATGACAAAAAATACTACAAATAGATAAAGTCAGAAAAAAGGAGAGCCAAATATGCACATGGTAACCAGAAATACCCCTCCCCCCACACACACCAATGAATAAATAACTGACGCTACCATGAGATGGGTATTAGGGCTTGGTATAAATACAGCAAAGATGCTTAAATAACACCAACAGGAAGGTAAAGATAAACCCATAGAATAAATAAAAAAGAAGGTGTAAAAAAACGGTAAATGAACGGGAAAGAAACCTGTGAAAATCCAGGTAAGCTATGAGATGAGGACTGCACCCCACACGTTTCACCACTGCAATGTGGCTTCCTCAGGGGTGAAGGTGTGATTTGAGAAAATCCTAACATATGGCTGGGGTCAGGTAAGCGTATAGCATTAGATGCGAGAGCAAGGGATGTTATATGCTAATTACACTGGGCTCAAGCTCTAGTATGAGTGTGAGCTGAGTGTCATCTATGCGAGAATTGTATCACAGGTGAGGAGGAAAAATTAATTTCTCCATCTTCTCCATTGCCTGTCTCTGTGTGTATTGGACTGCACTCGGATGTTTCACACACACCTAGACTTGTATGGATGCTATTGAGCCGAGACACGCTGCCAATCTTAGCATGCTGTGATTTTTCTTTCATGCCGATTTGGCATGAGAAAAAAAAAATGCAGATCTGCCCTGCCTCATTGAATAACATTGGTTAGAGTGCCATGCAATATTTTCTTGTCTGATTTATAAGCTCATGTGACCCCGGCCTATGGGGGATGCTCAGGAGGCATTTTGGAGATTGTTGTGTCTCAAGGTACTGTACAAAGGCAAAAGAAATAATGAGATTTGTGAGCATCGGAGAATTGTGTTGGGGGATTACACAGATGTTTGGGGGGGGAGACAGATTGTGCATGGCCTTGTAAGTCATTGTTAACATTTTAAATTTAATTTTCTGGGTCAATGGAAGTCAGTGAAGAGATTGGCAGAAGCCAAAGGCAGAGGAGTAGTGAGAGGAGAGGTGGATTAATCAGGTACAAGAGTAAAGGATAGATTGGAGAGGTGCAAAAGTTTTGCATGGGAGGATAGCATAGGATATTGCAGTAGTCAAGGCAGGATATGAGGGAATGTACTATCAACTTGTTAACTCAGGGTTGAGGAAAGAGCAGATTTGGGAAATGTTTTTAAGTTAAAAGCAGCAGTAGGTGGTCAGGATTTCGAAGTGTCGTGTGAAGGCCAGAGCAAAATCAAAACGTTACACCAAGGCAGCGAGCTTGAAAGATGGGAAAGTGTAGAGTCATTTAAGGTGATGGATAAGTCTGGTAAGTGAAATGATGATGAGTTCAGTTTTGTTGATTTTCAGTTTTAGGAAGTGTGATGAGAAGGAGGATGATCGAACTGATAGACATTCTGGGATTCTGGACAGCAGAGAGGTGGCATCTGGGCCTGAGATGTAGATTTTAGTGTTGTCATTGTATAGGTGGTGTAGAAAACTGTGGGACTTCGAGTTGTTCCAGACCAAAGGGTATAAATGGAGAAAAGTAGAAGTTCTAAATCAGAGCCTTGTGGGACACAAAAAAGGATGAGGAGATAGTGTGAGAATGGGAGATAGTAAATGTGAGGTATGAGATCCAAAAAATGGCGAGGTCGATAATGCCAAGGAAAAGGATTTGTAGTAGGAGAGAGTGGTTGGCAATTGACAGATATAGGAAGAATACATTGTATAGTATTGTTTAGCTCATTTGTTATACTGTATTATTACTTTTCGTAATCGGTCACTGGTAATGTCCAATACATACTCTATTTTGAGGGTTGGAGCAGCAGCTTAGCACCTGGCAGGGTAACAATCTGAAACGCGTTTTCCATAGTTGCGCCTCTGGTAGACTGACCTGATCATACTCCCTCTGTACACTCCTGCAGGATAGCTTGGCACAATTAAATCACCAAAATATGAATTGAGAAAAAAAAATCAGTCGCCCACATTACTGTAATTCAAAGTATTGTTAGCCAGTGTCCATGCCTGACTATTGACACTTGATGTGAAAAATGTATGATTGCATGTGCCATGTTTAATAAATCTTTTATAACATACAGTTAGGTCCAGAAATATTTGGACAGTGACACAAGTTTTGTTATTTTAGCTGTTTACAAAAACATGTTCAGAAATACAATTATATATATAATATGGGCTGAAAGTGCACACTCCCAGCTGCAATATGAGAGTTTTCACATCCAAATCGGAGAAAGGGTTTAGGAATCATAGCTCTGTAATGCATAGCCTCCTCTTTTTCAAGGGACCAAAAGTAATTGGACAAGGGACTCTAAGGGCTGCAATTAACTCTGAAGGCGTCTCCCTCGTTAACCTGTAATCAATGAAGTAGTTAAAAGGTCTGGGGTTGATTACAAGTGTGTGGTTTTGCATTTGGAAGCTGTTGCTGTGACCAGACAACATGCGGTCTAAGGAACTCTCAATTGAGGTGAAGCAGAACATCCTGAGGCTGAAAAAAAAGAAAAAATCCATCAGAGAGATAGCAGACATGCTTGGAGTAGCAAAATCAACAGTCGGGTACATTCTGAGAAAAAAGGAATTAACTAGTGAGCTTGGGAACTCAAAAAGGCCTGGGCGTCCACGGATGACAACAGTGGTGGATGATCGCCGCATACTTTCTTTGGTGAAGAAGAACCCGTTCACAACATCAACTGAAGTCCAGAACACTCTCAGTGAAGTAGGTGTATCTGTCTCTAAGTCAACAGTAAAGAGAAGACTCCATGAAAGTAAATACAAAGGGTTCACATCTAGATGCAAACCATTCATCAATTCCAAAAATAGACAGGCCAGAGTTAAATTTGCTGAAAAACACCTCATGAAGCCAGCCCAGTTCTGGAAAAGTATTCTATGGACAGATGAGACCAAGATCAACCTGTACCAGAATGATGGGAAGAAAAAAGTTTGGAGAAGAAAGGGAACGGCACATGATCCAAGGCACACCACATCCTCTGTAAAACATGGTGGAGGCAACGTGATGGCATGGGCATGCATGGCTTTCAATGGCACTGGGTCACTTGTGTTGATGACATAACAGCAGACAAGAGTAGCCGGATGAATTCTGAAGTGTACCGGGATATACTTTCAGCCCAGATTCAGCCAAATGCCGCAAAGTTGATCGGACGGCGCTTCATAGTACAGATGGACAATGACCCCAAGCATACAGCCAAAGCTACCCAGGAGTTCATGAGTGCAAAAAAGTGGAACATTCTGCAATGGCCAAGTCAATCACCAGATCTTAACCCAATTGAGCATGCATTTCACTTGCTCAAATCCAGACTTAAGACGGAAAGACCCACAAACAAGCAAGACCTGAAGGCTGCGGCTGTAAAGGCCTAGCAAAGCATTAAGAAGGAGGAAACCCAGCGTTTGGTGATGTCCATGGGTTCCAGACTTAAGGCAGTGATTGCCTCCAAAGGATTCGCAACAAAATATTGAAAATAAAAATATTTTTTTTGGGTTTGGTTTATTTGTCCAATTACTTTTGACCTCCTAAAATGTGGAGTGTTTGTAAAGAAATGTGTACAATTCCTACAATTTCTATCAGATATTTTTGTTCAAACCTTCAAATTAAACGTTACAATCTGCACTTGAATTCTGTTGTAGAGGTTTCATTTCAAATCCAATGTGGTGGCATGCAGAGCCCAACTCGCGAGAATTGTGTCACTGTCCAAATATTTCTGGACCTAACTGTACATTACTGCTAATATCTGTTACACTGGCTCAAATTCTAAAACCTCAGCCAAAGACTCTGTGGGGTAGAGATGGAAGTTTTTTATTTAGGACTTTTTTTTAAAGACGTGTACTTCATAAATGTGTCTAAACCTTCTCCGTCTTATAGTAAATAATAAGAACAAAAATAAAAAGTTAAAGGTCTATGAGAGAATAATTCTGTCCTGTAAATCAATAGAATTATTGGAGCCAGAAATATTGATTGCTGAGGAATGTATTGTCACTATAGAAATATGATTGTTCTCAATCCATTCAAGACATCTGCCATACATTTACAGCACAACTTGGAAGTGGGTGTATGGAGATGGCTAAAGGGGTAAGGTCGCTCTATATCTGGCAGTAATGGCTGTGTGTGACAGCTAGGACCTACCTCTAACAATAGTGGGTGGGTGGAGATCAGCAGCAATTGTTAACCTGTTAAGTCCCGCTGTCAAACTCTAACAGCGGCATCTAACATGCACTAACATGGGGGTGCACCATTCTGAGCACCCATCGGCATGCCTGTGACTTGTTCGCGGTTACCTGATGGGTTGTATGACAGCTGGGGGACTGCTGAAGACCACTGTGCTTGTCATAGCAGCGCTCCTTTGTGGCCGAGCTTCAAAGGAGATAGTGATTTTCAATATATGCAGCAATGTTATGGCGTTGCTGTATATATCCCAAGCGATTATGATATGCACAACTACTACGGTATTAAGAATAGTAAAAAGCAGACAAAAAAAAGTTTTTAAAAATATATGAAAAAAAATAAAACATTAAAACTCAAATCACCACCTTTTTGTCCCATTAAAAAAAATAAAAAAAATACACATATGTGGTAACACAGAGTTTAGAAATGTCGGATCAATCAAAATATAAAAATAATTAATCAGATTGGAAAGCACTGTAAACCCCAAAAAATTCAAGAAATTACTTTTTTTTGGTCACTGCAATATCACAAAAAATGCTGTAACAAGCAATCAAAGACATCATATCTATCCGAATATGGTGTCAATAAAAAAAGGCATCTCGCCCAGCAAAAAATAAGCCATCATACAGCTCCATTGACCAAAAAATGTAAATGTTATGGGCCATAGAAAATGGTGACACAACTCCTCAAAATGTTTTTTTTGCAAACTTCTGATATTTTTTTCACCACCAAAATAATTACATTATCTGGACATGTTTGGTATCACCTTAATTGTACTGATGAAGAAAATCTTATTGCAAGATCATTTTTACTACAAAATGTACACCGTAAATTTTTTTTAAAAAAAACATGTCAGAAATGTGTTTTTTTTCCACAACTTCTCCCGATTTGGAATTTTTCTTCCTGTTTTCCAGTAAACTATGTGGTAAAACAAAGTCATTCTTAAGTACAACTTGTCCCTCCAAAAAAACAAGCCTTCATGTGTCAATGTGGACAGAAAAATAAAAAGTTATGCCTCTGGGAAGAAGTGGAGGAAAAATGAACATGCAAGAACGGAAACTGGCTGCATCGTGAAGGGATAAAAACAAATTTGGGCATTAGACTTATTAGTAGAAGCTAGAATTGTTAGTGCCAGATATAATAATAAATGTATCTGTCACCTGTTACATATATATATATATATATATATATATATATATATATATATATATATATATATATCTCTATATATATATATAGAGATATATATATATATATATATATATATATATATATATATATATATATATATATCGGAGAATAGATTGTTTGGGGGCTAAAAGTTAGAATCAGATGTAGAAATGCAAAAACCTACTGCTGCCCGCTCTGGAAATAACAGATATGAAGAGGAGGATATATCTATCAAAATCATGGTCGGTTTATTACTTTGTAACTCACACTACGTTGCTCATTAAGCAGAGCTGCGATACTTTCTGCAGCTGTGTCTAATAAAATACATTGGGAACAGAACGGTCTCATTGACAGCTACATTTATGAAAGATGTGGGAGTTGTAAAGAAAGCTGGAGAAGCCATGTCTGAAATTCTATTTTTTCCCCGACATTTTCTAATTTTTTGAATTTGAAAAATCACAAGATACAAAATACATTAGGAAAATGTTTGTATCAATATGTCTGGACAGCAGTTAATGCGATTGTTTGCCATTGCCTTTATAGCAATAACATATTCCACAGCACTGTACAAAGTCACCATAGTACTTTCCTCTATTTTAGAAATACACACTAGGGTCAAGTTCATAAGAGGCCAATGATGTATATTTTCTGAAAAACTTTTTTTTGTATATATTACTTCTCTTACTATAAAAGAATCCAACCTGGGTTCCTTGATCTCGCCATTTCTCGAAGACAGCAGCAACAAACTGTTTTCAGACTGCTTACTCTAGGAATTGTGATGGCAAATATCAATTTCCAGCCAAAACATGAAAATTATAGATTATTTTCCCTTCATACACACAAAGCTTCTCTTCTTAGGTGAGAATGGGAGTCTATTTTATTATGATTGTGAATGACAGCTATAGTCACACCTTACAAAACGGTCAGCAAAATGCTTGTTCGGTAAACGACTATTGCTCTCGTCACCCCATATACATGTTCATTCAACTGAGCATGCATGATAGAAAAAGGAGAATAAGTTCTGGGGGCTCCTTATTCCCCAGAAGAACAAAAGGATTGGACATGTTGAAATTAAACATGCTTGAGCCTCCTCATTTGGGAGAAGAGTTGGGCACATTAGCCAATCCCACCAAACTGGTGGGATTAGCTGGAATTTATCCATAGAGTATGCCAACCTTCAGAATCAACTTAATGTTCTTGAAGGTTTTGTTAGAAAAGTAGATGCTAAAGATAATTCTTCCCGTGAAGTGAGCCTGGCTCCAAGGCAGCGGGCAGAACTACTGGCCTACAGCCACATGCCAAAACAAATATGCTGTATTTTTCTCTTTATCAGACTTATCTGCTTTATCTCAGTATATAGATAGGAGGAAAATACTCCACACGATTGTCACCCGAAATAGTCATACAATCACTGTGGCCGAGAGCTTGGAGTCGGGGTCCGGACATGTGTAAGGGAGGAGATGTTGATTTTCTCTCTGGTTGCCTTAGAGAAGAATGATGATAAAGCTGGATAAAGTATACATGGCTTAAGGGAGTGTGTATAGTATGAAGGTGGTGGGGGTGGAGAGGGCTAACCTGCAGCTGTATGCTAATAGGGGAAAAATCCACGGCCTCCAACATTAAACAAGCAGGCACTAGGAACACACATCACTGAGCAAACATAGTGTACTAGAAGGGACAAAAATAAAATAATACCAATGTACAAACAGCCAGCGAAAGCATGAAGAATGAACACGAGAGGGGGACCAGGCACCGGCCATTGTGTGTCTGCATGTGGCCATTTCCATAGAGCAAGTAAAGGATCTAAATTGTGAAGACTCAACAACCTGTTCTGTCCACAAAAACAATCGATGTGTCACAGACGCACACCTCCCTCGGCTCGTATTGTCAGGGCATTGTTCCCCGCATTTCCTTAAAACCACTGGACGTGGCGAGTGACTTTCGATTCTTCCTCAGATCATTGTATCCCTCGTCTGCTCTTTTACCCATAATTTGTACCTGCTTTCACGTCTCCACCACGTTGAGCTGCTGGAAAATGGTTTCTATTAAACAAACTTTGTGCCAGGAACAAAGACTAAATGACCGTCCTGATCTATTTCCCTTATAAAGTAATGATGATTGGTCACACCATTATACTTCTCCAGGAAAATCTTCCCCATACTAGTATGTGTTAACCATTTGGTAACCTGGAGACGTTAACAAAAGGCCAGGCTTTGCATTTTGCTGGAAGGATTGAATGGAGGCAACAGATTGCAATGTGTATTGTTCAGCAAATTCCTAATGTATTTACCCCCTTTCAGTTTTGGCCCTCGTTGCTTTTTTTTTTTATTCATTCCCTATTCCACTGTCTCTCCCTATTAATTTCCCTTTCTCCCTTTTCCCTGTTCATTCCATTCTATTATGAATGTAATTATTTAAACGGGAGATCTATTGCAGCTTTATGCTAATGACCCGAACAAAGGAAAGGGGTCTGGGGAGGGGAGTAAGGTGAATAGGCAAAGAAATGAAACTGGAGGGAGGGGGTTTAGGCAAGAGTGCCAGGGGTTGACCATGTGTGAGTGTATGATTATGTGGAGCTCTGCTGTGTGCGCTACCGGAGGAGAAAACCACGAGAACAGCAAGTGCTACCATTTGGGATGACGATGTCCCCTGGTTATAGGAAAGGATCCTTAGGATCTATAACACTTACTAACTATGGCGCACTGATGAAGACATCCCCTGGTTATAGGAAGGTACCTTAAGATCTATAGCACTTACTAACAGTCGAGTACTGATGACAACATCCCCTGGTTATAGGAAGGGATTCTTAGGATCTATAGCACTTATTAACAGTCGAGTACTGATGACAACGTCCCCTGGTTATAGGAAGGGATCCTTAGGATCTATAGCACTTACTATCTGTGGCGCACTGACGACAACGTCCCCTGGTTATATGAAGGGATTGTTGGGATCCATAGCACTTATTAAGCACTTATTATTATCGAGCACTGACGCAAAACGATAAGAAGTTTTCCATATGTTGCACATTTATTCTATGGTTGTGTTTCCTTATCCACAAGCTTTAGACTTTACCTTGGTATTCCAAAAATAATTAAAATGAAG
The DNA here is from genome assembly GCF_048569485.1 of Anomaloglossus baeobatrachus. NCBI lineage: Eukaryota > Metazoa > Chordata > Amphibia > Anura > Aromobatidae > Anomaloglossus > Anomaloglossus baeobatrachus. The sequence continues at coordinate 115,310,751 of NC_134355.1, read as the reverse complement.
ATTAATAGCAACCTAAGATGCTAAAGAACTAGTTCAGCCATGATTTGTTCATTATCCTGTGTGACTAAGGATGATACAAATATAGGTTCCTATAATAACCAGTTGGTTTCTGCGTCAAGTATCCTTGGCAGGACCTGTAGACCTCTGATTTGTGCCATAAATACTTGAATCATTTTAATTTACTAATTAAATTATTTAAATAAATAATAATAATAATAATAATAATAATAATAAAAAAAAAAAAAAAGGATATACAGAATCCTCTATGTGCTTTGAGTTACTAGATTTCCTTTCCACTTTATAAACTATCCAGTGATCTTGATAATATAGTAACTTATTTGGAATTGTCTGGTCCTTGATAATTTCAATAATATATATAATAATTATCAGTAAAATTAAATTTTCCATTAGAGTTAAACAAGCAAAGTGTACAAAGAAATATATGAAAGACCAAAATGCTGCTCTTAGTAAAAAAAAAAAACCAAAAAATAAAAATAACCAGCAGCAGTATAGTATATAACATAATAAAGTGTAATAATCGCCAGCTGATTATTGATACAGACAAGAACAATAAGGTTCTCCTAAGATTTTAGAGGCTGAGAGGAGGTTTTTTGGTCTATGGCTATGTTCACATGCAGCATTTTTTTTAACAGCCAAAACCTGCTCTCTTGTGAGAAATACGCTACATTCAAAAAGCAGGTTTGTGATTTGTCTACAGTACATGTTTAATAAAGTTACGATAGTTTAATTCAGCAAAAATGCAACAAAAAGTGCAGTAATAACGGTTTGCAGTGTTTTTTTTCACTTTTTCATTGCTTTTTATGGGTGAAAAAATGAATCAAAAACACAGAAAATTGACATGTTGCAAATCTCAGAAATGCAGTTCTCAAATTTAGTCACTTAAAAAAAACAAGAGTGTGCGAGAGATTTCTGAAAACTCCTCGATTTTGCTGGTATTTGCATAAAGAAATGCTACAAAAACAAACAAAATGCTGGGTGTGAACACAGCCTCTTTGTACACCATGATAAAATAGTAAAAACTAAAAATTCTATTTATAAAAAAGTGAGATGTTAATAGTAGAAAGATATGTTTTTCATGTTTCTGATACTTGCAAGGACAATGCTTGAGGACCTTGCATCCGTTGCACTAATTTACACCGGACAGTGATAGTGAACTTTTCCATGATGACAGACCCTTGTACCAGGTGCAGACTGATGTCTGGCTTCTGTGTGCACCAACACTTGTGTTCTAGATGTGTAACAATCGCACAAAGTCTACTCTACATTCACAAGGTGACAACGTCGTCCTCTTTTATCTCCGAGATGTAGCAGCCACTGGTTCCTCCAGATACAATGGCCTCACGGCTAACTTCTCCGGGGTCAAACACTACACAAACAGCCCATTCTTCATGCTCGGGGTGATAATAGAGGCACCGAGCCCCTGAATGCAGCACACTTCTACTGACACAATCAGAAATAAAACAAAGGCACAGAAGGGGAATCAGCCATCAGCGAGCTATTGATTACAACTGCAAAATACATCATCAGACAAAAAGCGGGACAGGCACCGTAATGTGCCTGCGTTCAGAAAAATGCAGCCGAGAGTTATATTACATCTAACCGGGTCAAATTGCTGTGCAGACACTTCTCTCCTCATTTCACAAATACTAACTTACATAATAATGTGTAATAGCCGGGAATTTAGCTGATCACAGAAGCTGCAGGACCTGAAGAGCTGCCGAGCGCTGACAGCAGAATGTGCCATGTCTCTTATCTGAAATCACATTCATTATCCAAAATCCCATTTCTATCGTGTTTATCTGGGGTTTCTCTTCTTGGCTGCAGGTTGAAAGGGGCGCAGTCTCCATTTCACCACATGCATCTATGAATCTCTGGAAATATTGCCCCTGAATTACATCTCCGCCGCCCACGGTGGAAATTGGCGCCATTTCTGGATCCTGAATGCTAATTTAATTCCATAACAAAACGTAAATGCCTTTCACTTATATTTCCGCCAACACTTCTAGGACTTGACCGGACGACAGAAACTATCAAAGTACAAATATCTACAAATGTGTCTGGAGATGTGAAATTGTAGTTATCATAGGGGCAGAACTGTGGTGCCGCTGAGAAATATTACCGTCAAAGCCCAAAAATGTTTCATTTAGATGGGGTGGCTCTTTAAAAAAAAACAAAAAAAAAACTAATAAAAATTGTAAAAGGAAAATCCATATTCATTCTAAACCAGCCACATTCCCCCACTGTAAGGTCCCCTTCACATGTCCGTTAAAATCACGCACGTTTTTCACGGACGTGTCAAAGGTGCCCTCCGTGTGCTGTGTTTATGGCACACGTGTGTTCTCCGTGTACTATCCGTGATAACACACGGAGATCGGGAACTTTCTGCTCACCTGTCCCTGGCATTGCTGTTTGTGGTGCTGATCTTCGGTCTCCGGTCCTGCTGACTCCCCGCTGGTGCTGCTTCCGGCCTGCAGTGTAGTGAATATGCAATGAGCATAATGAGCGGGGGTCGGAAGCAAGTGGCAGCAGTGGCAGAGACAGCAGGGCTGGAGAAGGTGAGTATAGAGTTTTTTTTTTTACAAACACGTGTGTTTTCTCCGGTGCGTGTCACACGAATCACATCCATGCGGTCCATGTGCCAGGCCATGTGACACCCGTGATGCCGGAGAAAAACGGACATGTCTACGTGTGGAGAACACAAGCACATGTATGCTCCACACGTACACACGGTCCATAGCAAAACACGCATGTGTGCGCAGACCCATTGATTTTAATGGGTCTACGTGTTCCCGTGTCTCTGGCACGTGAGGAAACGGACCAAACACGCACCGGAGACACGGACGTGTGAAGGAGGCCTAAGGCTGTGAATCAATAGTGTGTTATCTATAGGAATCATCAGATGATGTGAGGGTTCCCTGCATTCCCTGCCTGTCATGAAGATCTTGTATCCAATCTTTATAAAGGAAACTATATTGAAGAAAACAAAAGTAGAAATCTAAGTATAATAAAAAAAAGGCAAAACTATTATTCAGATTATGTAGGTACAGACATATGGATAGACTGGGCTCACATCTGCACAAGGATTAATGCAAGAGAAAAAGGCAAATACTGGCAGCGCATGATCAGTCATGTACTGGATACAATGGCGCAGAGCAGACCTCATGGACTATAGCCGTGGCTATTAAGTTTTCATCACGCAGTCTATGATTTTAGCCAAAAAATAGTGCAACATAGTTTTTTTTAGTGAAATCAGATGTGAGCATAGCCTTAAAGGGGCTGTCTGGTACTTTTATTGATGTCCTAACCTTTCGATAAATCATCAATTCCAGATTGGTGGGAGTGACATATGCAGGGCCACCAACAATCAGCTGTTCCCGATGCTGGCTGGATATGATCATTTGCGGAGCCACCAACAATCAGCTGTTCCCGATGCTGGCTGGATATGATCATTTGCGGAGCCACCAACAATCAGCTGTTCCTGATGCTGGCTGGATATGATCATTTGCGTAACCGCCAACAATCAGCTATTCCCGATGATGAAAAAACAAAAAGCAGCACCAAATGTGCACTACAGCACTAAACATTCCAAACTGTACTTATTTTAAAAAATTTTGAGATTTTTGGCAAAAAATTGCAATTTCTTGAGCTGCTTCGCCACGTCACGGCAAATCTCATTTGAAGCAGTCCTACACTAAAATATTCTTATAAAATGTGCCATACGGCCTCACATATGAATAGTAGAACTGCTCTTAGCAGCACTCACCTGGTCTATTTCAATCCCGTACCCATGACTGAGTCATGGCTGTGGGCGGGACAGGTCCAAGCAAATGCTGCATGAAGTAAATAGCCTGTGGACAAAGCCTGATGACTTAATGTGAACAGTCACCAACCGCCAAAATCTAGACAGATGGAATACATCCCAAATTGGGGTGCAAAGCAAGGTGGAGGTCAACCACCGACCAATTCAATGAAGAAAAAACAAAAAGCAGCACCAAATGTGCACTACAGCACTAAACATTCCAAACTGTACTTATTTTAAAAATTTTGAGATTTTTGGCAAAAAATTGCAATTTCTTGAGCTGCTTCGCCACGTCACGGCAAATCTCATTTGAAGCAGTCCTACACTAAAATATTCTTATAAAATGTGCCATACGGCCTCACATATGAATAGTAGAACTGCTCTTAGCAGCACTCACCTGGTCTATTTCAATCCCGTACCCATGACTGAGTCATGGCTGTGGGCGGGACAGGTCCAAGCAAATGCTGCATGAAGTAAATAGCCTGTGGACAAAGCCTGATGACTTAATGTGAACAGTCACCAACCGCCAAAATCTAGACAGATGGAATACATCCCAAATTGGGGTGCAAAGCAAGGTGGAGGTCAACCACCGACCAATTCAATGAAGAAAAAACAAAAAGCAGCACCAAATGTGCACTACAGCACTAAACATTCCAAACTGTACTTATTTTAAAAATTTTGAGATTTTTGGCAAAAAATTGCAATTTCTTGAGCTGCTTCGCCACGTCACGGCAAATCTCATTTGAAGCAGTCCTACACTAAAATATTCTTATAAAATGTGCCATACGGCCTCACATATGAATAGTAGAACTGCTCTTAGCAGCACTCACCTGGTCTATTTCAATCCCGTACCCATGACTGAGTCATGGCTGTGGGCGGGACAGGTCCAAGCAAATGCTGCATGAAGTAAATAGCCTGTGGACAAAGCCTGATGACTTAATGTGAACAGTCACCAACCGCCAAAATCTAGACAGATGGAATACATCCCAAATTGGGGTGCAAAGCAAGGTGGAGGTCAACCACCGACCAATTCAATGAAGAAAAAACAAAAAGCAGCACCAAATGTGCACTACAGCACTTCATTGAATTGGTCGGTGGTTGACCTCCACCTTGCTTTGCACCCCAATTTGGGATGTATTCCATCTGTCTAGATTTTTGCGGTTGGTGACTGTTCACATTAAGTCATCAGGCTTTGTCCACAGGCTATTTACTTCATGCAGCATTTGCTTGGACCTGTCCCGCCCACAGCCATGACTCAGTCATGGGTACGGGATTGAAATAGACCAGGTGAGTGCTTTTTAAAATAAGTACAGTTTGGAATGTTTAGTGCTGTAGTGCACATTTGGTGCTGCTTTTTGTTTTTTCTTCATTGAATTGGTCGGTGGTTGACCTCCACCTTGCTTTGCACCCCAATTTGGGATGTATTCCATCTGTCTAGATTTTTGCGGTTGGTGACTGTTCACATTAAGTCATCAGGCTTTGTCCACAGGCTATTTACTTCATGCAGCATTTGCTTGGACCTGTCCCGACCACAGCCATGACTCAGTCATGGGTACGGGATTGAAATAGACCAGGTGAGTGCTGCTAAGAGCAGTTCTACTATTCATATGTGAGGCCGTATGGCACATTTTATAAAAATATTTTAGTGTAGGACTGCTTCAAATGAGATTTGCCGTGACGTGGCGAAGCAGCTCAAGAAATTGCAATTTTTTGCCAAAAATCTCAAAATTTTTAAAATAAGTACAGTTTGGAATGTTTAGTGCTGTAGTGCACATTTGGTGCTGCTTTTTGTTTTTTATTCCCGATGATGGCCAGATGTGATCATTTGCAGAGCCATCAACAATCAGCTGTTCTCAATGCTGGCCGGATATGATCATCTGTGGAGCCATCAACAATCAGCTGTTTCTGATGCTAGCTGGATATGATCATTTGTGGAGCTCTTTCACCTACATAGTGGTCACAGTGGGGTACTGCAGATCCGCCCCTGTACATTCTTTTTTTTTTTTAATTCTTTATTTATAAACAGACCCATACATAACAAAAAAACTATCAGCCTAAAGCCAAATAAACAGACTTTGAGAGCAGAGGGCTACCACACAAAGCGACACGTCAAATTGTCCCTCTCAATCAATAGTACGGGACCATCCATTTTTAAGATATACAGTGAAAAAGGAAGGCAGTACCTTAAAGATAGACCACAACACATTAGAAAAACACAGTCAGCAGGCGATCATAGTCGTTAGAGAACTTAAATTCCAGCCAAGGGAACCAAGTCCGCCCCTGTACATCCTAATAGGGGATGTGCAGTATCCAGCAGTGGCCACTATGCAAATAACGGAGGTGTGCAGCTCCACAAGTGATGACATCCGGGGGCCGCTGGAGTTGGGAACAGCTGATTGACTATTGCACCCCCAAAAATCTAGAACTGATGACCTATTCTAAGGATAGGCCATGAATATTAAAGCACTGGACAGCCCCTTATAGTACTCCACAGAAGGGTAAATAGCCCATTTTGTTGTGACATGTGATAAGAATGTTATACTACTGATTTGCAGGAGAATATGATGAAGCATTTGGCTTACATGTGCTGTGGGAGGGCATGCAAAGATGATCTTTACTCATTAGTCAGATGCGTGTCTGTGAACTCATGAGGACCAGTGGGTGACATTGGGTGCCATACAATACAGCAGGAAAATGGGTACTAAGGCCCGTTTCACACGTCAGTGAAAAACACAGACGTTTTTCACTGGCGTGTAAAACACGCACATGTCCCTGCGTGTGCCGTGAATCTCGGCACACGTGGGTTGTCTAAGTGCAATCCGGGCTCCGTTCTCCGTGGCCCGTGAATGCACTTAGAAATCAACTCACCTGCGCCCGCTCCCGCTGTCCATGGTGCTGAATCCTCCCGCGATGCAGCATCCGGCCGGCGCTGACCCCTGCAGCAGCTGCTTCCGGGTCAGCTGTGTCGCGCATAATGAATATGCGCGACAGTAATCAGCCGGCTTAGAAGCAGCAGGGAGAACGGGCTGCAGAGGACATCGCTGGACGCCGGGTGAGTTAAAATGTTTATTATTTTAAATGCACGTTTTTTTCTGGCACGTGTTTCACGGACCACACCACTGCGTGGTCCGTGGAACATCAGTGATGCCAGAAAAAAATGGACATGTCTCCGTGCAGCAATCACGGACACGCGGGTACACCGCACGGAGACACGTGCAGTGAAAAATCACTGACGTGTGAGCAGACCCATTCATTATAATGGGTCTGCGTATGTCAGTGATTCTGGTACGTTTTAAAAAAAGCACAAACGTCCCAGAATCACTGACGTGTGAAAGAGGCCTAACAAAGAGGTTTCCTCGGAGCTCTCCGCTGGTTCTCAGGCCCCCAAGAGTTTGCTTCACTGTCAGGAACCTGAAAATCAAACAATAAAATATAAGGCTATATCTATATGAAGTTATACAGAACAGAACAATGCCCCAGTGTGGTAGTGGCTGAGAAGGGACCCGTAAGAGCTGTCATGCCGGAGTGTACAGTTGGGGGCCGGAGGCAGCCCCCAGTGTCTGGTCAGTGTACAGGGATGTATGTAATCTCTCCACATCCTGCACCTGCCCCGCAGGGCTCTGCTGCTTCTCTTGTGTAGTGTCAGCTGCCGAGCCCTCCAGCTACTGTACAATGCTACACCTCTCCGCACAGCATCCTCTGCCTCCGCACGCAGGACAATGCAGACCCACAAAACCAGCATGTCCCCTTATCCAGGAGGGCTTCACATCGGAGCCATCACTTGGCTGCTGCAGCGCAGATCGGATGGATTCCCCTCATAGCAGGGGCGACTCTAGAAACCTATTCCATATTACAGTAAATAAATAAATGAAGGGTAACAATTGTGATCGTATTAGTGAAATTCCAGGTCTGCACCCCACATGATAAATTAGCCAGCAATAAAGCCATAAACCTGTGCCTGGCCCCTTTGTCTGGGATTAGATGGATGGAGATGTGATGACCACAATCTGGGTGGCTTTTGTGAGATCAGAGTGGCTCGGCCTCTGGTGACTTTGTGTCCAGGGCCGGCTATACATGGCTTTTTGTTTGTGTCCATGGAGAGACAGTTGGTCAGAGGAGGCTGCGTCCCACCCTGCACACCCCCCTTCTTGCAGGCACGTGTCTCCAAATACAGCAGATTGGCCACAATCCCCTCTTCAATAGCAAGAGGTTAATTTCCTATAGCCAGAGGTGAAAGGGCAAAGGGTCCACACACACTTTATTTATAGCGCCTGCCTATTAGCTCTCTGTACTGCCCACAGTGAGGACGGGAGGAAACAACCATTGTAGTAAATAGCAGTAAACACCATAATGACTCAGTAATATCCACCGCTAATAAATAAGCTGTATGATAGAAGAGGTGACAGCCCCAGTACACCAACCTTACTGGTCTACAAGCCTGGACTGGAGCAGGAGAGCCACCGGTGGGCACAGATCCGGCATGTGGCATCAGTCTTCATCACACTCTGGATATTTGATCTGAAAAATTCTAAATAAGACAAAATGAGAAAGAGAAGCGTATTTATCTCAGCGAGCAGCGGGGTCCGATACTCAGGTATACACGGGGGGCTGCGGACACTGCACATACAGAGCAGCCAACCACCCACATTCATCACTTGTAAGAATCCTGCCATCAGTCGTCATACAGATAGTGCCTATAATACTTATAGTTACTGCCTATACCTACAGTTAGTGCCTATAACACCTACAAATAGTGCCTATAATACCTACAGTTAGTGCCTATAATACCTATAGTTACTGCCTATACCTACAGTTAATGCCTATAATACCTACAGATAGTGCCTATAATACCTACAGTTAGTGCCTATACCTACAGTTAATGCCTATAATACCTACAGATAGTGCCTATAATACCTACAAATAGTGCCTATAATACCTACAGTTAGTGCCTATAATACCTACAGTTAATGCCTATAATACCTACAGTTACTGCCTATTCCTACAGTTAATGCCTATAATACCTACAGATCGTGCCTATAATACCTACAGTTAGTGCCTATAATACCTACAGTTAGTGCCTATAATACCTAGTTAGTGCCTATAATACCTACAGTTAGTGCCTATAATACCTACAGTTAGTGCCTATAATACCTAGTTACTGCCTATAGTACCTACAGTTAATGCCTAAAATACCTACAGATAGTGCCTATAATACCTACAGTTAGTGCCTATAATACTTACAGATAGTGCCTATAATACCTACAGTTAGTGCCTATAATACTTACAGATAGTGCCTATAATACTTACAGTTACTATCTATAATACCTACAGATAGTACATATACTACCTACTGTTAGTGCCTATAATACCTAGTTAGTGCCTATAATATCTACCGTTAGCATGTAATGCCTACAGTTACTGTCCATAATACTTACAGTTAGTGCCTATAATACATACATCCCCCACAATAACCACCAGGGAGGCTGCGTACTAACAGCTGGTGGTACAGTAATACTTATAGTAATACTTACAATACTCGGAATACAGTCAGTGCTGATAAAATGTACAGAATACACTGGTATACACCTAAGATTGTATTATTAACCTGATTATTAAGTATTGCACATGAGAAAGGCAATTTCAAGAAATTCAGTAACAATTTTACCATCCCAGTCCCATCACCACCCTCCTCGTGTGCACCTCACCCAAACCTACAAACTCTTTGTCCCAAGTAGTAGATGGGGGATTGTACCCCGAGAATTTAAGGTAAATACCAATTTGTACCTTCAAAGTTTGACACTAATCTCTTCCTAGAATCTAACAAGAAAGTGTTCATAAAACATTAGCAATTATCAAAAACCGGTGAGTAAATTTCCCCCTTAGGCTGCTTTCACACCTCCGGTTTTTGCAGTGCGGCTCAATCCGGCTCAAAACCTATGCAACGGATGCGGTGAAAAAACCGTATCCGTTGCATAAGTTTTCCCATGTGGCCCGTCCGTTTTTTGATGGATGCGGCTTGATACTGAGCATGCACAGTGTAAAAAAATGCATCTGGCGGCCGGATGCGATTTTTGCCGCAGGACGCTGCATCTGGCGTCCATAGGCTTGCATTGTAAATCGCGCCGCATCGCGATGCGTTTTTTTCGCCGCACAAAAAAAACGTGCCAGGCAACGTTCCATCCGGCCGTCGCATGGGCTAAATATGCTGCATCCGGCAAAAAACGGACGCAACGCAAGGCCATGCGGCACAATACGGCGCTAATGCAAGACAATGCGGGAAAAAACGCAACCGGCGGCAAAAAAAAACAAACGGTTGCGTTTTTTCTGCAAAGCGCCGTATTGTGCCGCTCAGCAAAAAACGGATGTGTGAAAGCAGCCTTATACCGCCAGCAGTAACACCTGCTGCATTACTTACCGCTAACACATATAATGCTTGTGTACCGCCCCACACTAATATGTACAATACATCTATACAGGATCACAAAAGTGTATGCAGAGTTGTCCATTTTATGTCAAGAAACCACAGTCGATGTTTCCTCTGCACATTTCACGCCCGTATACCATTTAAGAACAATGTAATTAATAAAGGACAAGTCCAGATTTCCATCCTTATAACTAGCGGCTCCATGGAGAACTCGACAGGCGGCGATTCTGACCCAAATTACAGATCGCTGAGATTAATTACATGGTCCCAATGTAAAAGATAAGTGAGCTGCCAGTGACCGCCCGGGCGGCGTCAGCTTCACACAAGGACGTTTAATCCCTTCACCTGAAGGAGCCCCAGCACTGAATATACTCAGTGAAAAATAGTCTGCCGGTATATTGGAGGATGGCAGAGCAATTGGCTGCGGGTTGCCTCTCATCGCCCTGAAGTCCCTGAGCGCGGACCCCCCAGCCTCATCAAACTAGGGCTGAGAACAGATACCAGGTACTATTGGGCAAAGGCGTCACCGGCCACCCCCAATATCAGGTCTACAGCTCTCACCCCTGTAAAAGGACATGGGTTGTGGTTAGGGGAGGGTCCACGTTCTCATCCTCCATACTTTTCTACTCGACATCCGTCCCACCTCTCCTTGCCCTCCATTCCCCTCTCTCTTCGCCCTCCATCCCCCCTCCTCCCATCCCTCCTATCCCTCCTTCCTCCTCTTATTCCTCCCTTCTCTCTGCCCCTCTCTCCTTGGCCTCTGTCCCTCTCTTCTCACCCTCTGTCCCCACTCCTTTCCTTGCCCTCCATTCATACCCTCTTTGCCCTCCTAGGCTCGCCATCTGTCCCTTCCTCCCCTCACCCTCCATCCCCCCTCTCCTCGTTCTAAATCCTTCCTCTCCATTGTTCCCCCTCTCCTCCATCCCCACTATCATCGCTCTCCGTTTTCTCCCTGAAATTCATCCCCACTCTACTTGCCCTCTGTCCTTCCTCCCCTCTCCCTAAATCCTCTTCTCCTCGCCCTCTTATCTCCTTCATCCCCCTCTCCTTCTGTCCCACCTTTCCACGTCCTCCGGTCCCCCTCTCCTTCCGTCCTCTGTTTCCCTCTCCTCGTCCTCTTTTCCGCATCCCCCTTGCCCCCTCTCCTCAATTTCCTTCCAGTCCCACCTGTCCTTGCCCTTCCTCTCTTCATTTCCCCTCTCCTTCCCCCTCTGCTTGCCCTCTTCTCATCCCCCTCTCCAATCCCTTCATCCCACTTTCTTGCCCTCCATCCCCCTCTCCTAGCCTTTCGTCCACCTCTCCTCACCTTCCATCCTCCCTCTGCTTGCCCTCCGTCCCTCTCTTTGCCTTCCTCCATCACCTCTCTCTTAGCCCTTCATCCCCGTTTCCTTGCTCTCCAACACCCTTTTTGCCCTCCCAGCCTCTGTCCCCCTTTCTTCAGCCTCCTCTGCTCGTCCTCTGTCCCTTCTCCTAGCCCTCCTTCCCCCATCCTCTGTCCCCCTCTCTTCAGCCTCCTCTGCTCGTCCTCTGTCCCCCTCTCCTAGCCCTCCTTCCCCCCATCCTCTGTCCCCCTCTCTTCAGCCTCCTCTGCTCGTCCTCTGTCCCTCTCTCCTAGCCCTTCGTCCCCCAGCCTCTGTCCCCCTCTCTTCAGCCTCCTCTGCTCGTCCTCTGTCCCCCTCTCCTAGCCCTCCTTCCCCCATCCTCTGTCCCCCTCTCTTCAGCCTCCTCTGCTCGTCCTCTGTCCCTCTCTCCTAGCCCTTCGTCCCCCAGCCTCTGTCCCCCCTCTCTTCAGCCTATTTTGCTCGTCCTCTGTCCCTCTCTCCTAGCCCTCCGTCCCCCAGCCTCTGTCCCCCCTCTCTTCAGCCTATTTTGCTCGTCCTCTGTCCCTCTCTCCTAGCCCTCTGTCCCCCAGCCTCTGTCCCCCTCTCTTCAGCCTCCTCTGTTCGTCCTCTGTCCCCCTCTCCTAGCCCTCCTTCCCCCATCCTCTGTCCCCCTCTCTTCAGCCTCCTCTGCTCGTCCTCTGTCCCTCTCTCCTAGCCCTCCTTCCCCCATCCTGTCCCCCTCTCTTCAGCCTATTTTGCTCGTCCTCTGTCCCTCTCTCCTAGCCCTCCTTCCCCCATCCTCTGTCCCCCTCTCTTCAGCCTCCTCTGTTCGTCCTCTGTCCCCCTCTCCTAGCCCTCCGTCCCCCAGCCTCTGTCCCCCTCCTCTGCTCGTCCTCTGTCCCTCTCTCCTAGCCCTCCGTCCCCCAGCCTCTGTCCCCCTCTCTTCAGCCTCCTCTGCTCGTCCTCTGTCCCTCTCTCCTAGCCCTCCGTCCCCCAGCCTCTGCCCCCCTCTCTTCAGCCTCCTCTGCTCGTCCTCTGTCCCTCTCTCCTAGCCCTCCTTCCCCCAGCCTCTGTCCCCCTCTCTTCAGCCTCCTCTGCTCGTCCTCTGTCCCTCTCTCCTAGCCCTCCGTCCCCCATCCTCTGTCCCCCTCTCTTCAGCCTCCTCTGCTCGTCCTCTGTCCCTCTCTCCTAGCCCTCCGTCCCCCAGCCTCTGCCCCCCTCTCTTCAGCCTCCTCTGCTCGTCCTCTGTCCCTCTCTCCTAGCCCTCCGTCCCTCAGCCTCTGTCCCCCTCTCTTCAGCCTCCTCTGCTCGTCCTCTGTCCCTCTCTCCTAGCCCTCCGTCCCCCAGCCTCTGTCCCCCTCTCTTCAGCCTCCTCTGCTCGTCCTCTGTCCCTCTCTCCTAGCCCTCCGTCCCCCAGCCTCTGTCCCCCTCTCTTCAGCCTCCTCTGCTCGTCCTCTGTCCCTCTCTCCTAGCCCTCCGTCCCCCAGCCTCTGTCCCCCTCTCTTCAGCCTCCTCTGCTCGTCCTCTGTCCCTCTCTCCTAGCCCTCCTTCCCCCAGCCTCTGTCCCCCTCTCTTCAGCCTCCTCTGCTCGTCCTCTGTCCCTCTCTCCTAGCCCTCCGTCCCCCTCTCTTCAGCCTCCTCTGCTCGTCCTCTGTCCCTGTCTCTTAGCCCTCCTTCCCCCAGCCTCTGTCCCCCTCTCTTCAGCCTCCTCTGCTCGTCCTCTGTCCCTCTCTCCTAGCCCTCCGTCCCCCAGCCTCTGTCCCCCTCTCTTCAGCCTCCTCTGCTCGTCCTCTGTCCCTCTCTCCTAGCCCTCCGTCCCTCAGCCTCTGTCCCCCTCTCTTCAGCCTCCTCTGCTCGTCCTCTGTCCCTGTCTCCTAGCCCTCCGTCCCCCATCCTCTGTCCCCCTCTCTTCAGCCTCCTCTGCTCGTCCTCTGTCCCTGTCTCCTAGCCCTCCGTCCCCCATCCTCTGTCCCCCTCTCTTCAGCCTCCTCTGCTCGTCCTCTGTCCCTCTCTCCTAGCCCTTCGTCCCCCAGCCTCTGTCCCCCTCTCTTCAGCCTCCTCTGCTCGTCCTCTGTCCCCCTCTCCTAGCCCTCCTTCCCCCATCCTCTGTCCCCCTCTCTTCAGCCTCCTCTGCTCGTCCTCTGTCCCTCTCTCCTAGCCCTTCGTCCCCCAGCCTCTGTCCCCCCTCTCTTCAGCCTATTTTGCTCGTCCTCTGTCCCTCTCTCCTAGCCCTCCGTCCCCCAGCCTCTGTCCCCCCTCTCTTCAGCCTATTTTGCTCGTCCTCTGTCCCTCTCTCCTAGCCCTCTGTCCCCCAGCCTCTGTCCCCCTCTCTTCAGCCTCCTCTGTTCGTCCTCTGTCCCCCTCTCCTAGCCCTCCTTCCCCCATCCTCTGTCCCCCTCTCTTCAGCCTCCTCTGCTCGTCCTCTGTCCCTCTCTCCTAGCCCTCCTTCCCCCATCCTGTCCCCCTCTCTTCAGCCTATTTTGCTCGTCCTCTGTCCCTCTCTCCTAGCCCTCCTTCCCCCATCCTCTGTCCCCCTCTCTTCAGCCTCCTCTGTTCGTCCTCTGTCCCCCTCTCCTAGCCCTCCGTCCCCCAGCCTCTGTCCCCCTCCTCTGCTCGTCCTCTGTCCCTCTCTCCTAGCCCTCCGTCCCCCAGCCTCTGTCCCCCTCTCTTCAGCCTCCTCTGCTCGTCCTCTGTCCCTCTCTCCTAGCCCTCCGTCCCCCAGCCTCTGCCCCCCTCTCTTCAGCCTCCTCTGCTCGTCCTCTGTCCCTCTCTCCTAGCCCTCCTTCCCCCAGCCTCTGTCCCCCTCTCTTCAGCCTCCTCTGCTCGTCCTCTGTCCCTCTCTCCTAGCCCTCCGTCCCCCATCCTCTGTCCCCCTCTCTTCAGCCTCCTCTGCTCGTCCTCTGTCCCTCTCTCCTAGCCCTCCGTCCCCCAGCCTCTGCCCCCCTCTCTTCAGCCTCCTCTGCTCGTCCTCTGTCCCTCTCTCCTAGCCCTCCGTCCCTCAGCCTCTGTCCCCCTCTCTTCAGCCTCCTCTGCTCGTCCTCTGTCCCTCTCTCCTAGCCCTCCGTCCCCCAGCCTCTGTCCCCCTCTCTTCAGCCTCCTCTGCTCGTCCTCTGTCCCTCTCTCCTAGCCCTCCGTCCCCCAGCCTCTGTCCCCCTCTCTTCAGCCTCCTCTGCTCGTCCTCTGTCCCTCTCTCCTAGCCCTCCGTCCCCCAGCCTCTGTCCCCCTCTCTTCAGCCTCCTCTGCTCGTCCTCTGTCCCTCTCTCCTAGCCCTCCTTCCCCCAGCCTCTGTCCCCCTCTCTTCAGCCTCCTCTGCTCGTCCTCTGTCCCTCTCTCCTAGCCCTCCGTCCCCCTCTCTTCAGCCTCCTCTGCTCGTCCTCTGTCCCTGTCTCTTAGCCCTCCTTCCCCCAGCCTCTGTCCCCCTCTCTTCAGCCTCCTCTGCTCGTCCTCTGTCCCTCTCTCCTAGCCCTCCGTCCCCCAGCCTCTGTCCCCCTCTCTTCAGCCTCCTCTGCTCGTCCTCTGTCCCTCTCTCCTAGCCCTCCGTCCCTCAGCCTCTGTCCCCCTCTCTTCAGCCTCCTCTGCTCGTCCTCTGTCCCTGTCTCCTAGCCCTCCGTCCCCCATCCTCTGTCCCCCTCTCTTCAGCCTCCTCTGCTCGTCCTCTGTCCCTGTCTCCTAGCCCTCCGTCCCCCATCCTCTGTCCCCCTCTCTTCAGCCTCCTCTGCTCGTCCTCTGTCCCTCTCTCCTAGCCCTTCGTCCCCCAGCCTCTGTCCCCCTCTCTTCAGCCTCCTCTGCTCGTCCTCTGTCCCCCTCTCCTAGCCCTCCTTCCCCCATCCTCTGTCCCCCTCTCTTCAGCCTCCTCTGCTCGTCCTCTGTCCCTCTCTCCTAGCCCTTCGTCCCCCAGCCTCTGTCCCCCCTCTCTTCAGCCTATTTTGCTCGTCCTCTGTCCCTCTCTCCTAGCCCTCCGTCCCCCAGCCTCTGTCCCCCCTCTCTTCAGCCTATTTTGCTCGTCCTCTGTCCCTCTCTCCTAGCCCTCTGTCCCCCAGCCTCTGTCCCCCTCTCTTCAGCCTCCTCTGTTCGTCCTCTGTCCCCCTCTCCTAGCCCTCCTTCCCCCATCCTCTGTCCCCCTCTCTTCAGCCTCCTCTGCTCGTCCTCTGTCCCTCTCTCCTAGCCCTCCTTCCCCCATCCTGTCCCCCTCTCTTCAGCCTATTTTGCTCGTCCTCTGTCCCTCTCTCCTAGCCCTCCTTCCCCCATCCTCTGTCCCCCTCTCTTCAGCCTCCTCTGTTCGTCCTCTGTCCCCCTCTCCTAGCCCTCCGTCCCCCAGCCTCTGTCCCCCTCCTCTGCTCGTCCTCTGTCCCTCTCTCCTAGCCCTCCGTCCCCCAGCCTCTGTCCCCCTCTCTTCAGCCTCCTCTGCTCGTCCTCTGTCCCTCTCTCCTAGCCCTCCGTCCCCCAGCCTCTGCCCCCCTCTCTTCAGCCTCCTCTGCTCGTCCTCTGTCCCTCTCTCCTAGCCCTCCTTCCCCCAGCCTCTGTCCCCCTCTCTTCAGCCTCCTCTGCTCGTCCTCTGTCCCTCTCTCCTAGCCCTCCGTCCCCCATCCTCTGTCCCCCTCTCTTCAGCCTCCTCTGCTCGTCCTCTGTCCCTCTCTCCTAGCCCTCCGTCCCCCAGCCTCTGCCCCCCTCTCTTCAGCCTCCTCTGCTCGTCCTCTGTCCCTCTCTCCTAGCCCTCCGTCCCTCAGCCTCTGTCCCCCTCTCTTCAGCCTCCTCTGCTCGTCCTCTGTCCCTCTCTCCTAGCCCTCCGTCCCCCAGCCTCTGTCCCCCTCTCTTCAGCCTCCTCTGCTCGTCCTCTGTCCCTCTCTCCTAGCCCTCCGTCCCCCAGCCTCTGTCCCCCTCTCTTCAGCCTCCTCTGCTCGTCCTCTGTCCCTCTCTCCTAGCCCTCCGTCCCCCAGCCTCTGTCCCCCTCTCTTCAGCCTCCTCTGCTCGTCCTCTGTCCCTCTCTCCTAGCCCTCCTTCCCCCAGCCTCTGTCCCCCTCTCTTCAGCCTCCTCTGCTCGTCCTCTGTCCCTCTCTCCTAGCCCTCCGTCCCCCTCTCTTCAGCCTCCTCTGCTCGTCCTCTGTCCCTGTCTCTTAGCCCTCCTTCCCCCAGCCTCTGTCCCCCTCTCTTCAGCCTCCTCTGCTCGTCCTCTGTCCCTCTCTCCTAGCCCTCCGTCCCCCAGCCTCTGTCCCCCTCTCTTCAGCCTCCTCTGCTCGTCCTCTGTCCCTGTCTCCTAGCCCTCCGTCCCCCATCCTCTGTCCCCCTCTCTTCAGCCTCCTCTGCTCGTCCTCTGTCCCTGTCTCCTAGCCCTCCGTCCCCCATCCTCTGTCCCCCTCTCTTCAGCCTCCTCTGCTCGTCCTCTGTCCCTCTCTCCTAGCCCTCCGTCCCCCAGCCTCTGTCCCCCTCTCTCGCCCCCTCCTGCAGGCACGTGTGTCCAGCCATTGAGATGCAGCGAGGCGTGAGGTCGGGCGGGGTCGGGCGTGTGCCGCCGCCGCCGGAGGGGAGGGGCGGGGCTCAGGTACATCTGCCGCTCGCTCCTGGCCCCGCCCCCCGCAGCACTCCAGCCGCCGGGCCCGGCCTGTGATTGGTTGCGGCGCTGACAGCTCGGCGTGCGCTCGGGAACATCCAGGCTTATAAGGGGAGGCGGCCCCGGGGCTGAGGATCCACAACGTGCAGCACCTCGGACAGAGCCGACGAGGCCAGAGCAGCACCTCGGACAGTGCCCGCACCGCCGCCCGCAGCCATGCCTAAAGGCTTCCTGGTGAAGAGGAGCAGAAAGTCCCCGCCCGTGTCATACCGGGTCCGGGATGAGGATGAGGAGCGCGGGCAGTGGCTGATGATCGCTGCGGTGTCCGGGCAGCGGCCGGAGCTGTGTCCGGCAACAGGAGGATCTCCGGCCCCGGCCAGTCCAGACCGAGCGGCCCCTGCGCCCCCCTGCAGCCCGCGGCAGCCTCCAGCCGGACAGTACGGGAACCCCGACTCCGTGCAGCAGTCCCTGTCCAGCCCGACCCGCCCGGTGAGCCGGGACTACCTGGAGCGCAGCTTCAGCCTGGGCTCCCCAGTGTCCGCAGAGTCCTTCCCGGCGCTGGTGCCCTCCATGGAGCCGCTGCTGTACGTGCCCACCGACCTGAAGCTCAGCTCCTCCGGGTCCCTGCCGCCTGCCTCCTCCGCCTCCTCCGGGCTCCCCCTGAAGCGCCCAGCCGAGCCCCCGAGCAAGGTGAGCGGACACCCGGCCACCAAGCCGCCCGCCGCCAAGAAGACCAAAGCCATCCGCAAGCTGACATTCGAGGACGAGGTGACCACGTCCCCGGTGCTGGGGCTGAAGATCAAGGAGGGTCCGGTGGAGCCGCGCAGCTCCGGCCACAAGCCGCTGGGGGAGTTCATCTGCCAGCTGTGCCGGGAGGAGTACAGCGACCCCTTCTCCCTGGCGCAGCACAAGTGCTCGCGCATCGTGCGGGTGGAGTACCGCTGCCCCGAGTGCGACAAGGTGTTCAGCTGCCCGGCCAACCTGGCCTCACACCGCCGCTGGCACAAGCCGCGGCCCCCCGCAGCGCCCCCCGCCGCCAAGGACGAGCCGCTCAGCGACCGCGACACCCCGAGCCCCGGCGCCTCCGAGTCCGGCTCCGAGGACGGCCTGTACGAGTGCCCGCAGTGCGCCAAGAAGTTCCGGCGCCAGGCCTACCTGCGGAAGCACCTGCTGTGCCACTCCGCCGAGGAGCTGCTGTACCCGGAGGAGCGGAGGGCAAAGAGCCCCGGGGCCATCAACCTGAGCGGCACCGCAGAGTGCCACCCGTGCCCGGTGTGCGGGGAGACGTTCCCGGGGAAGAGCGGCCAGGAGCGGCACCTCCGCCTGCTGCACTCCGCCCAGCTGTTCCCCTGCAAGTACTGCCCGGCCACCTTCTACAGCTCGCCCGGCCTCACCCGCCACATCAACAAGTGCCACCCGTCCGAGAACCGGCAGGTGATCCTGCTGCAGGTGCCGGTGCGCCCGGCCTGCTGAGCCCAAAGACTGGAGCAGCTCTGCCCACACTGCCCTTCCAGAGGGACTACAGGTGCCAGGCATCCCGGGCCGGCACCTACTGGCATTGGACTGCTGCCAAACTATGGCCCTGACCACTGTGGCCTGAGAGAACTGTGCCTTTCCTGATACAACCCATGCTGCCGCCCTCCCCGGCGCTGCCACTCTCTGCCGCCCTCCCCGGCGCTGCCACTCTCTGCCACCCTCCCCGGCACTGCCACTCTCTGCCGCCCTCCCCCGGCGCTGCCACTCTCTGCCGCCCTCCCCGACGCAGCCACTCTCTGCCATCCTCCCCGGCGCTGCCACTCTCTGCCATCCTCCCCGACGCTGCCACTCTCTGCCGCCCTCCCCGACGCAGCCACTCTCTGCCGCCCTCCCCAGCGCTGCCACTCTCTGCCATCCTCCCCGGCGCTGCCACTCTCTGCCATCCTCCCCAGCGCTGCCAGTCTCTACCACCCTCCCTGGCACTGCCACTCTCTGCCGCCCTCCCCCGGCGCAGCCACTCTCTGCCGCCCTCCCCCGGCGCAGCCACTCTCTGCTGCCCTCTCCCGGCGCAGCCACTCTCTGCCATCCTCCCCAGCGCTGCCACTCTCTGCCACCCTCCCCGGCTCTGCCACCCTCTCCCCAGCGCTGCCACTCTCTACCGCCCTCCCCCGGCACTGCCACTCTCTGCCACCCTCCCCCCGGCGCTGCCACTCTCTGCCGCCCTCCCCCGGCTCTGCCGCCCTCCCCAGCGCTGCCACGCTCTGCCACCCTTCACCTCTACTTACTGTTCTCTTGCTGCCAAATGAAGACACAGCCAGAACGCCGCACACAGGCTGAAGTGCATTAATGTGGTTATTGTGCTTTAAAGGCAGACATGCCAGTCTGATGCCCGGGCAGCGAGCACTATGGGTGACTGTACCAAGGACTGTGCCCACCTGGTAGGGGAGGCAGCGTCCCTGTACTAGAGCAATAATGTTCTCCAGAGACCACTGAGTGGAGCGACACATGGAGGCGGTGCGGTCCCCTCGCCCACCGGGGTGGCACCTTGCACTCTGACCACTTGGCATTGCACCTCCAGCCTTAATCGGGTAACATTATTGCTGAGCTGCCTCCCGCCATCACTAGTGATGCAAACCTGTGATAGTGTTGTGTGTGCCCCCGGCCTGGCACCGGAGCGTAGCCGTAGTCTTTTCTGTTGTAGGATGGCCCGTCCTGGTGTTGGTCAGACGCTGTGTTTGGTGTAGCTCATGTGTGGGGTGGGCACCGTGTACCTGCCAGCTCTGCCCACTCCTGTAATGTTCTGTCTGGAGTCCACATCTTCTGCCTTTGTACCTGACATGATGATTAGCTTTATTCCGGTTGCTGAATGCCGCCGGACCCCGTCTCTGTATTTTTTGGTTGTAGGATGGGGGAGGGGAGACGTTTATTTAGTCTTTAGCCACAAATGCCTTGTCTTGATAACTTGTAGAGGAAACGATGACCTGCCTTGTATGACTTCACAGTGACGGCCCAGTCTCCACCACTGCCGGGCGCTTACACAAAGATCCAAATGTATATGTTAATTTTATGATTAATTATGTTTATTTATTCCTTTATTTATTTATGTGAATGACAGATGTGACTTATTGATCCGCTTTTCTTGGAGTATTTTCGGTCTCATTCCGGATCGCCACCTCTCGGTTCTTATTTATTTGCCTTCCTTTTCTTACATAGTGAAGCATTGAAGGTTTGCGCCTTTCTACATTCCTAAACAAATGGCTATTTCCATTCATTGTGCTTTAAGGGGCAGACGGCTCTTGTAAACGGATAGCTCTTATATGTCTAGAAGCAATCTCTTTTCTACATACATTATTTTCTTACCCGCTAGCTATTTATAGAGAGCTTCAATAGAACTGTTTCGACTGTGTAACAATTTGCTATTCAAATAAAATATTTTCAAATTCAAATGTTAAAAAAAATACTTGTGACTCTTGTATTTTCTGTCCATGATCCATAAAGCAGCTCGTCATATAGAACGTCCCCCACCCCCAGCAGACCCCTGGTGTAGACCCCATTATTCTGTGGTGCACGTCATCTTCCCATATATCCTCCATATATCAGCCTCCGCTATGAGATGGTCATCTGCAGATTTCACTGTATATTATAGACCTGTGCACTGAGGACATCAAGGAGATGAATGGGCAAACTATTGGGCAGCAGGAGCATCAGTTATATCAATCTATACAATATAAGAAATATGGTGTCTAGTATAGTCTCATCATTTTACATTACTTAATATTTTTATTCACTTATCTTAGTATTGTTTGATTTATTTTACTCATAGGTTTTGAAGTTTGTGTGTGTATGTATACATACATCTCAAAATCCTGTGTGTGTGTGTATACATACACCTCAAAATCCTGTGTGTGTATACATACACCTCAAAATCCTATGTATGTATACATACACCTCAAAATCCTGAGACTGAATAAGAACTGGATGTTCGAAACGCGTCCTCTCTGACATGGGCTTACACTATAGCATGGACTTTTTAATGATAAGAAAATAAAGAAGTTTTTATTTTAAAGTACAACATGCCTGGAGTTTTGTGCTGGTGAAATCCTTCAACTACCTCAAAATCATGTGCTGTGTGTGTATACATACACCTCAAAATCCTGTGTGTATGTATACATACACCTCAAAAATCCTGTGTGTATGTATACATACACCTCAAAATCCTGTGTGTATGTATACATACACCTCAAAATCCTATGTATGTATACATACACCTCAAAATCCTGTGTGTATGTATACATACACCTCAAAATCCTGTGTGTGTATGTATACATACACCTCAAAATCCTATGTATGTATACATACACCTCAAAATCCTGTGTGTGTATGTATACATACACCTTAAAATCCTAAGTGTGTGTGTGTGTATATATATTATATTATATTATATATATATATATATATATATATATATATATATATATATATATATATATATATATTATATATATATATATATATTTTCTATTCTTAAAATTACAATAATTGAAGACTACATGTTGCCCTTTTAATCTGCTGGTCACATTAATCATAGGCTAATCTATTCAATGGATACATGGTACAAACACAAGTGGTATATTGTATAGAACAGGGTGAGATATGGGTGATTTGGGCTCGCACATTCAGTTACAGGGGGTGTCCAGTCCTTAAGTCCTTTCTTAAAGTCATGTTAGCACTGTACAGACGCTCGGTGCATCGTGGTGGGGCCAATCATATACACCTTCCCACCTACTTCTTTTCTATCAATCCCCCCCCCCCTCTCCTTTTTTTAAAGCTTTGGCTTCATAGAATCAGAGAAGGGAGGAGACAGATGGAAAACAATCAGATTGGAAGGTTTATACAAATGACTGTCAGTGAGTGCCAGTACTTGGTTTGAATTACTAATCTATACTGACCGTCACTTTAAACTACAAGGCTGCGCACTGTGAGGATTCTCCGGTACTATCAATTCACCCCAAGTATGCGACATCCATACTCTTGGACACTTTCTGACTAGATGGGCGCAGCCTCACTCAATACAAGTGTATTCATCAAATCCAGAAACAGTAGTTAAATATGGCCGGTAGTATGGGCATCACATACTTGGGGTCAAATTGTACCGGAGAATCCTCACAGTGCACATACTTTGGGTTAAATGACTGCACATTCCTGACACCAGAGAATCCTAACATTGTGCAGTGTGCATGAGGAATCACAAGCCGCATAGTCACTGCAGGCATAAAGGGAATCTGTGACTAGGTTTTTGCTCCCCCATCTGAGAGCAGCATAAAGGTAGAGACAGAGACTCCTTGATTCCAGCGATGTGTCACTTACTGAGCTGTTTGCTGTCATTTTGATAAAATCACTGTCCTCTTCTGCAGGTCTAGCAGTTATACAGAGCACATGAATATGCTGGACTACCTGGCAGGACGTCAAGTAGTCCTGTAATGATAATCTAAGGCTGATTAAACAGTGATTTTATCAAAACTACACTAAGCAGCCCAGTAAGTGACACACAGCTGAAGTCAGGATCGCTGCCCCTATGTTATGCTGCTCTCAGATTAGCAAAAACCTGGTGACAAATTCACTTTAAGACCAGACAACACCTTTAAGTTTCAAGACTATCCGTTTTTGGGATCTCTTGCTAGAGTTATGATAGACTGTAAAAAAACCCCAATGTATTATTGAGGATTTGCTAGCCAGAGTAGAAGAACGAATGCCAGCCATCATTTTCTCCATGGGACTGCAGAGATGAAGGTTATCTGGTGACTTTTTTTTTGGGGAGGGGGGGGGATGTTATATATTAGAAATGCATTAGACATACAGTAGTAACGTCCACATGGAGGGATATTTTCCTAGTCATACTTATAGAAGTATCACACACTTGTGTATAATCACTGGAGTAAGTGACAGCGCAGTTCACATTTGAAAAAACCTTAGGGCTCTCATTACAGAGGTTATTCTCTGCTGGACCCAGGTCTCCCTCTATGGCTCGCTATTTGTTACCATCTTTTCATGTAGTCATTAAAATGTATCATCCACTGCGGAATCTCAGTTATGATGACTTTTCTATCTAGCGGCTCTTTTTCTGATTTAGCGCACTGAGGGGTGGTCCGTCTGTTGGTACAACTCCATGTTAGATCCATCTGAAATGAAGCAGACTGTCTAGATAAGCGAGAGGAGAGAGCACACATCCATCTCAATCTCATATATCCAACACAGAGGGAACATGTCAATCTTTTTGGTATATGAAGCTGCCGGTTTTCTAATAAGGTGTTTACACATAGATTTATACAGATCTGTATGTATAGGTTGACCTCTACCAGGGATTTGGTTTGCAAAAAAGGGGGATCAAGTTTGCAAATCTGACAAATGTACCATCCATAAGACTATTAGGACGTCCAGGAGTACAGGAACACAATGCACAAGATGTCATTTCTTTGTATACGCTGAACCTCAATGCCATTGCAGAACATTTTGGCTGCATCTCACGACAATGAATGAATGAATGACATCTCACGACAAAAAACTGTTAGCACCCCAACATCGGGGATCTACAAGATCAGGCCGTGGGTTAATGGTATGACAAAGAATAAGAAAATGCCAATAGGCTATGTTCAGGTAATAGAGCTGTATTAGTGCACTTCAAAGGAAACTCCTGGAATCACTATTCTGTCTATTCTAAGACATTAAGTGTCCCCAACAGCCTGGAAATATCTAGGACCGATGGGGGCCAGAGGCTAAGGGGCCACTGTGGGGTAAGAGCATCGGGGAACTGGATCAAAACTGCAAAGGAAAAAATGGAGCAATTCATGACAATTCTCAGAGGTGAAATCTGTTGATGGCTCTCTGCCATCTAGCTTAACTGTGGGTTTTATTTATTATATATATATATATATATATATATATATATATATATATATATATATATATAAATTGCACAAACAATAAAGGAAACACAATGGTATGTTAGTGTTCCCTTTTTTGAGCAGTATATATATATATATATATATATATAAAAAATGTGTGTATGTGTGTGTATATATATATATATATATATATATATATATATATATATATATATATATATATATATATATATACACACACACACACACACCCACAGTTAAGCTAAGAGCCAAACACGCACTGTATATATACTCTCCATTTCTTATTATCTGCTCAGCCTGGGGTCCATCTGTGTTCTTCTAGATGTTGGGTAAGAGTTTTCTGTGAGTAGAAACATATTTAGGAGGTTACCCCATACTAATTTTGTTGATAATTCTTACCAATTAAAGTAACCTGTGTGAATTTCTATTAGAGGAAATGGCAAGCCTTCGCAATGAAGCGGTCCCACCATGACTAGAAATGTTGATGATCAAGCAGATTGTGGGTCCCCTGTGCACATAATGTGATGTGCTCATCGCGTTCTCTTCAGGTCACTGGGGAAAACACAACCTGGTAAATTAGTCGAGTGTCCAAGATGTGTGCAGTAGCCAACGCCTTAAGAGACAAGATATTAGACATAGGAGCCTTATTAAAAAGGATTATAGCTACATTGTGTGAGATATATATATATATATATATATATATATATATATATATATATATTATAATGAATAATTGTATGTCTGATACCCATCACCTGACTGGGTACAGCCGGAGGATAAAGTAAGATCAATGGAAAGAAACCTCTAGTAACTTTCTTAATACGAAGGACAGTGAACCCAGGGTCAACCCATGGTTATGATCCCAGCACAGAATGTGGCTATTCAATAAAAAAGGGTAAAGAAATAGGTAAACAACAGAAAATATAGGAGAAAATAAATACTTATTTGTCAACTGATTGGTGCCATCTGGAGTATATTTATTGTGAAAGGTACCAGGAGGTGTAAGTATAATATATAAATATAATACACACTAGGCTTCTGCTCTGCCGGCTGATCAAACCTTCTAGATGTCACAGTCAATAGCAACTGTGGCAAAGAAGCAGCTATATGAAGGCTGGAGGTGCCTTGTCACCCCATCTCCCCCCACAAAGTAATCTTGGGGGGACTGAAGAGTTAATTAACTGGCCTAATGTACAGCTTTTCAGTACATTGCATAGGAGGTGTCATTAAAAGAACAATCCATCCTGTATAATCCATCCCTACATTTTTGAGGCTAAAGTTATGGCACTTGGAAGGGAGATAGCCAATGGCCTAGATACGCCATGTTTCAGAAATTTCCAAAAGAAGCCCAGCCATTTAGTGTTCTACTCTTCATAAGGTTCACAATAAGGCTACAGGCACATATCTGTTGTCCACCAACCATTTTTTTTTCTCAGATCACACGCTGACCCATAGAGTTTCATTGATCCAAACACATCGGATCTGTGTCTGTGGTCCGTGACACTCTGATCAACTGATTAGCGGATTAAAAAGTGGCCATTTTGTGTTTATTTTCTGATCTAGAATAGTTTTTGAAATAGCAGGCAACTCGGCACCGTCCACAATGTTGAGGAGCATACGGAGCTGTGTTTGTTAGCAGCCAGACATTAAAAAGAACCAGCCACCAGGATTTTTCTATATGAAGTAAAGGCAGTCGCATACAGGCACTAAGATGCTGAATCCAAGTATACCTGCTGTAGAAAGATCAGTTGCAGAAATATCTTTAATCAAAGTCACAGAAATGCACTGCACTGTGACGGGTGCATCAGAGGTAGGCCTTTGTTGGTCGGGTCCTCAGCATTTATTTCACCTCCTGCATCTTGTATTGCATGCCCCTTTTTTTTATATTTGAACATTGTGCCGTGCGATGCGTGCGCATTGCCACGGTAATTATGTCTTCATTAAAATGGCGCCAGAATCCGCGTATGCTCGTACCACAATCTCTGGCGCCATTTTATTGAAGACACTGCGGTGAAGACTATGGCCAGCAGGGCCGCATGTGCAGATGTATATAAAAAAAAAAACCTGTGTACAATTCGATGTCTCTCATAGTCTTCACCGCAGTGTCTTCATTAACATGGGCCCGGAGATCACGGTACTCACATGCGCGGACCCCAGCGCCATTTTAATGAAGACAGAATAACTGTGGCAGTGTGCACACGCCAACAACAACAATGGTGGCGCGATATTCAAATAAATAAAGAAAAAGGGGCAAGCAAGGAGGACACCGAAGGAGGAACAAATACCGAGGACCCAACCCAAAAAGGCCCGCCCATGTTGCACCTATCAAAGTGCAGGGCATTTCTGCAAATTTGATTAAATATATTTCATCAACCATGCATCCAATCTTTCTACAACTGGTATGCCTGGATTCAGCATCTTAGTGCTTCTATGCCACTGCCTTTACCTCATATAGCAAAACCCTGGTGGTTGGTTCTCTTTAAGGCTATGTGCACACTGTTTTTTCCACAAATTTTCTTGCAGTCTTAATCAATCCTGCAAGGAAAAACGCATCTCTGCAAAGTCTATGAGATTCCTGAAGTGCTGTGCCCACGTTGCAAATGTATTCCTTGCAGATTTTGGTGCAGAAAAGCTGCACCAAACAATTGGCATGTCAATTGTTTGTGTTTTTCCCCAGTTTCCTATCTCAATATATAAAATAACGCATCGAAAATTGCAAAACCGTGGTAAAAAAAAATGCACGTTTTGTTTTCCCTATCAAGAGTTGCAGTTTTGTGTACAGAAAATCTGCAAGGTGGGCATATACCCTTACAGTGGCTGTATAATCCAGCCTAGATTGGGATTGGACTAGGAAGAGGCACACTTTTTGTATCAGATTTTTGCATGACTTTATTGTTGCAACCCAATGCTGGATTTTCTTTGGCCGATTCTTGTGAACAAGTCTTCTTAGAAACAGTGGTCTCATGATAACCCTGCAGTGTAAACAGGCTGCTGATTGACCCACAAATGAGCAAAATGCTGGTTTGTAAGGTGAAATGATTTTTAAGCCTACTTAAAAATAACCATTCCTAGGCAGCACATTGTTCTGTGTAAATAGGACGTGCTGCCGAGTACAATGACAACCTATGTGCACAAAACAATGCAATTAAAGGGAACCAACCAGCAGAATTTGTTACATAAAGTAAAGCCAATGCCACACTGGCGCTAGGAAGCTGAATGCAATGATACTTTTAGTTCACAGATTGGATGCTTGATTGCTGAAAAATGTCTAATCCAAGTTCCAGAAATGCACTGCTAGTTTCCGTGGTGTGTGCATTGTGGTGGTACTATGTGGGTCTGGTCTTGCGTTCTTCATCCGCCCCTGTATGTTGACCTGGCCTTTATTCTCCTGTCGCCGCTGATATCCAGCGTGAGCGCAGTAGCATTGGGAAGTATCTAATCAACACTTCATTAAGATGGCATTTGAGTCGGTGGCTGCACATAGCCCTATCCACGGCGCCATCTTATTGCAGACTGTCTCCTCCTGCTTCCTACATGTCTGATGATGTTGCTGAGGGTGGTGTATACGCCATTGCATCCTTTTCCTTCTTCAAGACCGCAGAAGCACGCTCGGCCAAATCAGAAGAGGAGCCTGTCCCTAGCAGCAGCAGCTCGCTGCACACTAAGCAGACGGGACGCTTGGAATCAAGCCGCCCTCGGCAACAGCATCACACAGGTAGGAAGCAGAAGGAGATTGTCTTCAATAAGATGGCGCCGGAGATAGGGCTATGAACAGGCACTACGCCATCTTAGTGAAGAGTTGATAAATTACTTCCGTATGTTACTGCGCATGTGCCATACATAAAGATGAAGGCAGCGTCAGAAGAATAAAGACCAGGTCAGCATACAGGACCGGATGAAAAACGCAAGACCTGACTCACATAGTCCCGCCCTGATGCATAGGCCAATGGCATTTCTGGGACTTGGATTAAAGATTTTACAGCAATCAAGCATGCAATCTGTTATTTAACCCCTTCACCCCCAGGTGATTTTAGTTTTTTTGTTTTTTGCTCCCCTTCCGAGAGCCATAAATATTCATTTTTCCGTCAATCTTGCCATATTAGGGCTTGTTTTTTGCGGGACGAGTTGTACTTTTAAATTAAACCATAGGTTTTACCATATAGTGGTACTGGAAAACGGCAAAAAAATTCCGAGTGCAGAAAAATTGCAAAAAAAAAGTGCAATTGCACTATTGTTTTGGGGGCACTTTATTCACAGTGTTCACTATATGGTAAAACAGATGTGTTGGTTTGATGCCTTAGTTCGGTGCGAGTTTGCAGATATCAAACATGTATAAGTTTACTTTTATCTAAGGGGTTAAAAAAGATTCAGAAGTTTGTCCAAAAAAGTGGCACGCTTTTTTTGCGCCATTTTCCTTGACCTAGTGTTCTCATTTTTCGAGATATGGGGCTCAGTGACGGCCTATTGTTGCCATCGGCTGACAGTTTAATGATACCAATTTTGCACAGATGCTAAGTTTTGATTGCCTGTTATTGCATTCTGCACAAAATTTGTGAAGACCAAAAAACATTTTGGAGTTTGCTATTTTATTTTTTTTGCCACTACACTGTTTACCAATCAGGTTAATTGACTTTATATTTTGATAGATCGGGCATTTTTGAACTTGGCGATACCAAATTTGTGTATATATTTTTTTTTATTATTGTTTAATTTTCAACGGGGCAAATGGGGGGTGATTTGAACTTTTAGGTTTTTTTTTTAAAAACTTTTTTTATTTTACTAGCCCCCCTAGGTTACTATAAGATTAGCAGTCTGATCGCTCATTAATTTCTGTTGATCAGAGCTGCTCAGCTCTGATCAGCAGAAATGCTGTGTTTCTGTTACAGCCGCTGCTCTGCCAGCTGTAACAGGAACTAAGTCATGATAGCAACATGACCCGTTGCTACCATGACAACATCACAGGGCCTCCGATGGCGGCGGGGAAAGGTGATTTCCCCACTGCGGCGATTTAAATTGCACTGTCACACGGGTGGATTGCGGCTCCACCTGCGCCTGTAAGCCACATATGTCTGCTGTTCAATTTAGCAGAAATGTGCAGGGATCGCAGCCGGCTCACCGCAGTAGCCGGCGGTGATGACCCCTTCAAGATTAAGGCTGTACCGGTAGGTCGTTGATCGTGAAGGGGCTAAAGGTATCATTAGATTCAGCTTCCTAACGCTAGTGTGGCACTGGTTTTACTTTATATAGCACAATTTTGAAGTTTAGTTTCCTTTAATGATCGTTAAAATAAAAAAAAAAATGCAGTCCATCTGCATAATTAAGCTATTAAATGAACCCAAATGAGCAAACAAGTAGCTGATCTGCGGACAATTAACACAGCAAGTCAGGCGGTGTAAACCCACCCTCGCATATTGACAAACTGTGGTTTCCCAGGGTTTATAGTACTTGTGGCATTCACTGACTCTTCAAAAGGCAGGGGCCATGAACATTTCTTGCAGAGGTATGTAAAAGACAAGAAAAGTATCCACTATGCAAACACATGGTAATCAGTCTGACACTTCTGTTAATTTAAAAAAATCTGATAAATCAATTCATGCAACACCGTTAAGTGAGGAGCGGACTCAAAATTTGATTAGTATGTATATAGCTTGGGGAAACGTAATGCAAGCAATGTAAAACGGCAAGATCTTATGGTGGAAAGTGTTTCCATAGCATACTCCAATGACATATCTATATCTAACTACCATATCTACAGACCCTTATACAGTATATCACTAACATGAGTACACCCCTCAAATTTTTGTAAATATATTTCATTGGACAACACTGAAGATATGACTTTGATAGAATGTAAATTATTCAGTGTATGTTTGTATAACAGGGTAAATTGGGCATCTCCTCTAAATAACACACAGCTATTAAAGGGAATCTGTCGTCAGGTTTTTTCCACCTAATCTGAGAGCAGCATAACGTAGGGGTAGAGATCCTGATTCCAGTGATGTGTCACTTACTGGGCTGCTTAGTGTAGTTTTGATAAAATCTTTGTTTAATCACCAGTAAATTATGATTAGAAGACTACTTGGTGTGCTGACAGGTAATCCAGCATATTCATGAGCTCTGTATAATTGTTAGATCTGCAGCAGAAAAAAACATTGATTTATCAAAATGCCAGCAAACAGCTCAGTAAGTGACATATCACTGGAATCAGGGTCTCTGTCTCTACATTATGCTGCTCTCAGAAGGGGTAGCAAAACCCTGGTGACAGATTCCCTTTAATGTCTAAACCGCTGACAACAAAAGTGAGTGAAAATGGCCAAATTGTGCCCAATTAGCCATTTTCCGTCCCCAGTGTCATGTGACACATGTTACAAGGTCTCAGGTGTGAATGGGGAGCAGGTGTGTTACATTTGGTGTTATCCCTCACACACTCTCATACTGGTCACTGGAAGATCAACATGGCACCTCATAGCATAGAATTCTCTGAGGATCTGAAAAAAGAAAAAAAAACAACTTGTGCTACATAAAGATGGCCTAGGCCAGGGGTCCCCAACTCCAGTCCTCAAGGGGCACAAACAGTGCATGTTTTCAGCATTTTCTTATTATTGCACAGGTTTTGCAATCATCACCTGTGCCGAGGATTAAATTGCCACATGTGCAATATTAAGGAGACCCTGAAAACATGCACTGTTGGTGGCCCTTGAGGACTAGAGTTGGGGGACCCCTGGCCTAGGCTATAAGAAGGTTTTCTTTTCAAAATTGATGTATGATTACTGCCAGCATTGCTGCAGAGGTTAAAGGGGTGAGGGAGGGGGTCAGCCTGTCAGTACTCAGACCATAAACCACACACTGCATCAAATTGGTCTGCATGGCTGTTGTCCCAGAAGGAATCTTCTAAAGATAATACACAAGAAAGCTTGCAAACAGTTTGCTGAAGACAAGCAGACTAAGGACATGGATTACTTTGGTCTGATGAGCCAGATATAAACTTATTTGATTCAGGTGGCTCAAGTGCGTCTAGTGGAAACCAGGTGAGGAGTACACAGACAAGTGTGTCTTGCCTACAGTCAAGCATGGTGGTAGGAGTGTAATGGTTTGGGGCTACATGAGTGTTGCCGGCTGTGGAGAGCTACAGTTCTCTGAGGGAACCATGAATGCCAACATGTACTGTGACATACTGAAGCAGAGCATGATCCCCTCCCTTCAAAAACTGAGCCCCAGGGCAATATTCCAACATGATAATGACCCCAAAACACACCTCCAAGACTACCACTTCCCTGCTAAAGAAACTGAGGGTAAAGGTGCTAAACTGGCCAAGCATGTCTCCAGACCTAAACCCTATTGAGCATCTGTGGGGCATCCTCAGATGAAAAGTGGAGGAGCGCACGGTCTCTAACATCCACCAGCTCCATGATGTCGTCATGGAGGAGGAAAGAGGATTCCAGTGGCTCCTGTGAAGCTTTAGTGAACTCCATCTCCAAGAGTGTAAAGGAGCACTTGAAGATAATGGTGGCCACATGAAAAAAATTGATACTTTGGGCACAATTTTACCATTTTCAGTTAGGGGTGTACTCACTTTTGTTCCCAGTGGTTTAGACATCAATGGCTGTGTGTTGTTAGTTAGAGGACGCACCAAATTTACAATGTTCTACAAGTTGTACACTGACTACTTTACATATTATCAAAGTGTCAGAACTTCAGTATTGTCCCATGAAAAGATAGAATAACATATTTACAAAATTGTGAGGTGTACTCACTTTTATGATATACTTTACATGTGCATATGTATCTAGAAGGCTGTAATGGTCGGTGGTCACAAACCAAAAAATAGGTTAATATTGCATATACAAAAAAACAAACATCCCAAAAGATTTCCTCTTTAAAGTGTAGATGTCATTTCATAATAATTTATCATGTGTGTACACGAAGAACGACACTATTTCTGGTCATTACGTGACTTGTATTCTTCATTTGTCACCAGTTTTCAGCTGTGCAGTTTCTCTCCAATTTTCCGTTATTTCAAAGCTAGTGGATGAAGACGAGCCACTGTAAAGCTCCCATACACAGTACACATACATGAGATATCTCTACTCTTCTGTCTTTCTGTAGCGCATGGTCAGAAGCAGAATGAAGGACTTAATACAGCATTATCATTGCTGTGAATTAGACACTTGGGTGAAATAAAACACCTACTAAAAAATAACAGAACTATGGCATAGGCAGCTGTATTTTCCAACCTTCAGTCTATCTGGTCTTGAGTAAGACATTTTATCTGTATTGATAAGTGAATAATGTTTTCAGGAGGGAAGAGAAATGACTCTTAAGTGGAGAAATAACCAGATTTATTTGATAAGTTTTTTTTAAAATTTCTCTTTACTATTGATTTAGGCTACTTTCACACTTCCGTTTTTTTGCATTAGTCCCAATCTGTTTGACTGATGGGACGGATGTGCTGTAAAGCTGATGCAACGGATCCAGTAAAAAAACAGATCCGTCGTATATTTTTTTGTCTGTGTGAAAGGTCATTTGGTATTGAAAATGTATGTGAAGCCATCCCGGGAGGAGAGAGAGAAAAAGAGAGAAAAAAAAAAAGAGAGAAAGAGAGAGAGCGAGAGAGAGAGAAAGAGAGAGAAAAAGAGAGAGAAAGAGAGAAAAAGAGAGAAAGAGAGAAAAAGAGAGAGAGAGAGAAAGAGAGAAAGAGAAAAAGAGAAAAAGAGAAGAGAGAAAAAGAAAGAGAAAAAGAGAAAAAGAGAGAGAAAGAGAAAAAGAGAGGAGAGAAAAAGAGAGAGAAAGAGAAAAAGAGAAAGAAAAAGAGAAAGGGAGAGAGAAAGAGAAAGAAAGAGAGAAAGAGAGAGAGAAAGAGAGAAAGAGAGAGAGAGAAAGAAAGAGAGAGAAAGAGAGAGAGAGAGAAAGAGAGAGAGAAAGAAAGAGGGACAGAAAGAGAGAGAAAGAGAGATTCTCACCAGAAAGGAATTTACATATCTGACCATGTTCGGTTGCTAAAAGACGGAACCGTATTCAGACAGATTCCCTCGCCCATAGGCTACCATTATAATACACGACGGACGCCGACGCATCCGTCGCTGTCCATTTTTTCGCCGCACAGAAAAAAACGTTACATGTTGTGTTGCTTCCGCCCAACGGTCAGTCCTTCCACAACTGATCCGTTGCACGGCGGATGCAACGCTGGGCCATCAGTCGCAATCCGTCATTAATAGAAGTCTACGGGGAGAAAACTGAATCCTGCAAAATATTTAGCAGGATACCGAATTTACTCAAGACCATAAATTGTGACTGATACAAAAAGACGGAAGTGTGAAAGCAGCCTTCTGCAAATGGTAAAGAATGTTAAAATGGCAGTGACCACCTCTCAATGACATTGACCCTGCGATATGTATACTTGATTTTGTGCCCCATTGGTGACTGGGATTGATGTAAGTGATGGTCTTCATGCAGAGCTGTAAAATGATGGCGCTATAAAAGCTACAGGAAGGAAATGGCGTTAAGGTACAAAGAAAATGACAGATTGTGAATTTTAAATACTTTTTAATTAAATTCAATTGAAATTAGGAAAAACACAAATCATTTCAGGAAATATTTAAAAAGAAACAAATGATATGTCAGCAGTAAATTCGGGGTTTTCAAGCATTCATTTTGTTTTACAAATATTACAATTAATGCACCAAAAGGGAAAAATTGAAAGGACCCGCATTTCTTATCGCACACCCTCAATATAAAAAACATGATTTATAATATACATTTATATTCCTATGTACAACATCTAATAGAATTTAAAGAATATTGAACATCCAGAACTGTTCACACCGAACACTTCCCAAGCCAGTACGACAAAGGCCTGTGACAAGGTGGCCCCACACACGGAGAAAGGCCACAAACCCCAAATATCAAGTTCACGCACAACCCACAAGAATACAAAGAACCCTGTTCACTCCCAGTCTAAGACTAAGACAAACAATATTCGAAGGAAAGAAATAAAATCTTTCTGGTCCACTTTCTTCTTCTTTTCCGAGTGAAGACTGGGTGGTATGGACTGAATAGAGGGTGACTGACAGCTTCTAAAACAGACTTAATGGTGATAGGCAAGATGAATGCGATTCTGAATTCTGCACTGACTCATATTTACAGGCATCACCTTTGTAATTCCAGAGGAACTGACAGCCAAAGTGCTTAAATCCTCTCCTTCACATCACCCCGAGTGCTGTACAAATCTCACCGAGATGAAGAGCAGGAATCCTGAAAGAACGCGGTGTAATCCATTCTCTGCTGTGCGCGAGAGAAACATTACGTCTGCTCCTACTACTGGAAATGGCCCAATGATTTCACCCCTGGTAAACCTACAGCAGCTCCGCTCTATGGCAGCCAGCACTTACATTCTCATAAATATCTATAGTGCCTGGTAATTGCTAAATCACAAACGGGCTGAACCTGAAAGAGACTGGAAGCTCGCCTTTTCCTTTCATATTCCATAGGATGTGGTTTAGAAGTCGCCAAGACACAACTGAGGCAAATATTCAGAGCGGAGTAAGTAAATATAATGGCCATGTGGACGCCTTACATATGTAAAAAGGTTTTCCCATCTTGTACATTTAAGGGCATAGCCACAGGATATGCCCAAAAAACATCTGATAGATGCAAGTCCCACCTCTTAAATCTCATTTCTTGCCAACTTTTTAATACAGGGCAAATTTCTCCAAAATATCCAGGAAATCGGTAACTTTGGGAATGTTGTGGGTGACACTGGGCCACTCTGTCATCGTACTGGTGTCCAAGGGCACATTTAGGGGGCAGAGTTTGGGACGCTTTGCACACTGCAACCCTTCATCTACTGGCAAACTATCTGGAAAAGTTGGCAAGTATGATCCCTGACTCCCGTCCCGCTGGTAAACTGGCTGCAGTGAATGGGAGGGTGGTCACGGAGGAGTCACTGTCCATTACAGTCTATGGAAGTGTCTAAAATGTGTAAGACAGGAATAACCCTTCAAAGATTGTCTGAGACTACAAAAAGGTTTTCTTTTATTCCAAAAACAACATTTCCATAGACTACACTAGAAAGATGCTCAGCTGGAATATCAGATGAAGCCGATGGACAGCGGTAGTGCGTTATGTCTAATTACAGAAAACCCCCCTGCTCTAGTTTTGTAGCTAAAGGTAAAATCAATTGGTAAGATATTCTCACAATTCCCATTTAGTGTTAGGTTGGGTTTTCACATTGCGGCAATTGCATTTGGACAGAACTGCGGTCACATTTAGGTGGCCATTGGACACACAATTCCACAAGTGCCCACAGGTATTACCTTTACATTCCAACGGCTATTAGCCAATTTATGCAGGTCTGGTTTTGAGGCCAGCCTAATGCTGTGGATTCATAGTGTATACGGTATAAAACCAGTAGAATTAGGTAGGAATGACATATAGAAATATAAATATCACTGATCAGATCAGCGTTCCAATATATTTTAATTATGGAGAAGTTTGGTCAGTGCAAACAAACACCATAACAGAAATAAAATGCAAGATTGTATTTGCTAACATTTAAAGTAGTTACGATTGTCCTCAGTACACAACTTGCTACATTAGAGTCTGTATAATTAGCCAAAATATTATTTATGGCCCCTTAAAGGGGTTATCTGGGACTTTGTTTTTTGCTCCCTATAGTGCTGAGAACTTAAAAAGAGCCCCAATCACCAGGATTTTTCTATATAACCTAAAGCCAGTGCTATACTGGCACTATCAGGCTGATTCTATTCATACCTTTAGTTGTCAGCAAGGGTGTGTAGGCTTTGAAACACAAGCAAGGAAAGTTTGTAAAATCAGCAGCTTTTTGAATGACAGCAGCTACAGCTGGGGTGGGTATTCATAGTTATCCTCTCTCCCTGTTATTTATACTAATTCTATTATAGAATCGATTTACTTTGTGACTAAAAGGACCTGTCCTGATGTCATACCCATGTGACCAGATGGGGCGGGCCTCATCCAATATAGCTGATATCAGGAAGCATCATTTTCTGTTGTCTGAGGCCCCGCCCCTTCCTTTCACATGGGTATGACATCAGCACAGGACCTTTTACTCACAAAGGAAATCGATTCTATATTAGAATTAGCATAAATAACAGGGGGAAGGGGATAACTATGAATACCCACCCCAGCTATTAGCTACTGCTGTAATTCCCAAAGCTGATGATTTTACAAACTTTTCTTGCTTAGGTTTCAAAACCTAAACATCCTAGCTGACAACTAAAGGTATGTATAGAATCAGCCATTAGGTTATATAGGAAAATCCTGGTGAATGGTGCGCTTTAACGGCAAGTAGCTGCTAACCTTCTGCATGGTCTGCCCTGCGGTGATTCTGTTTGACCACGTTTCAACAGGGCAGCTCTTCTGGGGTCACTACGGATGTAGTACTGATTAACAGCTGGATTCCCACAGTAAAGGGGGCTTTACACGCTACGACATCGCTAATGCGAACTCGGGGTCACGGAATGAGTGACGCACATGCGGCCGCTTTAGCGATGCCGTTGCGTGTGACACCGATGAGCGATTTTGCATCGTTGCAAAAACTTGCAAAATCGCTCATCGGTGACATGGGGGTCCATTCTCAAAAATCGTTACTGCAGCAGTAACGAGGTTGTTCCTCGTTCCTGCGGCAGCACACATCGCTCCGTGTGACACCGCAGGAACGAGGAAGCTCTCCTACCTGCCTCCCGGCCGCTATGCGTAAGGAAGGAGGTGGGCGGGATGTTACGTCCCGCTCAGCTCCGCCCCTCTGCTGCTATTGGGCGGCCGCTCTGTGACGCCGCACGGACCACCCCCTTAGAAAGGAGGCGGTTCGCCGGTCACAGCGACGTCGCCGGGCAGGTAAGTATGTGTGACAGGTCTGGGCGATGTTGTGCGGCACGGGCAGCGATTTGCCAGTGTCGCGGAACAGATGGGGGCGGGTACCCACACTAGCGATATCGGGACCGATATCGCAGTGTGTAAAGCCCGCTTTAGGCAACAGGAAGCTGATTGTCAATCAGCACGATATCGGCAGTGATGTCCAATCGATGGAGTAGAGCAGAAGAGAAGGAACTGCCCTGTTGGCGTGATGTCACTGGAATCAGGAGACCGCTCTGAGCTGGAACAGACCATCGCAGGGCATGACTGACAGGTAGTTGACAACTACCTGTTGGTAACCTTTTAGTCCCATAGCCCAAAGAAAAAGGAAGATAGTCCTGAATAACCCCCTTTAACTTTTATCGGAAAGGTTGCTGCCAGGGTAAGTCTGTCCTTTACTAGATGCTAATCATGACCAACATTCACCTACAAAACAACAAACACAGGAGGCTACAATATCTCCAATATGCAAATGACACAATTACTACTAATTTGCAGTTGACCTGCTGGAGATGAGCGAGAGAAGGTGGCTCTGTCAGAAGAGGCGTCTGCAAGGCCTGGATTTACACAGTCGCAGGCTCTCTCACTGAGAAGACATCTGTTGATTTAGCCTCAGGAGATTCACACTGCTTAATGCTCTGCCATCGCTGTCTGAGAGTGGAAATAAAGCTTCTGCTCCAGAGTCCACACAGCCACATTTCAGTGTAATCTACAATCCCTATTTACTTCAAACTAATCAATGCAAACCTGAATAAAGTACAGAAAAAAATCACTTAAATTAGTGCAAAAATCCCATCGACACACACAAAACACACAAGTGCCCGAATATGCATCCAGCTGCATGTAAAGACATCTCTACTTCATATATGACTAATGTAACTGAACAGAAATGAATCACATTGAACAACGTCCTAAGCTGCTAATTCAGAAGACCAAAAATGTAGAAGATTACATGGAAAGTAAGAAGTATCCAATACATAGATGTGAGAACATCGTACAAGGCCACGACGACAATACGCTCAATCAAACATAAACTTTAAAACAAATCTGCCTGGAGCAAAACTGGAAATAAACTTTGTTTTTTTTTTCTTCCTTTAGGAAAGAAAGGTCTGAAATAAAACATTAAAAACAGTTGTATAAATATGTGCGGAAACCATGCAAAATAAGACGACAGTGAAAAAAAAAGGAAAGATGAAGCATATCGGAGATCTCCTGGAGCAGAGGCCATGGAATATACTGCTGATGCACAACAAGGAAAATCCTATCTTAAAAGCATCTTCGTGAGAGGTCAAAACGTGCATCGTTGATTTCCAGTAATGTAAATGTCCCAGTCCAGTAGCTCTGAAGATGGCTTGGCTTTTGGATCTGGTGGGTGTCCGAGCTCATAGTCTCCTATCTATATCTTCTGAGGTCACAAGATGCTTTTAAGGTGGATTTTTTCTGCTTAAAATTCCATTTCTTTGCGCAATGTTTAATATCTCTGGGCCTAGATCTCTGCATATAATTAAAAATATAGACTTTTTTTCCTTCTTTTATACACACCACTGGAAAATTCACATATTTAAGGCCCTGTTCCCACAGATCCATACTTCAGCCTGTTCGGAAAGGAACCCGGTATAAGAGAAGTTTAAATATACGTGGCTTCTTAAGACACAGAGACTAAGCCTTGTTTAGTGTGCCCTCTGTTCCACTTCCCAGCAGTGAAAGTGTTACACAGCTAGCCGTAACAATGTGAGGCAATGACATCCTTAATACCTAAAAAGCCTTGTTGTTGTGCTTCCTGCTCGCGGCTGGTGTGGTCCCTCGGCCTCCGGTGCAGTTGCATCATTACACTTTGTCAGACAATCCTCTTGCCATCATACACGTTACTACCATAGTTGCATCATATCTCAGTGCCTAATGGTTGGTTTACCAACAACCTGCCCAGGGGAATCCTGCCCCGTCAGGCACATTACAACATTGCACAGCTCGTCCTTTTTAAAAAGTTCTATTCACAGGTGCAAAGTCAGAGATTTCTATAGATTGTTTTTTTAATGATTAAAAACAGCTCTTTACTAGAGTTCAGTATAAAAAAAAGTGCTTCAATTGGAAGATTTGCTGACAGCACTGGCGGAGCGTCGAAGCTTTCCCGAAACTTTAGTTCTGGTGGCGCGACTTAGTGTTGGAGAGGTGGGTTCTGGTGGGTCTGGTCCGGTGCTCACAGACAGATCAGAACTGGTACTCGAAGGGAGACCTAGAAGAAAAAAAAGAAGACATTGAAATATTGAGAGAAGATTTACACTGCTCTGTGAAGATTTTCATTAAAAGGACGAGCAGGTCCCAACAGAAAAATGTCCAATTCAACAGGTTTACACAAAAATCGGTAATTTGATAGCAGTTCTTCAGGATGACTGATGTTATTCAGCGTTGGATCACGTGCTGGGATCTTCGCTTCTATACATTCTTCCAGACTCGTTCTACGTATCAGTATCTCAAGCTGCCAGATGTGTTTAGTGGCAGATGTTTCTGCATCAGAATGGAGCTACCTATTATATTTCCTCGCAATATTAGGCAAAAGTTCTTAAAGGGGTACTCTTACTACCCTGAGACCCTTAGAGATTGTTTAGTAGGTGTTCTTACATAACGTCCAATCACTTTAGGGCAAGTAAAAAGGACGCTGACTATTAGTAAGCAATGCATATATTACATTAAAAAAACGTTATAGACAACAACACATGCCAATAAGACGCATACAAGCTCCAGGCCTAGGGCATAAAAAAAAATAGAACTTCCTATAATGGTATGCAATTCCGGCAGCTAAATAGGAAAGGGTTCTTTACAGTTAGAGCAGTCAGACTGTGGAATACACTACCACAAGAGGTAGTAATGGCAGATACTATAACAGCTTTTAAAAAAGGGCTGGATGATTTCCTCAGTACACAAAACATTGTTGGTTATAAATGACTTAGTGACCAAATGTAGAACTGGTGGAGGAAGGTTGAACTAGATGGACCTAGGTCTTTTTTCAACCTAAGTAACTATGTAACTATGTAAAACATTTACCTATCGCCAGTTCTCTGCACTCACCCATGCACAATAACAATCCATTTAAGAACCGTACCCCCAGCATGGAGGCCGGGTGTTTGTCCTTCGCTATGTGGGGCTGTAGCCTTTCATTGGGTCACTATGTGACGCACAGTTAAAAAATGAAAGGCACAATGACAGAATGGGACCGTTTTTGTGCCATTTTGCAGTGAATGGTTGCAGTTCTGATCTACATTTTTTTGCCCGCATGGTAAAAAACACGAGACGTTTTACCATGTTTCAAAAAGACCATGCAAATCTGCACACGTGAAAGTCATCTTAGGGATTTTCAGCCCGACTAGCAATTTTCTCCCAAAAGAAACAGCGCCACTCTTGCCCATAGGCCATGTTTGGTATTGCAGTTAAACAATTAGGGTAGTTATGATCCCAAACACAGCATAAAAGAATGGAAGAAGAAAAAAAAGAAGAAAAAAAAAAGTCACTTTTCACGGCTTTCTAGGAATGATTACTGAAGAAGGGAAGCAGCCAGAAATGATATAGTGAATAAGGGATGGACATGAAATGCGTTCGCACAAGCTGAAGCTTCTTGTCCAGGTGCTGTATAATAGGTGATCAGGTCTCAGCTTTAGCTCAAGCTCTTGTGTGTTCCCAAAAAAATCAGACCTGATCAAATAAAACCAGTAGGGTGACATCCTGCAGGTCCCAGGCTTACGTAAGCTTGCATGCTGATATTTTAAACATTAACTTACGACGCAATTATTCCCAGAAGAGGAAGATGACTGAAGGTCATGACAAAATAGCTTCTCTGAATGGGAGCAGATGAGGTAGCAGCTATTAAACATAACAGAAAATGAATAAAATTAAGGCCTGCGAGTAACAAATCTTCCCCAGTACAATTATAACCGTGCACCGAGGAATTCAGAAATGTCTGTTGCAATCGAGGACTGTTGTTGCTTGCAGTTGGCGCACAGTCTCTCTGGGCAGCACGGGGAGAGGGAATTTAATTTCATCACTTACTCTCTTTATGCATCATCTTTAAATCATGAGATATTGCCACAAACAACTGCACATGCAAAAATCTCCGCGCTAACCCCTCCGACACAATGGAGGGAAGTGATAATGAAGTGGATGCCAGGGAAAATGCTGCACTGGAGAATACTAAGGAGATGCACAAATCTGAAACCGCTCAAATCCTGTAATGCAGAATGTGCTGTGTAATTACCGTTATTAATAATACAGCAGACGATAGATGTAGAGTGTTGCTGTGATCTATGGAGGGTTCAGAAGGGTGAATCTTGGCCTCTGTATTCGGCATCAAAACGCCGATCCCAGAAGCGTAGGTTGCTCTAAAGCTGGCTGATGGCCATAAACAGGACGTCGCCCAACAGTGAATGGAGGGAGCGGACAAAGAAGTGTGTCCCTGGAATATATTGAGTTATCGTGGGAGAGTCAGGAGATCCCTACGTTTTGTAGTCCACAGGGGTCAGGGTCTTTCAGCCAGTATACTAATTCTAAAGAGAATCCTTTGCTTACGGAGGGGCTCTCTATTTTTAAGACTTGGTCTTCAAGGTGGCCAAGAGGTTTTAAAAGAAAAAGTAGGCCGTATATTTTTACACGTGGTTCTAATCCTGCCCTTTTGGTCACCAGGGTCTCTCATCTCTGGTAAATTCCATTTATTTATTGTTTTTTTTTCCCTTAACAATTTGAGAAGTATCAAATTATTTTAGGGGCTGGAAAACAAATTTATGTTCTTTTACTTTGATTTTTTTTCTGAGGAATAAGAAAAAATATGGTAATATGTCACAATCTCTCTGGGGCATAACTTTTGAGACTGGTGAGGGTGGTCTACTCTGTCATAGGGGAATATAGCGCATTTTAGGCCACGTTCTCATAGATCTGCTGCAAAACGTCAGCTTCTGCACTGAAAATCATGGAGTGTATTTCATTTTTTGGGGGAAAACAAAACATTTTAGAGCATGGCCCAGATTATTACAAGTTCTGCATGCCAATAATATTGTGGTAATGTCGTGGATTTTGTACACCGATTTCCACCTTTTCAATGGGCCGTCTGTGTGATGGGTCCTCCGGAGTGAGCTCTTTGCAGCTGTTCTGAGGTCTGGCCTATACATGTGGGTATGGAATAGGGAACTTGTCTCCAATTCCACAGTAGAACTTGTTTTTGTAAATTCTAAGATACTTTCCGTTCATCTATTGCTTTAAAAACACAATACCAATATGTGATCACACTGTCAGTGCAGCTTGGTTCTGTATTGTTAATTCATGAACGAGAAATACATAGATCAATAATATAAGACAAATTCCGACCAATATGGAAAGTCTGAGGCCATTACTTGCCACCCAGGTTGACATTGTGAGGACTAAGCATTATATACTGCAAACGGCTAAACATTTATACAGTCCCTATTCAGCCCACTCCCTTCCTTCTGTTTCCCACCAAGAGAGGTCAGTACATCATTGTGATGGGATTTAGCTTTGGCACAATTATATAATTATTCCAAACAATGTGTCTTTGAAATGTAAAACTCAACATGGCTTTAGATAATCAAATGTTAATTTTACTTAATGGTGTTCAGAAACCACCAATATCTAGACTGCTGTCACGAACTCTACTGGAGGCCACCATGATGCACCTGACCACACAATTTGGCCACTTATCACTATATTAAGACTTCCTTGGTCTTTTATGTACTAAAAAAAAAATATTCACGATTAGGACTCTGTAAAGAATTTATTAAAATGGTCTGGAAAAACAAGAAAGGCACAAAAGGTATATGGCTCATTGGACCCCGTATCTAAAATAGACTACTGTATATTTCGAAAACCTAAGTATAATAGTAGCTGTCAAGAATCTTGTAATAAGATGAACTCCTCACTCAGAAACCATCAACTATTAGCTAAACCTGTCACACTAATCCATTATTTGGAAACGTACCATACTATATCATAGTTCCCCCCGGGGGTTCCCTTCCAAGTCCACAGACTTAGCCAGTGATAGATAAGGGTAACATTAATGTAGAGTTCTTGCTGTTTAATATATTAGAATCGTTTTCCAAAAAGAGATATCCTCTCTAAATGACAAGTATCATGATGGCTACAGGAAGCATATTAAAAAACTTGGAACAGGAGCTCCACATATAGTCATCTGCAAAATTGGTGTGCTTAAAAGTGTTGATCTAAAAATCCAATTTTACATAGTTATTGAGGAGTATTATGGTACCGGTGGAGGGTCCCAAATTCAATACTCCTCATTGGTCAGAGCAGCTACAAGAATTGTCTCTCGCTCTGGAGGATGGGTACAGTTATTTCAATACGATTTCTGTAATGCTCCATTTCCCCCGTAGTAGCGCTGCAGGGGAAATGACCTACTGTGATTAGCTTTTTGTAAAGGGTCCCTGCCTCCTGCCCAAAAAATGTATTTTCACGTTAGACAACCCCTTTATTTCCTTCCCAGGTCATCATTTCAGGGTTACAAATATATTGGCTTGTTTTTCATTATATGCCAACATAAAGATGGCTCAATTTTACCTTTATGGAACTAGCCTAACCCTAAAATTAACAAAGACTATCCTAGGTCAGTAAAATCTATGGAAACAACATGTACAGATCTGTATGAGTTTGATATGACACTGCTCATGTTAGAAATTCTAGACTAAAAAGAACTGGAGCGTGACAACAATCTACTGAATTAAAGTACAAAAAAATATACTGATAAAATTAAAAAATGGTGAGGATCAAGAGCAGAAGGGAGGAGAGGGGAAGACCAATCTAATTCACTCACACTTAAAGAAAACTGCTCTGTGAAAAAATGCAGATGCTTGTTAGTCTGGGGTTAGGAATGAAAATTCTTTATCCTTTTTTTCAGTTCCCTCAGGGCATGGAGATGGGGGAGGGAGCGGCTTTTTGTATCATATGTTCCTGCAGCTAAACAGAATGGCAGATGGTCAAATTAATACAAATTCAGCCAATTGGGCAAGCTGGAGCAGTCTTCACGCAAGCTAGTGAACAATACTGCTCCTGTGCATATAAAGAACAGTGCAGTCCAAACAAACCGGAGTGTAAAGGCAGCCACACCTAGGCGCTCACAGGCGCTCACAACATTCCATTAGCCCGAAAACTTTGCACATTCCATCAGTCAAAACTTTCTTCTGGCAAATCCTTAACTATGCAATCAACCTTGAAGCTTCTTCTGAAGCATCTTGATTGATAGAGAGACAGCAGCTGCACAACGAGCAAGTAATAACCACAGAGATAAAGCCTTTCATACAAATATTGTAATTCCACTTGCAAGCTGCCTGGCACGAACTCTAATTACTTGGCCTTTTTCTTGTAATGAAACTTTGAAGGTCTGTTTCCACACCAAGCTGTAAACCAATTAACCCGCTTTATCCCAGACAGGGTATTCTAACAGCGCCTGCGCGGAGGCACTAAAAAACCCCCAAAGTATTAATCATCCGTGTAGAGATCGCCTACCAATACAAAGTAAAAAAAAAAATCCTTAGCTACATATAAAATAAGAAAATTCTATCATTAACAATTTAAAAAAAAAAAAAAAAAAATATTTAATACATGTATTTTCTACAAGATCGGTAAGATAACTTCTACATCACTATGGCTTTTAAATAGAATCAGAGCCTAAAATGAAGCATTAGATTTTGCAATAATTTTAATTGATTTATAAAACAAATATT
Organism: Anomaloglossus baeobatrachus; assembly: GCF_048569485.1. NCBI lineage: Eukaryota > Metazoa > Chordata > Amphibia > Anura > Aromobatidae > Anomaloglossus > Anomaloglossus baeobatrachus. The sequence goes on along the minus strand of NC_134355.1, from coordinate 115,266,114 downwards.
AATGACATTAAAAACAAGAAGAAAAAAAGGATAAAAGAAGTATATAGCAAAGGGTGAAAAGCAATAAAATGAAAGAGCAGGTGTGCAATACAAATTCCCCAAAAGCCAGTGCTTGTGAAATCCCTTACTCGTACATACTCTATGGAAAGAATGTACTTTGTCATTACATTATTATTTTTCACTTTCCTTAGGGTAACCACTCACTGATTGTGGCTTAGAAGAGCTCATTATATATAAATGGGACCGATCTTTCCTTACAGACGTGACACGTAGAGGCTTACGCTGCTGCTCGCTGGTTTAGGAGACACTAAATACGATTTGTAACGAGGATGCTGATGGCTGGTATTATAACGAAACTAATACCCAAGTGATAATTATGGATGGACTAAGGATATTGATTATATGGTTATAATTGTCAGGATATATTGTGTAATTAGAGGCACTCCATCTCCAGAAATTTTCCTTATATCCGTCACGACTTGTAGCCCCCTTATAATTTCCAGCGAGGAACACAATTTTATGCATCACTCCTCATAAGAGGCGCGATTTAGTATGCACTTTTGTTTCTTAGCATTCCAAGGAATAATTTAGCGTCCACCCCCCCTTTCCCTTGAGGTTACAGCTTTAGTTCTGATCATTATGCCTTAGACCAGGCTTCCTCTGCGTCCTTCATTATATACAAGTACGCTGTCACTATCTTTCAGTCCTACTGCTGAATTGTAAATTGCCCAGACAAACAAGCAGAGGCAACGAGCCTGCAAAGGTCACACCTGGCGTGTGGCCAGCCTGCTCCCTGCTCGGTACACTATTCCCCTCCAATCTCTAGGTTCATAGCACTCAATGATTCCTCTTCTTTTGTCTGCCTTTCCTCTCCCAGCTGTTCCATTCAGAAGCCCAATCTGCCCTCCCCCAGGAAAGAAAAAAGGGGGAAAAAAAAGGTACTTATTAAGTTTAGCTAACTCAAAGGGCTATAGTAGCACAGCACGTGCCGATTCTTATCTGTGTATCTGCAGATCCGATTCTATGCTTCTTAAGCTTACAGAGGCAACGAGAGAGAGGCAAAAGAAAAAGTAAATGGATTTTAACTCCCATTGGCGCCCCTGCAGCAATTCAAACAAAAGTGCAAAGCAACAAAGACATGTTCCAGTATGGCAGGTGCTGGTGTCAGATTCCGCCCCAAGCAAACAGAAGCAGGAGAAAAGGAAAAAGAATGTGCCTTTCCGTTGAAGCTCAGACATGCAGGGGCAGGGGGAATTACTAATGGTGCAGAGTTATTGTCAGTGCCACTACAGTCAGGTGTTCGTTCCCAATAACACTTGTTTCAGAGAAGCTTCTCTGAGAATTTGTTTTCTTTTAATTGAAAGGGTTTTTTTTGTCTTTTGCGCCCCCATTACAGGCAGCATAATAAGAGCAGATTAGTAAAAGAGAAAAGCCACAGTGAAACAAGCCAGGGTTCCCGGTGCAGCCTCCTATTTGTACAAGTCTTACCTTATTCATAACCGTTAAGACATTTTCTAATCTAAAAGAAAGGAAAGAACAAAGGAAAAAAACAACAACAAGGAGTAAGTACGACACACGAGCTGCATCTGAGCAAGAGCCATAAGCCTAACAAGCTGGCTTGTTTATGAGCGGACACATTGCAGGATAGATATAAGTGGTCAGTCACATTGCAGGATAGATATAAGTGGTCAGTCACATTGCAGGATAGATATAAGTGGTCAGCCACATTGCAGGATAGATATAAGTGAACAGTCACATTGCAGGATAGATATAAGTGGTCAGTCACATTGCAGGATAGATATAAGTGATCAGTCACATTGCAGGATAGATATAAGTGATCAGTCACATTGCAGGATAGATATAAGTGATCAGTCACATTGCAGGATAGATATAAGTGATCAGTCACATTGCAGGATAGATATAAGTGATCAGTCACATTGCAGGATAGATATAAGTGATCAGTCACATTTCAGGATAGATATAAGTGAACACGCACAATTCAGGTAGCCAATCTAATTAGGGAACATTGCAGCAAACAGAAAGGAGTCATTAGATTGACCCTTCACTGTGGTACTGAGAAGAGACTATACATTTGTCAAGTGTACCCCCGTTTCCTGGTGCTCTCCATTTGCCTCCACTGCTGCATTCAAGATGGCCACCACAGTGATCTGGGGAGCAGCAGTACACTGGTAAAGTCTGAACCACCCCTCCCTGGTGTTTCCTCTGCGTTGATCAGACTTTCCATTGCTCTTCATGTCACTGCGGCGGAAAAATTTAAATTTTGGAAGAACAGAAACCGTCTCCGTGGAAGAGACCGTGGCATAAACTGAATCCATCGCGGAGGGCACCTATACAAGGCAAATGTTTAGACACTTTTCAGTGCTGGGGCACTTTAAAGCCTCAGATCATTGGCTCCTGATGTGCTGAATCTTAGGCAGTGCGCTAGTAGCCATTATGGAGTTATAGCCATTTTACAAGTACCTATTTATTATTATAGCGTCATTTATTCCATGGTGCTTTACATGCTAAAAGGGGTATACATAATAAAAACAAGTACAATAATCATGAACAATACAAGCCACAGACTGGTACAGGAGGAAAGAGGACCCTGCCCATGAGGGCTCACAGTCTACATTTATGACACTTAGCACCTGTAAATTCACCACTGGCTGAAAACAACAATTTATAAGCATCTAACACTTTCTTATAATGCTAAAACAAGAAATCTAAACGTTGCACTAAATGCTGCTCAGCCTTTCAAAATATTAATTTTAGCAAAATTGTACAACAAAAATATCGATCTGAAAAGTCATTTTTGAAGTGTGTAACTTATTTTTGAATATTACAGAAGCGAAATCCAGAACTTGACCCCCAAGGCGTTTAGCCCAGCTTCTGGGTCACACTTACCTGTTATTTATATTATATATAGGCTGTATCACTCATTGATAGTTCAATAACTACAATACCAGACCATACCAATCACAAATGTTTCTGCCGGATCAGGCAGAAGGAAGCACGTTCTGAATGCTTACGTATAAAACTGCACCCAACGCTGAATTTTAAATCCATTAATTATCCATTTTCACAAGTGGCATAAAATATTACACACATTTAGATAGCAAGAAGAAAACTGGATAGAATTGGAGAGCTGGGGGTGGAGGGGTGCATTGTTATTTCCGGGAGAAGGCTTCTGGCTGTTCTTCTTTTTTCACTAAGCATTATAGCACAGGAAAAAAGATCACTCCTTTCAAGTCAAAAGGATTAGTTTACATCCTAGAACGCAATATCATAATCCTTCATAATTACAAGCAAACCCACAGGGATGACCAATGTTCTGTACTAGTCACATTTGGCTAGGGATGTTTATTTCATACTTCAGGTTTTCGTATATAGATTAGCAGAAGGAAAAAAATAGTTATATTCCCACGACCTGTTAAAAAACACATTAAAACAACAATATAAAAAACACTAAACCTAACCTCTGGGGCTTCTGTATTGCTCAGCTGGTCTCGGCATAATCTGACCTCTTGTGATGATGTCTCATTCCATGTGACTGCTGCAGCCAATCACAATTACTCAAAGAGGAGGGCCCAGACGCATTCCCCTCATGAATATACCGGACTCCTAAACTAAGTGTCCTGTGTATTATTTGATCATTTCTTTCAATCAAATAGCACAATATTTTAGGGGAAAGTTTTAACTAACAGTTTGATAATAGATCTGCTTAAAGGCATTTTCCCATGAGCAAAGTTATTTTGATCAATAGATCTTCGAATAAAAACAAGTTCAACAATTGAATGTGATTAAAACAAATGCTCCTGTGCTGAGATAATCTTATAAATGTGCCCCTGTCATGTACTATATAATGGCTGTGTCTGACAGGGGAGGAAGCAAAATAGTATGCAAACATTACAGCATGGGACTCTTTCTGTGAGGTAAAACATTGCTTAAAAAAATAGGCAGGGAAATACTTTACCTCACAAAAAGAATCAGCTGTGATCCCATGCTGTAATGTATTTATATTCTTTTCTTTCCTCCCTGGCCCAGGAGCTGGGGTATGAGCAGACCATGTCCCTGTATGGTCAGACACATCCATTACACAGTACATAGCAGGGACACATTTATAACATTATCTCAGCACAGGAACATTAGTTTTTAATCAAATCCAATTGTAGATCTTATTTTTATTCAAAGATCTATTGATTAAAATTAACTTTGTTCATGGGAAAACCCCTTTAAATATTATAGAGTAGCCAAAGACAGTTCAGATCTCAATTCAGTTAAGAACTTCTGGACATAAATGCTTTTTGTTTTTTTCCTCTACATGTAGTCATGTCATGATTTTTGCATCATTTCTTTTCCGGAAAAAAAGCAGTAAACATGGTTGAGACTTGTGAATAAACCTGAAGGACTATATTTACTCTCCATCTTAAAACACTGTCCGCATGGGCAGAGCTAGTGGAGTTGCACTGGTGGTGTTAGTTCCTTCAGAATAGTGTTTGTGGCGGAGCTTCACAGTAGTATCATCGGAAGACTGTATTGTCAGGAGAGCCATTAACTATATTGGTAACTTTAAAACGTTGCATTGCCGATGAGATACGTCGATAGTCCCATGACTGTTAGATTAGAACTGTAGGGTGGTTTTTCTCCACAATTAAGTGAGAATGTGTTCGCACAATGAAGATATAACTAGAGCATAGAAGACCAGGGCACGCCGTGTAACTTACATTTTATTCTACATAAGTATCAAGACTGCAAACTATATTGTAAGGAATGACAGCATCATCCAAGAGACAAGTGGACAACATGCTTCTGTCTCTGCGTAAGGCAAGGCTGGGAGTCAGCATACCGATAGTACACTATTAGGAAAGCCGAGAACAGGGTTTTCTAGAGACAAAAAGTGTCCTGTTGTAGGAAGGCCAGCACCTTCTTTGATGGATGAGAAAAAAGAAGCAGCCTGAAAGGTTTGGAGAAGGGAATGTTTGGGGTGGACAAAGAGAAAAGGTGAGGAGGGGGAGAACAGATGTAGGCACAGAAGGGGAGAAGATATCTAGAAGGGAAAAGGACACAATAGGTCAGAAATGAATGAGGGCAAGAGGGAGGGGGGCTGGAAGGAGGAACAATAGAGCGAAGGGGAACTGACACTGAACAAGAGATCCACTGGGACTGGGGGTAGCAGAAGTCATATTGCTGACGGCTGGAGAGATGAGCAGATGAATTGTTTTACTAGGACGCATTCAATTCTTACTTGATTATGGAGAAAACAATTTAGAAAAATACTTATTGCCAGGACTATCGAAGCAAGATTAACTATTGTAACAAAGGCATCTGTAAAAGTTGCTACTTTATATAATAAAACTTGGAAAAATACTATCCAATTTTGCAAACATCATATTCCGAATAATATAACTGGACCCATACCATAAAACAACAGGCAATTATCACTATAAAATAAATGCAAGGACATGCTGGAAGTGGAAGAATGATGATATATAATTAATCTCCAGCATCCTCCCTCCCTGCCCTCCGCTCCAGACGCCAGCCCACCCTCAAGCTATGACAGCTGTTAAGCAGGGCTCCTCTCCACCCAGGACAGCACTGTGGATGCACAACTGCTGTTCTCTAAACGGTTAAGCCGTGGATAGTCATACACGCTGCAGATCAATTACTCTTACAGCTATGGACTCTGAAAAATAAAAAGTTCTATTTTAGGGCTAAACAACAATTAAATAGTTATCAGTACAACTGAACGTTTTTAATGGCAGATATACAGTACTCCAGAAGATCAGAGGCCGGCCGTAGATGGCCGTAGGTGACTAAAGCCTGCTTTACACATGTCGATATGTCGTGCGATCGCATTTGCGATTGCACTCGCCCCCATCGTTTGTGCGGCACGGGCAATTTGTTGCCCATGTCCCACAAAGTCGTAAACCCCCATCACACGTACTTAACTGTGAACATCCTCTTCCTGAAGGGGTACGGACGTTCGGCATCACAGCGGCCAGCCAATAGAAGCGGAGGGGCGGAGATGAGTGGGACGTAACATCCTGCCCACCTCCATCCTTCCGCATTGCCAGCGGCTGCAGGTAAGCCGCAGTTCATCGTTCCCGGGGTGTCACATGGAGCGATGTGTGCTGCCTCGGGAACAATGAACAACCGGAGCACAGAAGGACGTTCAATTTATAGAAAATGAGCGACAAGTCAACGAGCAACGATAAAGTGAGTATTTTTGCTCGTTCACAGTCGCACGTAGCTGTCACATGCTACGATATGTCAAACGATGCTGGATGTGCGTCACTAACGACGTGAACCCGACGGCATATCGTTAGATATATCGTAGCGAGTAAAGCGGCCTTAAGTCTAGTCTTCTCTAATGTGAAAATACAAGACGTTCGTCCAAGGAATCTTGACTATTACTCTGGTAAAATCCACACTACGAGGCGAAGTTCACTCAAGCATACAAGAAATAGTCAGATTTTCATCCACAAGCATTTTTCTGTAATGTCATCCATATCAAACCAGTTTTCTAAGCAGTTATTAAAATTTACAACAAATACAGGTTCCTCTATTAGATTGTTACGATCTATCTGTAAAATCAGATGCTATGTGGTTGATCCGAATGGAATGATTTTTTCTTTTACACACCCATAGACTTGAAAAGGCAAAACTCATCCAAAATACAGAAGAGACTAGCACAAGCTGAGATTTCTTTTTCTTGTGGACTATCTGTGTAACAAAAAACAATCATGAAAAGTCCAATTGAATAACATTGGTCTAAGTGTGGTCTGTTCTTTTCCACGTACAACACTCAGAGGACAGAAAATACAGTCGTATGAACTTCGCCTAACACAATAGCACTGAAATAATGAGGCCACACAATTTATTTAGGGCATTGATATTTTAAAAGTGTTCCCCTATATGCTATTGTCTGCATCAGTTCTATTGTAGAAGATTTCATTGGGTTACTGATATTTTACTTTAAATTTAAAAGTATACATTTGACAGATGAGTTTTTACTAAATTTTTCATATTGAACTGGGCACAAGATGTAACAGCGGCTGCAGAAAGGGGACTTTTTTTTTCATTATTTTTTTTTTTAACTCAGAGTCAACTACCGTATTACATTCCGTATCAATATGACACATTTGGTGAAAGGACTTCTTTAAAGTACCGTATATGCCGGCGTATAAGACGACTGGGCATATAAGACGACCCCCAACTTCTGCCCTAAAAATATAGAATTTGGGATATCTTGTGATACATACGGTATTCAGTATGCTTCAGTATGCTAAGAGCAGGGGGCCGCACTGTGTGAGGAGGTGTTTTTTTTACTGTCCAGTATAACCAATAGGATTAGTGCAGGGGCGGGGGAGTCACCGGGCCGAGAAAGGATGCGAGGGGAATCTGGCGTTACTGCACTAATCCTATTGGTTATACTGGACAGTGAAAAAAAAACCACCTCCTCACACAGTGCGGCCCCCTGCTATATATCCGCTATATATCCACTGTATATGCTGTATGATATACCAGTACGGGGCCGGGCTGTGTATCGCGTTTCCATAACGACGAGGCAGGAACTTCCCTGCTAGAGCGCTGACGTCAAGGCAGAGCTGCTTGCCTCTGATTGGCCAGCGCTCTGCCATTCAGCAGCAGTGACAGGAAGTTCCTCCCTCGTCGCTATGGAGGCAGAATCCAAGCGTGGAACGGAGTGGAGCGGCGCACTACAGCACCCAGGTGTATATCCGGCGTATAAGACGACCCCCCACTGTAGCCATTATTTTAAGGGGGTAAAAAGTCGTCTTATACGCCAGTATATACGGTATTCTAGATTGCATTGGACTCCAATTGAAAATGTCTTTCATTTAAAGTCTAGTCTGAACATTATCTTATCCCAAGGCTTTAAACATTTCATTACTGAAGAGAGGGGGCGCGGGTTGCAGTAGAGGGTCTTCGCTCCAGTTCGTACTGTTAATCAGTGCTTCTAGTATTAAGGAGAAACACTGCCCAGAATGGGGGCCATACCTGTAGCCCTGCTCCATGTATAATATAGAAGTCTCTTTTGCACCCTAAATTCATATGATTTATTGCATTCAAGGGATTTCAGAGGATCAATAAAAATTTACTTAAAAGTCAGTAAATACCATAAAGTAATGACAAAATAAACATTATTTACCTTTACTAATTTCCTGTTGCTTCAGTGCCTCCTCTTCTTCGTCGGTCTTGGTCTACTTCCCTGCAGCGGCCACGAGCAACTTACACATGTGACTGCTACAGCAGAGGTAGAAGAGACCGGGGAGGAGCACGGAGGAGGCCGTTATTGACTCAAAGCAAACTTTTCTTGACCTTTTAAAAATCTATTGAGAATTTTGACATCCATAACCCTCCTGAGGACATATGAACGTACCCAAACTTTAAAAGTTCAGAACACATATTACAAAAACCCACCAGAGTTTGAGTTTGGATGCTATATAGGCATGCAACCACTCGGGCATCGCTTTCTTGGGTACAATCGGCGCCCAGCCCAGTGCGAGCCGCTTGCATTGTTTGAACAGCTCTCACTGGGTGTAAAATTGTTATTGGATGTAGTGTACAAATCCCCTTCCCCCCAAAAAAAATGCCCTCCCACCCCTGGAAGTGGTGTGTTTATGGCTGGTTGCATATGGGCGGAGACCCAAACTGCCAAATGTGTGACTTCCAATAAGGTTCAGGTCAAGTCCTGGTCCAGAACAGAACAATCTAAAATCCGGCTGAACCCGCAGAACCTGAACTTCCACGGGTCCACTCATCTCTACTCCAGAGTCCTAACTCAAGTTCTAGACACTGGATTCTAATGTTATCATTCAGAAATTAGACTACTTACTGTATATTACCCAAATTTATGCACTGTATCCAGGTTGACCTGCCACTTTTATTGTTCAACTGATCAAATTAGTGCAACCTAATTCATATGTAATAAAATAAGAGCAGATCCTTAGGATGGGACTACTTTGGGAATGTTCGCCTAGTCGTCTTGTACAATACATTGTCACAGTGAATTTTCTTCTAATTTGATTACACATGTGAGGACCAAACGATAAAATAATTGTTGCTAGCACGACGGCGGGATCTAATGAAAACGCAATTCAGCTAATTACATGAAAATTAATATAAAGCCACATAATAATTAGGGCTTCAACATTTACTAACCTCTTGACATGTGAAATAAAAAAATCGTCAACTGGCAAAGATATGCAAATTGTCAACTATATGACCCAACAAACATGTTTATACACACATATAATTATGCTAATGTCCCATAATAGAGCCAAGAACGTGTTTTATCTAACGTGTATTGAAAAGTGACAGAAATATACCTAATTGAGTCAATTAGTGCAATCCTTTGACTGGGGGCGAGATGCCTCGGGCTATGATTTAAAGTGTCTATAGTATCAGAAATGGGCTTGTGTGTTCACAAGTGACAGATTTTGCTGCAGCCGTAAATTAACATATGTGACCCTAGATGATGGATTCATTAAAACAAAAACCCAAACAGGTACATTAGGAAATTGGAAATAATAATCCCTTAGAGGTTCCAATGAACCATACAAATGCAGTAAAATATACACGAGTGCCTGTGGCACTGACAGAGCGGTAAATCTTTGTTATATCTGCGCCCGGAGTAACAGGTAAGAGTCCGTTTACATCTCCTCGTCTTAGGCGCATCCCTACTCTTGGCTTTGCAGATCATTAGCATGCAGAATGACCTCATAGTGAACAGATGTACGCGGAGGCCGCCGTGAATAGATCAGTCCTCTCAGCGGTCGACGGTCCCCATGTAATTAACCCTTTGGAGGTTCCATCTACTTCCCTCCACATAATGATCATGGGCATTGTGCGGAAGCACCAACACTCAGCCTAGAAAGAGCAAATACTTAAGACCATAAACAGCTTGCAAAGCTGTAGTAGCAATTTGCTGAATTAGTGCACGAGTGGCTCCAGGGCTGGCCGTACACATGATCTTTCCCTACAAATATTAAAAGAATTAATCAATTACAAATGATGCAAAAATATCACAGGCTCTTAAGCAACAAGTATTTATCAGTCGGAACCATTGTGTGAGTATCAATCGCATACAGTCCATATTGCCAACGCCATGGTGTTGTAAAAGGGAAAAGAAGTTGTCTAAGGAGATCTACAGTCTTCACTCTGCAGATTATTTTGCCTTTAGAATAAAAAAAAATAATTAGTTCATGACCCCATTTTTGAATGGAGTTACAGTATGGGACATGAAAAGCCCTCATCTTCCTTAGGGTACCTTCACACTTTAGCGATGCAGCAGCGATCCCACCAGCGATCTGACCTGGTCAGGATCGCTGCTGCATCGCTACATGGTCGCTGGTGAGCTGTCAAACAGGCAGATCTCACCAGCGACCAGTGACCAGCCCCCAGCCGGCAGCGACGCTGCGCTTGCACGGAGCCGGCGTCTGGAAGCTGCGGACACTGGTAACGTTACCCGATGTTTACCTTAGTTACCAGCGCACACCGTTTCGCTTAGCGTGTGCAGGGAGCAGGAGCCGGCACTGGCAGCGTGAGAGCTGCGGAGGCTGGTAACGAAGGTAAATATCGGGTAACCACCTTGGTTACCCGATGTTTACCTTGGTTACAGCTTACCGCAGGCTGTCAGACGCCGGCTCCTGCTCCCTGCACATTCAGGATTGTTGCTCTCTTGCTGTCACACACAGCGATGTGTGCTTATCAGCGGGAGAGCAACAATAAAAAACGAACCAGGGCTGTGTGTAACGAGCAGCGATCTCACAGGAGGGGCCAGATCGCTGCTCAATGTCACACACAGCGAGATCGCTAATGAGGTCACAAAAAACGTGACTCAGCAGCGATCTCAGTAGCGATCTCGCTGTGTGTGAAGTACCCCTTAGGCACAATGATCAACATTCATTGCAGTGCTGAAGGAGTTAAATGGTCATGATCATTAGCAAAATCAGTGTTTCATGCACAGTAAAAGTCAACAGATGAGGGCAAGGGTAAAATGTAAAATGCACTACAATAGAAACTGTGGCAAAATTATTGAAAAGTTTTAGTAATGTGGATGAATCAAGAAAATCAATCTGCAAAAAGGGCACTTGTTGATGGACTGTCAAGCGGAGATAGCAGATAGTATATCAGATGGCTATCCATTGTCACCGGTAGCAGGTTTATGCTAAGATGCAATCAAGATAACAGAAGGGAGGAAAAAAAATCCAAACAACTCCACTCCAATTGACTTAAAAATAAGAGAACTGAAATCAAATGGTAGATGCTTCTGTGGTCACAAGAAACCAACACTGTCTGTTCCAGTCAATAAAACAAAGCTTTTTATCCATCAAAGCCTAATCTCACACCACAACCACCGGAGAGGAGGCAGCGGGTTCTGACAGCCCTGCGGAGGTAGTGTGCACAGGACACAGAGAACTCATGGCAGGGAACTGCAGCTTGGGAGAGGACACAACAACCCAAAAGCTACTTATTGACTTAAAAACAATGTCATGAAGGTTCCAAAAAGCGCTTTATAACTGGAAAGACCTAATAGGCTGGTGTACTTACACTGAATATGAAGCTAGTGTAGTTACTAACAATAATGCGTTTGGGAGTTTTCCAGCCTGATGTTAAAACGTGCTTTCCACTATACCAACACCGATCCATAAGGAAGGTCATCAACATCAGAAAATGGAGGTCCAATACTGATTAGTTGCTAGTAGGATGTAAACATTGTGATGGAGCCAAAGGCTAGCGCTCTGTCACACTGTTTAGTAGCCACTCTCTGGTACTACAGATCAGCTCCATTCCTTTGAACAGGAGCTGATCAGCAATAGTGTACTGCCCCTGCAGCAGTCTGACTGCTCGGATCCGGGGTTGCTGTGGCTCGAGGGTCTCCGGACCCAGGGACTTGCAGCCGCTCGAAGAAAATGAAAGGGGGTTATTTACAGGGGATTAGTGTTTGTGACGCCACCCGTGGTTCGCGGTAAGGGGAGTACCGCCCCTACCGATGGGAGTACCCGGGGGAGATGGAATGGGGCAGCCAGATGACGTTCCCTCCACGGGTAGGGGAGGCCCCGGGACTCTGGGCGGTGAAGGTGTAGGGAAGCGTAGTGCAGGCCAGGCGGGCAGACTCAGGGGAGAGCAGCATACTCACTCAGACCGTGTGGATGTTGATGTGACCATTAAGTAGACTCTGACACAGGAGTAAACCAAGACACTCTGGGTAGCTCATCCGGGAATCCGTCTCCGTTGGTATTGCTGGCGGTCTGGAGACTGCCTCCATGCCTGAAGCTGTCGGGGTCCCACTCCCTATAATTAAATGGAGGGGCTGTGCTCTTGATGGCTGATACTTGGGATTTCAGTGGGCCGCATAAGCTGGAAAGCCTTATCCCCCTTGTTGTGTTGGTGCCTTCGATCTCTGAGCTCTTGGGGAAAGTTCATAAAGAGACTATTCTCCACAGGTTAATTATAAGGTTGCGTGAAGCTACTCCCTGATCTAGGGACCAGTACCCTGCCATGCTCGGTACCGGTCCAGTTACTAGATTTTCCGGTGCCGACCGTTCTCCAAAACTAAGTCTGGGCACCTTTCTCCAATACTCTGCGATCAGGTCTTTGACTCCTCCGGTCCCAGACCACCGTCTGCGACCTATGCAACATTTCCCAGGGAGCTCCAACTCCCTCAGCTCCTCACTCTCTGAGTTATACTACTCAACTATGTTCCTCTCACCAGTCTGCCTGACCCCTAGGCGGGTGGCTCTTTTCCAGCTAGACCACCCACTGGTGTGGTGTGAGGTGTGGCTAGGATCTGAATGCTGATGGAAGCAATACCAATAGTTAGGATCCCAGAACCATGGAGGGTGAGTTCAGCACCATAAGAGAAAGGAGTGCAGTTCCCTGTGACACCCTGATTAGGTCAGGGGCATCACAATAGCATCTAATATTGAGGATTATAAAAATGAAGTGAAAAGTCCTTTAAAACGAGCTCCAGCTAAATTTAATATCAGATGGGAAAACTTTAAAAATTACCTTCATCATAACTTCAACAAAGGAACGGCCTGAGGATGAAACAAGTGTCTCCCATTTGTAGCTGTGTAAAAAAATCTTTATTGTTAAAGGGGTTGTATGGCCAAGGGGCTCAAGTCTGCATCGCTCTGTGTGGAGGCAGACTTGCGAATCCTCACAGTGTACGCACGGGGAGGATTCTCTGGTGCCAGTGCCAAGAGCGGGTGGTGATGTAACAATGAGTATGAGATTTTCAGACTTCTGGACACATTCTGACTAGAAGTACTCACTTGTATTGAGTAAGGCCTCACATATTTAGCTGGCACATGACCACATGTATCTAAAGTGCATACTTGTCATCACACACCTGCCCGGTCCAAGTTCTGGCAATAGAGAATCCTGGCAGCGTGTGCACTGTGACGATTCACAAGTCTATAGCCACACAGAGACTGTAGATTTGTACCCTTTGGCTGGAAAACCCCTTTAATGCACAAGTAAAGAGAATCTGTCACCAAGTTTTTGCTCCCTCATCTGAAAGCATAATAATGTAGAGACAGAGACCCTGATTCCAGCGATGTGTCACTTACTGAGCTGTTTGCTATCATTTTGATTTAAATCAATGTTTTCTCTGCTGCAGATACAGCAATTATACAGAGCTCATGAATATGCTGGACTACCTGGCAGCACACCAAGTTATTCTGTAATGATAATTCACTGCTGATTAATCAGTGATTTTATCAAAACTACAGTAAACAACCTAGTAAGTGACATCACTGGAATCAGGATCTCTGCCCCTATATCATGCTGCTCTCAGATTAACTGTTAAAAACCCGTGGACAGATTCCCTTTAAGAATTTGCTACCAATTTCAATTAGAAGTTAAAAGTGTTGTCCCCTTTAACAAAATCTTAATTTCCGGTTGCACTTGGTTACATAATAACAAACTGCTGAGTCACCGGTGCTTATCTTGATGTCCAGTTTTGGCTCTGGTGCTGATGTCACATCGAAAATATTTCAGCCAATAAATGAGCTTAGCGGCCCTGCCCATGTAGGCAGAACACTCCCCGCAGGGCTGCTGAGCTCACTGATTGGCTGCTGAGTTGTTGGCATGATGCCAGCACTATAGCCAATTCCGGACACGGGAGCAGTGCCAGGGACTCAGCGCTGGACTTGGGGGTGCTAACTAAAGTGCAACTTGGTTTTTTTAACAGCAAAGTGAAGCCTAAAACTAAGACTTTCACAAAAGGGGACTACCCGTTTAAGTAAACTGACATAAGACAATAAGCCTTGTGGTTTAGGATGGCTTAGAGTGGTCCACATACAATACATAGTCTCATCATGGCCCCTGCGTGGCTAATCACAAAGCTTCACCAATATGAACATTTTTCTTCCTAAATAATGAGTAGGGGAAAATTGATTTCAAGCCAAGTACACACCAGCTAATAATGGAAGTTTTTTTTTTCTTCTAATTATTTGAGTTGTTCAAAATTTGGCAGAAAGTTCAAATGCAAAAAAAAAAAAAAAAAGAACAAAAAAATAGTTTGCACCTGTCCCACTTCTATTAACTATGGAGGGTGGGAATAAAGAGAATGGGAGCAAATGAAAAGCCTTAACTTCAGCGCTTTCCAATGTTGCTTAGTATTCCAGTTCAACAAAGATAAATAGAGGCCATCCCAATGTTTCTTGACGCCTCTCCAGGAAGCAGGGCACGATTATGTAAATAGCATCGGTTCCCCTTACTTCTGCCAGCTTGCTTATCTCCAAAGCCTTCTGCCTGCTGCTACTGGCGACCAATACAAGTGTATGCACACAGCTCTTATCTCTGAACAAAGCTCGAGAAAGGCACAAGGACGGAGGCCAGCAATGTTGGACAGTGACGCATGGCTGATTCTCTGTACGATTTATTTAACCGAATTTAATTTCTTTTCTTCACGACTGCAGTTTTGATCAGAGATATTTATGAACTGTGCCAAATGGGAGATTAGAAAAGCAAGATGTCTAGAAGCGCAGTTATTAATTAAACTGAAGGAGGGAGAGGAGGGTTTTTATACGGCTAATGACGGACATGTATCTGTGCTGATGAATTTCATTTAAAGTGAGCAGACTGTCGCCAGCCCATTCCCTAAATGTGAAAAGCCGATCACAGCTTTCTGTGTATGAAGGAAACAGAAGAAAATAACTTGTCCTGCCCTTAGGCCTGTATGACCGGCTGGAGACAATCACACAACGAAACGTTCCATGTGGACTACTGGTCACAATGGCTACTAAGAGCTAAAGGGAGTCTGATCCCTACATAGTCTGCTGTCCTGACCCAATATAGAGAATGGTGAAATCAGTGCACATATACGCAGGGTGATGGTTATGCAGGGTGCACTAAAGTGTAATCCATATTTAATGCCCAGGGCAACCCAATTTAAAATGCCCAAGCGGCAGCCCCTTTATGTACAGGGTGATTTGAGTGACAGTTCTAAAGGCCACAGAGCGAAGAGGCCGGGGAGTGTTTGAGGAAAACTCCAGAACGGACAACTACCTGGGCACTTCACATCACCATACCGGAAGCATTAAAGGGAATCTGTCACCTGTTTTTTGCCACCTAATCTGAGATCTGCAAAACATAGGGGCAGACACCCCGATTCCAGCGGTGTCACTTACTGGGCTGTTTAGTGTAGTTTTGATAAAATCCTGTTCAATCAGGACTACTTGGCATACTGCCAGATAGTCCAGCACATTCATGAGCTCTATTAACTGCTAGATCTGCAGCAGAGAAAACATTGATTTTATCAAAATTACAGCAAACAGCTCAGTAAGTGACACATCGCTGGGATCAGGGTCTCTGTCTCTAAATTATGCTGCTCTCAGATGAGGGGCAAAAATCTGGTGACAGATTCCCTTTAACACATGGATTATTTTTAATACAAATCAGAATGACCATCACCCCAGATTTGCTTATACTGCTTCCCACATTTATATAAACGCTATTACCAGGTTTAAGGGATCAAACAGACATTTCCTATAAAGAAAACCTAAATAATATTTTAAAATGGGCTGTCTCACTTTGTACATTTATCACCCATCCTCACAGTATGATAATAATGGATTGCCTGTGATCTATTGATAGCTAAATCCAGAATGCCAAGTCCTAAGTTCCTAGTAGTGAAGAATTTGAGTGAAAGTATGATGGAGCATGTGCCGGACGCTCCAATGTCTACAGCTAATAGAAACAGCGGGCGGTGTACTCGGCTGCCTCTGATCTGCGGAGGCACTAAGAGAGTGGAATCCAGTTATAACCTATACTGGCAGCAGAGTCTCCAGCATTGCACACTGACTGGATGCAGCCACTGTTCAGCATCCACATGTGGGGGGGGACACAGCGGAGAAGAATTCACGTGGCTAAAATCACAAGACCACCGCCAACTTGAGAGCTATAGACCAAACTCTGCCACTATCCAGTGATTACAGTCAGTCTATAGGTCATGAGGTCTAAAAGTGGAGGTTTGGAATAAGGTGATGCGCCGACTTTTGGAATTTTTAGAATTTTACTAGAAAATTGGCTAAACCATTTCATAGTCTGGTGCAACATCAGTTCTTAAAGGGAACCTGTCATCAGAAATTTCGCCCAAAAGCTAAAAGCTTCCCCCTCTGCAGCTCCTGGGCTGCATTCTAGGAAGATCCCTGTTATTATTGTGCCCCATGTGAGACCAAAATAAAGCCTTTATAAAGTTCTACCTTTTTGTATGCAGCTTCTGTAAATGTGTCACGGGGGCGGGCTTTCTGGCGTCCGTTATTCTGCCTCCTGGTCCTGTATGCCGCCCCCATCGCTCCTTTCCATATCTGATGCACCGCCCACTGTTCCAGCCATCCCCGCGCATGCCCAGTGCCAGTCTCACAGGACTGAGCAGTGTGACCGCTGGTGACATGTGCGCAGGCAAGTGATTATGGGCGGGACTGTGACTGTTATCAGCAAGTACCCGCCCATAATCTCGTGAGCGCGCAAACCTCTCCAGCGGTCACACTGTACTCAGTGTAGATGCTAGACTGTATGGGCTGCTTCCAGGGATGACGTCCCTTTGTCATGTGATAGTATTTTGAACACGCCCCTATCACATGACAAAGGGACGTCATCCCTGGAAGCAGCCCATACAGTCTAGCATCTACACTGAGCTCAGTGTGAATGCTGGAGAGGTTTGCGCGCTCACGAGATTATGGGCGGGTACTTGCTGATAACAGTCACAGTCCCGCCCATAATCACTTGCCTGCGCACACGTCACCAGCGGTCACACTGCTCAGTCCTGTGAGACTGGCACTGGGCATGCGCGGGGATGGCTGGAGCAGTGGGCGGTGCATCAGATATGGAAAGGAGCGATGGGGGCGGCATAGAGGACCAGGAGGCAGAATAACGGACGGCAGAGAGCCCGCCCCCGTGACACATTTACAGAAGCTGCATACAAAAAGGTAGAACTTTATAAAGGCTTTATTTTGGTCTCACATGGGGCACAATAATAACAGGGACCTTCCTAGAATGCAGCCCAGGAGCTGCAGAGGGGGAATCTTTTAGCTTTTGGGCGAAATTTCTGATGACAGGTTCCCTTTAACTTGCTTAAAGCTCTTGTGGTTGACTGCATGGAAAACCTGCCGGCCATTCTGCCGGAAAGATGTCCCGGAGGAGCAGAGGCCGTTATAGCAAAGTTTTGAGATAGGATTTGCACTAAGCGGATATGGACGTTTGGAAAGTGACCACCTACTGATGGCCATTATTCTTACATCCTCATACTGGTTCTTCGCTCTTATATAACCGTGTCCTGAATATCTTACCACTGGAAGCCATTCCATATCTTATACTGCACATTGTAATGCCTCCAGATTTGTCAGTGTGCGTATTAGTGTTGAATGAATATAATGTATATTAGCTATATATGTCCTGAGCTTAATATAAGAATAGATAGTGGCAATTAAAGAACATATACCAGGTCAACAACTAATACCTGCAATATAAAGACATGGCCATAAACACATAGGGAGAAGCAGCAGAGAAAAAGCAAGCAATTAATGAGCCCAGCAGGAGGCCAAACACAGGGGGAATTCAGCTACATCCCAATTTTAACTAGAATGACCCACGGTTCCATTAAAATCTGAAAACTATAAAACCAGAGATGACATATAAAGACAGACGTATAGAACATTGCTCTCACATTTGTTTCTAGCAGATTTGAGAAGCCATAAAACCTTACGATTGTCCTATGAGCCATCACCCAAACATTCCTGATTCATTAATCCCTGACCCCGGTGTCTGGGCAGTATAATCCCTGTTTAGCATTAGCAGAAACGACTTCTACTGTGATGGCCAATCTGTCCTCTACATTCAGCCCGGCATCCAAACCCAAAGAAAAGGCAAGCAGAAATGCAGACTTTTCTACTCAGCACTGTACCTTTAGCATGCGATATAAACTGTAGACCACTGGCAAAAGAAAGCAAATTAAGCTTGCCAAGTAAAAAAAAAAAAAAAAAATAAAGAACTGGCAAAATATAACAAGTGTCGTGTCAGAGATATAAGTATGATCCCCATCATTTACTGAAACAAAGAGGCAAATATACTTTTTCTGATAAAACACAAAAGATAATATTAAGTGTCCTGCCATCACCAGTAGGGGGAGCTGAAGAGCAGGACGCATACTGATTATATACACGGTGAGTTATAAGTGGTATATTTTATTGTACACATGTGATTTTTGTTCACGAATGGATATTCATTTCAAACTTCTGGACTAAAAACCAACAAAAAATATACATTTCTGTTACTGCATGGTATTTTCAGGTTTTCCATATGCCTATTTATCCAGCACTCATGTGTTTTTTCAAAGACTGAATTGCCATTCATTTTTATGTTGCTCTGTAATTAGAACAAGTATATAAAAAGTTCTCTATAGGTCATTAGGGGGAAACACAATTCTAATAATGTCCAGTAAGATCATATACTAATGTGTACAGACAGTAATACTCACCTAAGCCAACCAGGGAGTAACTGGGGGTCGGAGAGAACACTTGAGCGGCAAAGTCTTCGAACGTCATCACCTCTCTGTGATTCTGAATTATTGCTTCAAGGTACAGAGCCCTTTCCTCGTAGCTGGAGCGATGAAGTTAAGGAAACATCAAGAATGGATCAGAACAACAAAAAGTTACAATGCACTGTATGTGAGGAAAAAAACATCAATATAAAAACAAAAAGTTACAATGCACTGTTTAGATGATTATATACCGGTACATAGTGTGGGGGAAAAAACATCAATATAAAGACAACAGAAGTTACAATGCACTGTTTAGATGATTATTATATACAGTACAGACCAAAACTTTGGACACACCTCATCTCTAGAACAACTGTTAAGAGGAGACTTTGTGCAGCAGGCCTTCATGGTAAAATAGCTGCTAGGAAACCACTGCTAAGGACAGGCAACAAGCAGAAGAGACTTGTTTGGGCTAAAGAACACAAGGAATGGACATTAGACCAGTGGAAATCTGTGCTTTGGTCTGATGAGTCTAAATCTGAGATCTTTGGATTCAACCACCGTGTCTTTGTAGAAAAGGTGAACGGTTGGACTCCACATGGCTTGTTGCCATCGTGAAGCATGGAGGAGGAGGTGTGATGGTGTGGGGGTGCTTTGCTGGTGACACTGTTGGGGATTTATTCAAAACTAAAAAGGCATACAGAACCAGCATGCCTACCACAGCATCTAGCAGCGGCGTGCTATTCCATCCAGTTTGCGTTTAGTTGGACAATCATTTATTTTTCAACAGTACAATGACCCCAAACACACCTCCAGGCTGTAAGGGCTATTTGACTAAGAAGGAGAGTGATGGGGTGCTACGCCAGCTGACCTGGCCTACACAGTCACCAGACCTGAACCCAATCGAGATGGTTTGGGGTGAGGTGGACCGCAGAGTGAAGGCAAAAGGGCGAACAAGTGCTAAGCATCTCTGGGAACTCCTTCAAGACTGTTGGAAGACCATTTCCGGTGACTACCTCTTGAATCTCATCAAGAGAATGCCAAGAGTGTGCAAAGCAGTAATCAAAGCAAAAGGTGGCTACTTTGAAGAACCTAGAATATAAGACATATTCTTATTTTTTTCACAATTTTTTAAGTATTTCATTCCACATGTTTAAATTCATAGCTTTGATGCCTTCAATGTGAATCTCCAATTTTCAGAGTCATGAAAATAAAGAAAACTCTTTGAATGAGGAGGTGTGTCCAAACATTTGGTTTGTACTGTATATATACATAATGTGGGGAAGAAACAATATACAAACAACAAAACGTTACAATGCAGTTTAGATGATGAATATATACATATAATGTGGAGGAAAAACATCAATATAAAAACAACAAAACGTTACAATGCACTGTTTAGATGGTAAATACAGTATATACTGTACATACATAATGTGTGTGGGGGAAGCAATATTAAAACAACAAGCCAAACTTCATGTCACAAAACAGCGGAATACAACAAATTCCATTAACACAACACAGTTTTTAGCATTTAAACAAGTATAAAAATAATAATAATAATAATCTTTATTTCTATAGCGCCAACATATTCCGCAGTGCTTTACAATTCAGAGCTCTATATACGAAATTTTGTGAAATTGGTATATTTTCAGGATCTTATTTTTATATTCTCAGATCAATCGAGCAAATATCAAAACGCGTCTCTAGCTGTTAATTTATTCAGGTCGTTGCATCAAGTGCTTTGGTGGAAATTAAAAACTTTTCCGTTACACAAAAGGTTAAATGACATGGGCCTGATTCAATGCAGCCCAAATTCTATGAAGAGCCCGTACAAGTAGCTGAGTGACAAGTAAACGCTGGCAGCGTACGGCCGCTTGTCTGGGCAGTTTTATGTGCTGCTGCTGCGGTCATTACTGGCTGAACTGGTTAATGAATGAGCTTCCAAACTTGCTTGGAGAGGAGACACACGCCCAAGCCCTTTTCTAAGGGGAAGGAATGATGCCATTCACAGCTCATTACAGGCATGCTTATTCTGCGCAGAGCTTGGCTGTTGCCAGGGCTGAGCGCTGCACACTGCCACAGCAAGCCTCTGGTCCTGTAAACAGCGGGATACGAGGCTTGAGTGGCCGTCTGGCGGGCAAGCACTCTGACACTAAGCTGGCACGTGCTGGAACAGCAGGAGCAGGCTACTGCGTGACAAATTACTGAAAGAGCCCAGCTAAACTTATGTCACACTGCCACCTGAGCCACGGACCTCTCCGGGCCGGCCATCTTTCTGCAATTCATTGGTCACCTTTTTTTCTGTATTCTGCTGAAAGGTCAGTTTAAAGATGTACTACCTATAAAATAGCGTCTAATACTCGTACAAGCTATAAATCATCTTCTAACAGCTCAGTACATAAGTCTTGTATCTAGCCACCCACCTACGTCATATTTATCCAATCATTCATCTATCTCATATTACACTATCTATTTGATATCTATCTACTATAATCTGGTAACTTAGTCTTTGAATTTATCCATGATTCTTATAAAATGTATTCACTTATATAGCGCCTTTAAAGGGACTTGTTACCAGGTTTTTGCCACCTAATCTGAGATCAGTATGATGAAGGAAAAGAGACCCTGATTCCAGTGATGTGTCACTTACTGCACTGCTTAGTGTAGCAATTATAAAATCACTGTTTAATTAGTAGGAGTTTATCATTACAGGACTACTTGGCGTGCTGTCAGATAGTCCAGCATGTTCATGAGCTCTGCATAACTACTAGATCTGCAGCAGAGAAAACAGAGATATCATCATATTGACAGCAAACAGCTCAGTAAGTGACATCGCTGGAATCAGGGTCTCTGCTCTACATTATGCGGTTTTCAGATGGGGGAGCAAAAACCTGTTGACAGATTCCCTTTAATTCCACAGTGCCTACATACATCAGTAACACTGTCCCTATTGGGGCTCACAATTTAAATTCCCTATCAGGAGGATTTTGATGTGTGGGAAGAAATTGTAAAAACCCAGAGGAAACCCATGCAAACATGGAGAGAACATACAAACTCCTTGTGGGATTTGAACCCAGGACCCCAGAGCTGCAAGACTGCAGTGGTAACCACTGAGCCACATCCATCTGACCATTATAGAAATGTGTTGTTTTTTTTTTTTTAATGTAATATTTCAATTATTTTTATTTATTATGTTCAATTTTATAGCGCTATTATCCACAGCTCTTTACAGACACCATCACTGTCCTAAATCGGGGCTCAAAATCCAAGACTGAGGCCACACAGGGATTACTGCGAGTCCTCACATGATACTCGGCACACGCTCGCAGCACAGCGGGAGCCAAGTTTCATGTGACTGTGGTCCGATCGGATCATAGTTACGGAGGGAAGGGCAGGCGCTGCAGAGGGGAGGGCAGGCGCTGCAGAGGGGAGGGCAGGCGCTGCAGAGGGGAGGGCAGGCGCTGCAGAGGGGAGGGCAGGCGCTGCAGAGGGGAGGGCAGGCGCTGCAGAGGGGAGGGCAGGCGTTGCAGAGGGGAGGGCAGGCGCTGCAGAGGGGAGGGCAGGCGCTGCAGAGGGGAGGGCAGGCGCTGCAGAGGGGAGGGATTTATCTCCCTATCTCCTCCGTTGCCGGCTGATGCGAGAATCGCACTGCACTCGCATGACACCGGTGTACTGCGAGTTCAGTACGATGTTTCTCTCGCCCCATAGACTTGAATGGGTGCGAGTGGAACAAAATCCTATTCCACCCGCAGCATGCTGTAACTGTTTTCTCGGTCCGATTAGGGCTGAGAAAATAATTGCTCATGGGAGCAGCCCCGTAGAGTAATATTGGTCCGAGTGGAATGCGATTTTTTATCACATTCCACTGCTCCATATTACTCGTGTGTGCTGACCCATTCCCCATCAGTACGTCTTTAAAGTTTGGGAGAAAACCAACGCACAATTCATACTACCTTGTCATTAGCACACACATTTCCATAACAAACACCCTGCAATGCAGTGATCTGTCCATGGTGCTGAAACAGACAAGAGTCCTGCACAGATATTAATGTATTTATTCCGGATACTTTCAAACATCGCACGACACCCATCACACGATCAAGCTATAAGAAAAGCACGGACGGATCACACACTGCAATGAGTTCTACTAAACGACTGTTTCTTTCATAAGCTGCTTAACTTTAATATTGTTTCAATCCTCCTCAGCATCTGCTACTCAGATTTTGTCTTTTTTTTTTCTCTTTTCTTTTTTTAAATTAAAGAAAAAAACAAAAAAAAACAACAACAAAAAAAAAACAGGATAATTTATCAATGGGGGTTACCGGAGCGGTGTGCCTGAATACGGCTTTTTGCAGAACTTTTGTGTGACTGAGCGGCTCATTCAGCGTTTGTACTCGAAGGAATTCTAAGGTGCTCGGTCTCAATGACAATAAGAAAGTAAATTAAAATGTTTCTTCGGAAAAAAAATAAAAAAAGCTTCAAAACAGAAAAGCTATTCATTTCAACTTCATTATTTCTCATCACTGAACGAGTCCCCAAACCTCCCCCAATTTCCAGAGAAGACCGAAACATTAACATTCCACTTTTCACATCGCTATGGCCCCGTTTTATCAAAATAATTTACATGTGAACATGGAATATTCTTCAACACATCAGAACACAAAGATGACAGGGGAGAGAAGACTGAAGGGAATAAACATTAATCGCAAAATGCTAATTTATTCTAATATACACCTGTTCCATGATACGGAAACGGAGACAACAAGGGTCGGAAAAATAAAAGAAGCAAATTATTTTCTTTATCGGAAGGTAAACAATCGGTGGGGGGCAGGAAGGGGGCCGTAACAAGGGCGCACGCCAGGATTTCAAAGGGCTGGAGTTTAAAAGGAAACAAAGATGATAAAGTGGCTGACATTCCAATAATTTATACAGGCCATTCAGTGTTTAGATTGCCTTACCACTAGACTGTGATTAGATAAATATATTAATATGGATACAACCAAGAGATGATACAAGTCAGTGTGGTCATTCTTAAAGAGCCAGGCCTGCAGTGTAAAGCATGGAAAAGTGAAAAAAGGCAAAGCTCAATTCAATGACAATTGGTGGATTTCAGACAACTGCAACTATCAATTGGACAGTGACGATCAAACGTAGGTCATCAAACCATGACTGAATGTAGAGTTATGAAAGCAAGGTCTTATAACGCAACTGTGCTATGGCTCATACCTACCTTCATACTTCTACAGCTGTGCTTTACTAGTACAGAGCGGTGATCTGTGACTTCAGGTTAGCTATAATGCCTACAGGGAGTCTGCGGTAGTCTTGGACACACCCCCAGCCTGACGATTTGTCCAAGCTGTTACTTTGCCCCTCCCTCTGCAGTTCTGCCTCCTCAGATTGGCTGCTGTGTGTAAACACATCTATCACAGGCAATGCTGTAAATCAGTACACGGACAGCCAATTTCTATTGCAGTCATTGAAAGAATGATTATACCGTATAGAGGAGAAAATCATTATCAGTTACCTGCCCCACGGAGTCATGAACCTATGGATGAAATATGAGGGTCCCTTTTTGAGGCCTTTTCCAATAACTACAGTTAAATGGAACCTGTCATGTGGCTTATTGATATTAAACTGCCTCTAATGTGTTGTAAATGATGCAATGTGCATCCCTAACATAGTTAAAAAATAATTATATATATTTATGTTTAAAACAAACAAACAACTGTATGTGTGAATGCAGGGCATCTGTAGGTTTCAGTCATAGAGGCGGCACTTTTGCTGGATTCAGTCACTGTTACTAAGTTCAGGCATGATTCTTCTTTTAACCACCAATTCTCCTCTACTGAGATCCACCCATTATGGTCACATGGTCATGACCTCACCACAGGTCCTTCACCACGACTTCTCTGCTGATCACTACAGGTCCTTCAGCACCTCTTCTCTGCTGAGCTCCATCTATTACAGTCACATCGTTGTGAAATCAGTACAGGTCCTTCACCACCACTTGTCTTCTGCTGATCACCACAGGTCCTTGACCCTCACTTCGCCTCTGCTTATCTCCGGAGCTCAGCATTGGAGAAGTGATGGTGAAGGACCTTTGGTGATGTCACGACTATGTGATCATAATGGGCGGAGCTCAGCAGAGAAGTGCGGTGAATGACCTTTGGTGAGATCATGACCATGTGACTATAATGGTTGGAGTTCAGCAGAGAAGTGGTGGTGAAGGTCCTGTGGTGTAACCAATTACACTGAGGGGTGCCGTAACTAATTTCCAAAAAGAACCGTGACTGAACTTGTGTGACAGTGATTAAACCCAGCAAAAGTGCAGCCCCTATGACTGAACCCTAAGGTATGTACTGCAATCACCTAAGCACATGAAGTCATTTTTTTTCTTTAAACCATGTTAGTGATATAGATTGCATCGGGGTAGCTTAATATAAAATTAAAAAAAACCCAACATGATAGGTTCCCTTTAAGAATTAGAACAGCCTACTGATTTTGATGCTGAAGGAAAACAAAAATAAAAACCTTCAGCTAGTTGTTAGAGGATGAAAACTTCTTCAGATAGATCAGGTGTCTCCAACCTATGGCTAACGGGCCTGTGATGTGTGGCTCGCTGCTGTTTTCTAGCTCTGTGCATAAGCAACAGATCTAGCAAACCGCTATGAAGAGCCGGTTTCCAGAGGGTGACTTTTGTGAGTAGCCCATCATGGAAGAGCGAAACTAATTGGGGGGTAAGGTTGGAACCCTGGATCCTAGTATACTGCCTCTGTGTGATTTTTGTGGAAAAGCTTTGGCTGTCATAATACCGGTAATGGGGGCTCTGGGTGTCACTACTGTAAGGGGGCAGGAGCTGGATGGGGACCTCTGAGATAGTGGGGTGAGAGATATACACTCCCTAATAGGTAGAACTGGTGGATATGAGTATCTAAACATTACAACACTTATACATGCTAATAAAACTATTTTCATTGGCCTTATAGGGCAAACAACTCTTGTAAAGGGGAATCTCCCACCTAGGATGCCCCTCTGCTGGCCGCTAAGAAAAAGTGGCTCTTGTTATTGTGTGACCAGCCAGTCTATTATTCCACTATTAGGCAACAACCGGTGATTGGAGAAGTATAGTTTCTGTATGGTTACAGGCATGATTTAATGTTGGTTTGTAATACTATACTTTCAACTTGAGGCCATTTAATTTTCCAAAAATTTAGGGGACTTTTCAGAAGCACCAGACCTGTAAATCATACAATCGTGGTTGCAAATTGATCTGAAATAACTGATACATATTTGGCCATAGAGATTGGTTTGCTGTAACATAATAGAGATTTACTGCAATTCTACAGAATGTCTCAGTAATGGACATAAAAGAATTAATTGAAGTAGACGGAAAGGTTTTAAAAGAAAAAAAGTGGGGGCTACAGGAAGGACAGAACACACACACACACACACACACAAACACTGTTTTTTCGTTACAGTTTATATATTTTCCATGAAAAAAAAATAAACAAAAATAAATAATCCAATTCAGGCTCTTTTTTGGATTAAACTAAAACATGAACGTAATACACCGATACCTGATGAATGATCACTGCAATTGCAGGGAATGTGGTCAATAATTAGTTCTTTCTCCTGCTGAGTTGCTCAGAAGGATGGCAGACAAGACAGCGGCAGGTACAGATGGAAGTCATTTCTCTGGTTAGTAACAATGGAGATAGTCTAGAGGAAATCTGACTGCCTGACCTTTGACAAAACAAACAATGATATACTATATACAGGACACTATCTAGTAGAAACCAAGCTACAGAAGCACAGGTTCCCTGCTCCGGTAATAAAAAGTTGTCAAGGGAAGAATCACTCATGTATGGAGAGATAATATAAGTGACAACTCAACTAAAGGGTCAAATTTCAGAAAATGGCAGGGGTTAAGTACCTAAACTCAGCCCTGACATTTTATCTCGTTGAAAATTGCTCGGCAGGATGGCCGCCACCGCTGTAGTCAAGGTGATGGATATTGCCTTGACTTTAATCTGCCCCTTCAACCATCTGATCTCCTTCCAGAAACTGTGCTGACACCTAACATCAGATGACAGAAAAGACTTCACTATGGAGCAGATGGGCATGGGCTGATGACATTTACCATGGCACAGCCTTCCTGCCCACTCCATTCCGCCGTGCCAGGAAACCGGGCCAGAGTATTAATTTATGGGCACTATATGTTAACAAACATTGGGGCATTCATAAAGTGTGTCCTAACAATCATCACACCACCACTTGGTGTGTAACCATGGCTGACTGCGTCTCCTCAATCCAATGTCCGTAAAAACAGTTTTTCTTTTTTTCAGATTTTCATCAATCTTTGCCAGTGTGTCAATTTTTACAATCATGGATTTTTACTGATGAAAAATAAAACACTGTATTTTTCGGATAACGCGCACTTTTCCTTGGGAGCAAAATGAGGGGTGAGTCTTATAATCCGAAAGTAGCTTACCGGGGTGGAGGGGGGTGGTAGAGAATAGTCACAGGAAGCAGCGGCGATGCTGCAGGCGCTGTGCTGGTGCTCGCTGCGAGCGGTGAGGCAGGAACCATCCTGAAAATATCGGCGGTGCAGGCTTCAAATAATGGCGCGCCAGAGAATGGCGTGTGCACAGATGGCGCTCACGGCCCAAGATCTTATCTGAGCACGCGTGACCTTTGGTCCATTGATCTCCCATCAGCGGACTTAAGGAAAATGGCATCCGGAGGTGGTGTGCAGATGACATCTCGGCTTGTCATTGAGTTGATAGCTCAGTCTGCATAAGCGCTGACTCCGGGCACCATTTCTTTGAAGTCTGCACAAATGACAGTTTCTGGATGTTCCCTGTCACACAGTGCCTGCAGCAACCATCTGGGACACAGGCCACACCGCTTAAAGCATCACCACCCCCCTTGCCTCCTGTGACCCCGCTACACCACCGATGCCCCCCCAGTAAGACACCACCAGATTATAAGACGGACCCCATTTTTTTTCCTGTAAATTTGTGGTGCGTCTTATAAAAAAAAATTACAGTAAATTACAAAGTTTCTTCTATTCATTGCAATGTTAATTACAACACCACAAGTACTGCGCTTTGATGCCATCCGTGTGGTCCATGATTTTTACAGACTCGCTTGGGTGATTTTGATCCATGATTCCGATCAAAAACAGACATTTGTGATTTTTTTCCAGAATACTTGATCCATAAAAAAACAAGGACAAGTCAAAACCTCCATATACTATAATGGCTATGTTTTCTATTCTATCCAGGAAAATAATTGACAGATCACATACGTCTCTCACAGATGATGCCTACACTATAAAGTGCCCACTGTAGACTTAGCCCACAACCATTATTATTAGGTCTTACAAAGCTTGGCTCATGCCTAAACGTAGCAAAAAAGGAGGAAAAAAATGTCAGCTTACTCACTTCACGGTTCCTGTGGATTGCATGGATATACCTTGGCACGGTATAAAGATCAATAAAAAACTGAATTAGGAACCCGACAACAATAGAGGATACTTTATGATAAAACTTCAACTTTATTCTTCCATTAAAATCAATTCCAAGATCAGACCACCCAAGAATATATACAAAAGACTGGGATTGAAACCAACGCGTTTCAGTTATACACAGCCTTATTCATGGTTTGACATGATCTAAATGTAGGTTACAACTGCCCCGAATCTTGGCATCCAGGCAGGGAGGGTTAATTTTGATGCCCTTGCAGGTCTTGTGAAAAACTGTAAAAAACTTTTATTATACTAATGATGATAAAGCTGATCCACTGCTATGAAAAATAATCATGGCACCATATGAAGCAGGCCAGTGATGTAAAATAAATGCTATTGTCAAAGATGATACATTCTGGCGAAACATCCTTTTAGGAGTAAGTCCAGTTATTGGAAAAAAGTCCAGCGCAGTCCTCAGAATGTAGATTTAAAAGTAATAGACCTTTATTCATATAAATCCAATAAAAATTGTAGAATACAAAGCGGTCAGCAGGATATAAAGAGGTTTATAGGGACGCCATTAAACTACGCGTTTCGACACATAGTCTTAGTCATGTTCAAGTCCAGTTATTAGATTAAAATGGTGATGTCATATGAAGGAGAAAAGCTCAGAATTTGTCATTGGCCAACACAACCTTTTGTAGAAGCGACCATGAAAAGGAGAATTTTCCCTTTAAATGCCATAAAATAGAAAAACAAGAAAAGCATAGAAAAACAAAGCTGAACCTTCCATGACCTTCCCGTAATGCATGGTACGCGCTCATTCAAATCATCTAAAGAAAAGCCAAAAACAAAAAAATGGACATTAAAAGAAAGAAACATCTTCAAGTCTGATTGACTCATAAAAAACATTCCCAAAAGATAATTAGCCATTAGATGGTGCAATTAAGGATTTTATTAAAAGCCTAAAGAAAAGCCAATAATACAATGTTATCAAGCTTTTCCACGTAGAAATGACTATCAGTTGTAATATAGTAACCCTGACGTGCACATTTTAGGTTCCCCGAAAGTCAAGGTAAACCGTGTGCGTTAACATGATTGCTCCGCAAATTTAAAGTTCAAGGTCAAGGGTGATACAGTGACATCTAAAACGATGAGACATTCATCACAGACCTTGTTTCTCA
The DNA here is from genome assembly GCF_048569485.1 of Anomaloglossus baeobatrachus. Lineage (NCBI taxonomy): Eukaryota > Metazoa > Chordata > Amphibia > Anura > Aromobatidae > Anomaloglossus > Anomaloglossus baeobatrachus. Next base: position 115,236,443 of record NC_134355.1, on the reverse strand, counting down.
TAAGACAACAGTAAGGTTGCGTCACAGTAATGCGGAGAATACTTTTAAGACTCATAAGCAACCAAATTGCCCAAGTTGAGGGAAAAAAAACAAAAAAACAGAGACCACAATTCATGAAGCAGTTTTACCAGAATTCTGTCATAAAACTACTTGAAAAGTTGATGTTCTTTTTGCGGAGCTTGAAGTTGAGCAGAAATGTTGCAACTTTGGCATTTTTAGGCTATGTGCGCACACTGCATTTTTTTTATACCTGCGGATTTACCCGCGGAATTTCTGCTGCGGAATTGATGTACACGTCACTTCTTTTCTGCAGGTACCATCCCGAGGAAAATCCGCAGAAAAAACGCGTCAAATCATGTCAAAAAACCGCGGGAGCGGTATTCTTCCATAGGGTGCGTTTTTTTCTTAAGAAAAGTCCATTTTCTTGTGCGCACATAGCCTTAAACTTTTTAAACCAGGGCCGCCCAGCCCCCCATACTATATTGGAAAAGTAACTCGGACAGGGTGTGGTCAAGAGCGCTCCACAAATCTATCAGGATTTAAGCAAAGAAGAAAGTTACGACCAGCTGGTGTATGTCTGGCGGTGACCACAGAAAGATGAAAGATGCAACAAATCTATTAAGAAGCAAATACATCTTAATGATTTTGGCGCATCTTAAATAGTTGTCCACTAGTTGGACAATCCCTTCTTCATCACTATGTTTGACCACCAGTAAAATAATAATACTTCCAGTATATCACAAACGTGAGTACACCCCACACATTTTTTTTTAAATATTTTATCTTTTCATGGGACCACACTAAAGATATAACACTTTGATACAATGCAAAGTAGTCAGTGTGCAGCTTGCATAAAAGTGTAAATTTGCAGTGCCCGCTAAATAACACACAACCATTAATGACTAAACCACTGGCAACAAAAGTGAGTACATCCCTAAGTAAGAACCTAAGTCAAAATGGCTAAATTGTGCCCAAATTGTCAACATTTTGTGTGGTCACCATTATCTTCAAGCTCTGCCTTATCTCACTTGGGCATGGAGTTCATTAGAGCTTCCTTGGAGCCACTTGAATCCTCTTTCATCCTCCATGACGACATCATGGATCTAGTGAATATTAGAGACCTTGTGCTCCTCTACCTTTAATTTAAGCATGCCCCACAGATGTTCAATAGGGATTAGGTCTGGAGACATGTTTGGTCAGTCCAGCACCTTTATCCTCAGTTTCTTTAGCAAAGCAGTGGTCATCTTGGAGATGTGTTTTGCTGTCATCCTTATGTTGGAATGCTTCCCCGTTTCCGAAGGGAGGGGATCATGCTCGGCTTTAGCATGTTACAGTACATGTTGCAATTCATGGCTCCCTCAATGAATTGTAGCTCACCACTGTCGGCAGCTCTGATGCAGCCAAACCATGACACTCCCACCACCATGCTTGACTGTAGGTAAGACACACTTTATTTGTACTCCTCACCTGGTTGCTGCCACACATGCTTGACAGTAACTAAAGAACCCCTTCCTGTTTAAGCTGCTGCAATCGCCTTTCTTCCACCCATAATGAGTGCCCCCTAATCTTTAGGAATACATCATGTGCCAGTCCTTGTAGTGACCACACATATATTTATAAATATAAATGAGATCTCCTCTGAGATGTCTTTTTTTTATAAGCTAAACAAATTAACTTTTCCAACCTCTCATCATATGGGAGGTCTTCCATTCCTTGCAGTAATCTAGTTACCTGCCTTTGAACTGACTAACTTCTGAATGTCCTTTTTAAAATGTGGAGCCCAAAACTGGATCCCATATTCTAGATGTGACCTTACAAGTGATTTATAGAGGGGTAACAATACGTGGGATCACTTTATATTTTTACAGGATGCTTTGCTATTTCATACAGCAGAGAAGTGGTATACCCACCCAGGGAAGGCCATAGGGACATGCTAATGTTCTCCGTCAGGTGAAAGTCACGTTATGGAATCTGTTTCTGTTCCAATTAAATACTATGGGAATTATGGAAACATTTGCACTCGTCTGTGTGGCACTTCATTTTACAATTACACCCAGCCTTAACACTCCCTGTATGAAAGGCTTATATGGGAATGAGAAGTAATAACTTGTAGTAAGTAACCTTCATTATGATCATATAAACTCATATAGAAACACAGTCTATCCTACATGTAACTACATATAATGATGGTAAATGATCACTGTCGATCACCTATTGCTGTAGTATAATTTTGGCATTATTTAAGTCCTGTTTATTAGTAATGATTCCAGAGACTTCCGTTTATGGTACGACCTGGGTCACCAAAACAAGGTAAAACTATTTGGTCTTGTCCTTCTTGTATTCTTTACTTCAAAAAATCAAAAAAAATACAGTGAAGGTATCCTAACAAGATACATCTGGAATTGTAAGAAAGCGCTTTAAAGCACCCGTGAACACTACAAAATATTCTTGATTCAGTTTGAGCATCTCAGAAAATGAAGTAGAAAGGCGATGGAGGGCTATGAGCAATCAATGGTTGAATATGATCCATTTTCTCATTTTGTCTGAAAAGCCTCATATAAAGCTTAAGTCACTTTCTCTATCAAGTAAGGCGGCTGTGCGTGCTTTCTGTGTGAAATTCTCAAGCCTGTAACACAAATGACCACATTACCAGCGCAGGCAGCCGAACAGCTGGGTCTCACATAGCAGCTCTCAAATCAAAACTCCAGGGTCAACAGCACAAAATCCAATAGAAATAACAGGGAGCAGGCAATGGAAACTCAATAATCAATTACTGGATATTCAGTGCAAGAAGAGCTGACCTTTTAAATGATGGATCAAGCAAGGAGGTAGTATATTCATTGTGCCATATAATTCACAGTAATGGCCATGGACAAGAGGTCTTCAGAGACTTCGAAAGACTGTCTGTACATAGCTGTATTAGAGTGACATAGCCATGGACAAAATTCCACATTGGTTCCTAGTAATATTAAAAGGCCATCTCTGCCGAACACAAAAGGCCGGCTGACTAAGACCGCGGCCATGATTACCAACGTCTCTTGGGCCACTGAGGCTGAAAATATGATTGCCCTCTATTAGTCATTCAGCAAAGACTTGGAGGACTTGTTGAGGTTGCCGCAATTTTCACATGATGCACTGCAGTAACAAGGCTGAGGACATGATAGCAAGACGTTATCTTAAAGGGGTGGTCCACTACACAGAATAGTGGCCACACATCGCTGTAAAGCTCATAAAGAAGGCTTTTAGTACATTTTGCCTCTGAGCGGCGCTTTTGTGATCTGACATCACCGCGGCCGGCCCCAGTCTACCTGAGTGACTGGGCTGTGGGTGGCGTTTCACCGTTCGTCACAGCCCAGCATCGTTCCTACTTGCGGCGCTCTGCAGTGAAGGAGGGAGTACGCGAGATGCTTGGCTGTGACAAGCGGTGGAAAGCCGCTCACAGCCCAGTCACTCAGGGATGCTGGGGCCAGCCGCGGTGATGCCGGGTCAAATCGAAGTTGACGTGACATCACTAGATCATAGAGGTCACGGAGCCTGGGAGTCATGTGATGGGGATGAGAGGACCGCAATAGTGCCGCTTAGAGACACAATTGACTACACTAAGTATTTCAGAAATGCCTCCTTTGTGAGCTTTACATCAATGTGTGGCCACTATGGTGTGTAGTAAATCACTTTTTAATGCCAGAATTCAATATGGGGACATTATTTTTACGTTAAAAGGGTATGAGCAGTGCAACCACTGAGTCCCCAATCAGGAGACCAGGGATCTCATGTCCGCCATGTGGAAGGAACAATAATGAAGATACAAGATCACAGCTCCATTTTCGGTCTATTGGCTTGAATGTCCCATAGACATACCACAGCTCCACAGGCCACAAGAACTGGACACAATTGAGGCATGAACGCTACCGGTCAATTCACACAAAAGACACAAAACCAATACTTACATAGAATTTGTTCATCTTCCCCTTGTTTGAGAAGATTTCTTCCTGATACTTAGTATTGCATCCACATTCCAGAAAACATAAAAAAAACACAAAACAGAAAAAAAAAATAAAATAATGGTCACCAGGTTTAAGCTGGCTTTCTGAAAGCAGCATAAAATAGGGGCAGAGCCCCAGATTCCAGTGGTGTGTCTCTTACTAAGCTTAATGTAGCTTTGATCAATGTTTTATTTGCTGCAACTCAGCTAGTCCTCTCAAAGATGGGCTCCTACTATGTAATCCTTCATACTCACACACACCACCACTGAGTTTGCAGAGGCAGAAAGTTACCAGTGTATGCAGAGGGCTCAACTAGAAGGAGCTCATTATTGAGACAACTAGTAGCAGATATGGGTTTTCTCAAAACTACAGCAAAAAGCCCAGAAAGTGACTCACTGATACAATCAGGGTCACTCTTCCGATGTTATGCTGGCCTCAGACTGATATATAAAGTTAGTGACAGATTTCCCTTAGACTGTCGTCATATGAAATTCCCTATGATGTGTAGGAACTGGAAGCCCAGTGAACGCTCCTGTGAATCTCTGTACAGCGGTGCAGAAAAGGTTTGTGCTGTGTTATAACAGTAAGTTTACTGCTAAAGAAAACTCAAACCACGAAAAAGAAAAACAAGTGATATATAACAAGAAAGCGTTGCACTTCATAGTGATAACAATTCTGTTATATAATTGTAAGAAACACTTATTACTCCGCTCCTAAAAGACGTCCCAGTAATGCCAACTGTTTCTTAGAAACACACAGCATGTGTTCTCTCAACTTATTGTTTCCTGTCGCATCCAAATCCCTGAACTTCCCTTGGTCTTCTGAGAGCAGTGTAACAATGTAGGTGTCCTGTTCTATCAGTGCTGCCGATAGCCACGTTATGTAATTAGCCGCCTTGTTCTACAAGCAGAGCCATTACCAAGGGAATTATTTGTGGGGAAAGGCTGCATGTAACCAAGCAATGCAGTCCTCTGAGTGTTGCTGCACCGTTAATCCCATTCATAATGACGGTAACATGTACGCATTTCTAGAAGTCTCCTAATCAGTTGTTGCTTTATAGCGAGGAATGGAAAGTTAATTGAATCTCTGGAGACTTCATGATTTTTAACTTGGTAGGGCCACTTCTCTCACTTCTTACACGAAGACTGATATCCAACAGCAAAAATACTACAGAAAAAAAGGACGCTCTGGATTGTAGTCATTTTGAAGACTATATAATTGCCAAACTGCCAATTCTTTAATATTGCATTTCTTGAAATGCATATTGAATATAAAAATAGTTTGGACAAAACTGCATGACCTCTGCAGGCCCATTTAGGTTTGTGAAACTAATGAAGATACAAGAAGTCCAGCACTTGGCCATCTACTTCTGTACCACAGACACTAAGGCGGGCTTTACACGTTGCGACATCACTACCGATATATCGTCGGGGTCACGTAGTTAGTGACGCACATACGGCGCCGGTAGCGTCATCGCAACGTGTAAATCCTAGGTGCGACGATGAACGAGCGCAAAAGCGTAAAAAAAAAAAAATCGCTGATCTGTGTCACGTCGTTCATTTCCATAATGTCGTTACTGCTGCAGATACGATGTTGTTTGTCGTTCCTGCAGCAGCACACATTGCTGTGTATGAAACCGCAGGAACGACAAACATCTCCTTACCTGCGTCCACCAGCTATGTGGAAGGAAGGAGGTGGGCGGGATGTTATGTCTCACTCATCTCTTCCCCTCCGCTTCTATTGGCCGGCTGCTTAGTGACGTCGCGGTGACGCCGAACGCACCTCCCCCTTGAAGGAGGGATTGTTCGGCGGTCACGGCGATGTCGCCGACCAGGTATATGCGTGTGAAGCTGCCGTAGCGATTATGTTCGCTACGGCAGCAAGCACTAGATATCGCATGTACGATGGGGACGGGTGCTATCGCTCTTGACATCGCTAGCAATTGCTAGCGATGTAGCAGCGTGTAAAGCCCGCCTAAGGAGTCATGAACAACTATGCTGTCAGGAAATCGATGGGTTCCCCTGAAAATGTATCCAAAAAAAGAATGGAACAGCTCAACGAATGTATGTTTATTCCAAAATGTTTAAAACAGGAACAGCAAATCCATAAAAAAAATCCATAATAACCAACACGCTTCTGACATCAAGTGCCATTATGCAATGTGACCATGATTAAGCGCACTTGATGTCAAAAGCGTGTTTGTGTATGGATTTTTTTTTATGGATTTGCTGTACCTTTTTTGAACATTTTAGAATAAAAAGTTGGAAAAATGTTAATATACACTCGTTAAGCCAGATGATTCTTTCTTTGAATTTACAAGGTGCACCAGGACAGTAGCGAGGTTCCAAGCACGGAGCACTTATCTAAGGTGAGCCATTTTCAACCTCACAAATCCTATCAAATATATGTCACTTAGCCTCCTTAAGGTGACTAAAAAAAAAAAAAATCCTTAAAATTTTGGTGTCTGCATTCACTATAAGGGGCAATGAGTAGAGATGAGTGAACCATAATAGTAAAGTTCGGTGTTTGCATTGAACACGGACTTTATAAAAAAAATGGTTCACAGTGGGGGGTAAAAACAACGTTATCGGATGTAGTGTGCACAAACCCCCCCCCCCCCAAACAAATAGGGAAAACCCCGCTCAACCTCCCCCAGAAGTGTTCTGTATATAGCTGCTGCATGTGCATGGAGAACTGAACTGCCCAATCAGTTACTTCCGATTGTGTTCTCAGGTCAAGTCTGTGGCCCGATCTGAACTGTATCTACAGTCCGGCTGAACCAACGAACCGAACTTCCACGAGTCCGCTCGTCTCTAGCTATGAATCACGGTCACAGCTCCAACTGAGCTCAACATATGGTACATTTAAAGATTATTGAGAATAAGATTTCACAAAATCTAATGTGAATGTAAAAATAGCAAAGCTAAAATTGCAACATATAATAGAATACATAGACTTCAGCTGGCTGACTATTCTCTACATGAAGAGGAAGACTTTAATCTCGTTTCAATTATATCTCTCGTCAGGAGCACTAACTGGAAGGTGCTATAAAAAGATGCATACGACAAACATTTCCAGTAGATTAAGGCCCATGAGTAAGAAGTCATTTGTAAACTTCACATAAAAGTATGTCTAGTAAATGGATTGTATATCAAACAATCCAATACATGTAAACTAGGGATGAGCGAACTGCTTGGTGCTCAGTAAGCCTAACAAGCATTTGGATGCTCTGTACATATTTAAAGAGTAGAATGGAAGTCAATGGGAGCCTCAAGCATTTTTTCTGAAAACCTTAATCATCCATTACTTTTTGGATTTTGTTTTGTTGTTGACTTGACTACATGAGTTTTCAGGTCAGTACCAGTATTGCGATATGAAACACATGTATATATCTCCATATATTATATACATCTCTATCTACATATATATATCTATACACATTACATCTCTGTCTATATATCTCATATTAGATTATATATATATATATATATATATATATATATATATATATATATATATATATATATATATATATATTAGATATATATATATTAGATATAATATATCTACTGTAATAAATTCTACTGGTAAAAAAACCCCAGAAAGTTGTATAAGAAAAAATGATTGCTTTGTCACTTTCTGAGAGAAGGGACTTTACTTCTTTTTTTTTTTTGGCGGACCTGTGTGAGGACTTGTTTTTGTGTTGTGAGCTGACATTCTATGGATATCATTTTGTGTTACATTTGTTTTACTTTTTATTGCTGTTAGAGATGGTCAGTGGAATTTAATGGGTTACTATCCATGATCAGAGCTTAGCAGTGCTCCAATCGCTGCTGTTTCAGGAACTTTCCAGCCAAAAGCCGGTATCTGGCAAATATGGTGTGTTCTCAGATCGTTAGCCCACTCCACACACTGGCACATGGCTTGTGACATACATATGATCTCTGTGGGGGATCGCAGGGAGGGCGAGTGTAATATATATATTTTTTTTTTTAAGTGTGTTGCATGATGGGGGTCAGGTACCAGGATGGGGGATCATATATATCTTGATGGGGAATATATACCATAATGGAGGCCATGTACTAGAATAGGGGGCTATGTATCATGTTGGGAGCCATGTACCATAATTGGGGGGGGGGTCATATAGCAGGATGGGGGACCATAAAAACCTAGGATTAGGGAGTCATATACCAGGATGGGGGTCATGTACCAGGATGAGGGATCATATATACCTGGATGAGGGCCGTATACCAAAATGGGGCATTATAAATACTAGTATGGGGGCCATGTACTAGGTTAGAGGATCATTTAAACAATAACATAACATGGGGCCATATACCAGAATGGGGGACTAGAAGTAGGGCCTGGAATGGATTAATAGCACCTCAATTAATTTTAAGATTACACGTTGATATGAAGAATTACACTATACAATGAACTTCATGTTTCTGTCTACTGCAACGCCCAAAAAATGCCTTGGATATGCTATGGCTGAATATTGGTAATCAGATGCTTAAAGTGTAATGGCCAATTCTGGTTGAGAAAGCCATTTCTCCAAGCTTGTGTATCGTAAGCAGCACATTAGCGTGATAATGTTCATATTGTCTATACATGACACATTTGTTGTTCATCCAGCCTTCAATTTCTCCAGAGAAAATTGAAAAATGTTCTGGATGAACTGGTTGACAGGAGTCATATGGAATAGCAATTACTATGAGCTGTCAGGAATGGTTAAGCCCAAACATCTGCAGACGTTCCGAGGGTTTTGTTTTATTTATAAGGGATATTCATGCAAACAGATTAACCATGACATTCCCAGGTAAGACGTGCCCACAAACTATTAGCAGCCAGGTTAGGAAGACCACAAACAGAAAACACATGACCACTTTATGGCTTAATATTCAGACTTCTTTTTGAATTATAAAGGGGAAGTGGACCTCAGTACAACTAAAGATAAATTCTTATTTAATGTATTTTCATTATTTAATGGCAAAATGGAAAAATATAACATGGACGGCGATACTTTTACCAACTTTGTACCACCAAATCACTTTTACGGCCAAGTATAAGTATACAGTATTACAGTATTACGTATAAGAAATCCAGGAACAAGGCTAAACTCAATGTTAGGGTCATGATCAGGACCTGAGCCTAATAACATGATAGGAATAAAAGCCAGCACACTGCTAATGGGGAGGATTCAAACGTCTACAGTCACATAGAATGATTACAGACTTGTACCCCCAGGCCGGACTACCCCTCTAAGGCCGGTTTCACATATCCGGCTTTTCGCCGGATTGCCGGATGTGGCGCACGCCAGTACACTGTATACAGTAGAATGGCAGTGCATCAAGCGCCGGTCACATGCTGTCATGTGACTGGAGCATGTGACCCGGAAGTTGCGGCGCTGCCATTGTACTGTATACACACAATGTACTGGCGTGCGCTGCATCCGGCGAAAAGCCGGATGTGTGAAACCAACCTAAAGGCCGAATTCAGACGGCTGTGAAGCTTTTTAAATAAGCAGTAAAGCTGTAATGGATTGAAGGCCCCTTCCCCCTTTTAACCTCCCAACACTTTCAATAAAAATAAAGGTATGTTCACAAAGCAGATTTACTGCAGGTTTTATTTTTGCAGAATATCTGCAACAAAAACTGCCACGAATTCCGCACATATTACTGCAGTTTGACCTCCATTTGCTTAAATGGAGAAGAACTACAATACCAAACACAGCTCATGGACTAAAGCGACATTGTGTTTAGAAATTAAAAAGCGGACCATTTTTTCTAATCCTGGAAATTTGCTTAAGCAACTGTGGCTATAAGGCTGGGGCCACACGGGGACTAATGCACTCCTCGATCATTGTAATGCACTTTCATATATTTGTACATAGTACAGTGCAGGACTCAATTTTTCTATGTATTATCTGATGGCCTGTTCATCTGACCTGGCGATCAAATAATACAACACTTCTCCAGTATGTGTCACTGAAGATAAAACCAGATTTTCAGCTGCTACTCATTAGGCTATGTCCACACGCTACATTTTTTTCTGACCACAAAGATGCAGCATTTCTGGCCGCAAAAAATGCACAAAAACGCACAGGTAAAAATGCATGCGGTTTACCGCATTTTGGTGCGTTTTTTGCTGCGTTTTTTCCAATGCATTGCATGGGTGAAAAACGCAGAAATAACGGACATGTGGCATCTTTGTGGTCACCACAAAAACGCACCTAAAACAAAATGTCACTGTGCAGACAGCAAAAATGAAAACTCATAGACTTGGCTGAGGAAGCAAAGTCATGCAGTTTTTAGACCAAAAGCGCACCCGAAAAACACAGCGTGCGACCATAGCCTTAAAGGAAATTTGCTCCCCCATCTGAGAGCAGCATAATGTAGAGCATGGGTCCCCAATTCCAGTCCTCAAGGGCCGCCAACAGTGCATGTTTTCAGGATTTCCTTAGTATTTCACATGTGATAATTTAATCACCTGCACAGTTGATGATTCCAACACCCATGCAATGCTAAGGAAATCCTGAAAACATGCACTGTTGGCGGCCCTCGAGGACTGGAGTTGGGGAACCCTGATGTAGAGGCAGAGACCCTGATTCCAGCAATGTGTCACTTACTGAGCTGTTTGCTGTCATTTTGATAAAATCATTGTTTTTTCTGTTGCAGATCTAGCAGTTATACAGAGCTCATGAATATGCTGGACTACCTGCAGCACACCAAGTAGTCCTCTAATGATAATCTACTGCTGATTACACAGTGATTTTATCAAAACTACACTAAGCAGCCCAGTAAGTGACATCTCTAGAATCAGGATCTCTGCCTCTAAATTATGTTGCTCTCAGATTAGATGGCAAAAACCTGGTGACAGATTACCGTCAAGGTGGACTGTAAATATGCAACATTTTACAATAATAATAAAAAAAAAATATCCCCCCTCCAGAACAGGTTAAGGAGCGGTATCTGTTTTGGTTGCATAGTAAACAATACATGTTGCGGATTTTGTTGTGTGACTTGCAATGTGTTTTCTTTTGTACGTTTCTGGACTAAATCATAGCTTGCTGAATCCTGCAGTTGGTTTTGTACATAATATTGGTGGTGTCTACTTTATATATTGCCTGTAAAAATGCTGCTTCTGAAGTAATGGAAAATACCTATCAAGTGAAAAGAAAATAATTAAATTATTGGCAAGGGAAAATTGTATTTGACCAAAATGTAAAAGAAAAGCCATTTATCACAGAGCTGTCACATCTTCTGGATGAGTGGTCTTCACAAGACCTCCCCATAAATCCTATCCGTAAGTGCCAAGTTACATGTACAGATGCGTTTGGGTAAGCACCTAACATTCCCTCTGATAAGCGGTCAGCAACTAATTACAAAACTGTAATTCCCCTTATTTAACCACTACAGGAATAAATTCCCAGATGGTTTGGAAATGGGCCAGATTATACAAATGGGTAACTCCAGTTCTGGCCACCAATGACTCTTGCACCTGCTTCTTGGAATTGGAAAGTATAGAGCCTTATGTGTGGGAAAATACACTGGCGAAGAGTTCCTCTATAGGCCTCCGAGATAGTACAAATGCATTATTTGCCATCTGTAGGAGAATTTCACCAATTTTAAAGGCATGCATCATTTAATCATTAGAACTATTACTAATTGCAAGGAAATTAGGTTTTTCTATAAACCATGACTTGTGAATAAACAATAGTCACTTAAAAGACTATTAAAAATGTAAGAAAATGGCACTAACCAAACATTACTTCATAAATGCTTACTTTTTAAATACTTAGATAAAAAGACCCTTAAAATTATATCTATATAATTATTATTATTTATATTCCTGCACCGTGAACTTTTCCCTATTTTTTCACGGTTTTCACAGTTTTTCCCCAATTCACTTTAGGACTATATGACCTAAAATTAAAAATACATTAGTAAATTTATAGTAGACCATTTTATCAAAAGTATTCATACCCCATGAACGTTTCAATATTTTTTCCGCATTACACCCACAAACTAAATGTATTTTATTGGGACTTTACGTGAAATACCAACACTAAGTATAAAGTATTTGTGAGGGAAAAAAGGAAATTATATGGTTTTCTAAATATTTTAAAAATATAAATCTGAAAATTATGACATGCATTTGTATTTAGCCCCTGAGTCAATACTTTGTAAGATCACCTTTAGCTGCAGTTTCTGCTGCAAGTCTTTTGGTGTAAGTCTCTACCAGCTTTTTTGATCTAGAGGGTGAAATTTTTGCCCATTCTTTGATTGCAAAATATATCTAGCTCAGTGAGATTGGATGGAAGCGTCTGTGAACATCAATTATCAAATCTTGTCAGAGATTCTCAATGGGATTCAAGTCTGGACTTTGAGCCATTCATGTTCATGAATTATACTTTGACCTAAACTAGTACACTGGAGCTCTGACTGTATGTTTAGGATCGTTGTCCTGCTGGAACGTGAATCTATGCCCCAGTCTCATGTCTTTTGCAGACACTAAGGCTAAGTTCACATTTCCGTTGTTTTGTATCAGTCACATGCGTCGCTTGACACATGTGACTGATGCGCTGTACAACGCTGTACAACGGATGACAAAGAACAGAATTCTGTCGGATTCCGTTGTGTGCGGGGGGCGGAGTTCGGGGGGGAGGGGGAGCCGAGCGGGGCCGCGGCACTGAGGACGTCAGTGCCGCAGGGACTGCAGGACAGGTGAGTGTGTGTGTGTGTGAGAGAGTGAGTGAGTGAGTGTGTGTGTGTACACGTGCAGAATGCGGGAGGGGCGGAGCCGAGCCGAGCGGGGGGCGGGGCCAGGCACTGAGGATGTCAGTGGCAGTGCTGCGGTCTGCATGGCTGGGGACAGGTGAGTGTGTGTGTGTACATGCGGAGTGCGGGAGGGGGTGGAGCTGAGCGGGGGAGGGGCCAGACGAGGGTGTCAGTGGCAGTGCTTGTCTGCATGGCTGGGGACAGGTGTGTGTGTGTGTGTGTGTGTGTGTGTGTGTGTACATACATGTGCGGAGTGCGGGAGGGGGCGGGGCCGAGCGGGGAAGTGTCGGCCTCCCTGCACACATAACCAGCCTAAATATCGGGTAACAGCAAAGCACCCGATGTTTACCTTGGTTACCCGATATTTACCTTGGTTACGGGCCTACACCGCTTAGCGCTGGCTCCTTGCACCGTAACCAGGGTAAATATCGGGTAACCAACCAAAGCTCGTGACGTGTGCAGGGAGCCAGAGAGCATGCGTAGCGAAATCCGATCGCACTGCTCAAAAAAACGTTACATGCTGCGTTCCTCCCGCCCGGCGGTCAGTCGTTCCACGACTGATCAGTCGGGCGGAGGGTGCAACGCAGCATCATCAGTCACAATCCGCTGCTCATACAAGTCTATGGGAGCAACGGAATCCGCTAAACGGATTCCGTTGTTTACAAGAGCAGCGGATTGTGACTGATACATTTTAGCGGAAATGTGAACTTAGCCTAACAGGTTTTCCACCAGGATTGCACTATATTTAGTTCCATCCATCTTCACATCAACTCTGACCAGCTTCTCTATCCCTGCTGAAAAAAAGCATCCCCACAGCATAATGTTTGCTGTGTTTCTAACATGGCAGATGGAAGAAGGTGCTCTGGTCAGATGAGACCCAAGTAGCTTTTTGCAATTAGCCGAAAAAAAATCTAGGTGTGGTTAAACGAACGCTGCACATTACCCTGAAAAAAAACATCCACACAATCAAACATGGTGGTAGCAGCATTATGGTGTGGAGATGCTTTTCTTCAGCATGTACAGGGAAGCTGATCAGAGTTGAAGGGAAGATTGGTTGAGCTAAATACAAAGCAATCCTGGATTCAGAGGCGCTGAATACTAATGCACATCACAATTTTCAAATTTAGATTTGCTAAAGGGAACCTGTGAGGTCGATTATACACCCAGAGCCATGAACAGTTCTGGGTGCATATTGCGAATCCCTGCCTAATTGTCCCTGTATACACTAGTATAGAAAAAGAGATCTTTAGAAAAAGTATTTCGAAAGATCTTTTATCGTATGCTAATGAGCGAGGGGGCCTAGTTCCCTGGGCGTTAGTTCCCTGGCCAGTCGCCTCCATTAGCATGTTAGTACACCCCTGTGGGCGTGCTATCATGCTAATGAATAGCAGCGTCACAGGATGATCTCACTCTCCTCTCTGCTGCCATCGCCGCCAGATGCTGGATTTCGGCTCAGTGCGCATGACCCCGGAGTTTGGGTCATGCGCACTATGAAGCTGGGTGTAGGTGTCCTGGCTTCAAACTGAAGTAGTGCGCAGGACCCACACTCCGGGGTCATGCGCTCCGAGCCGAAATCCAGCGTCAGACGCAATGGCTGCGGAGAGGTGACTGAGATCATCTTGTGACGCTGCGTATTCATTAGCACGATAGCAACACTCACTGGGGCGTACTAACATGCTAAAGGAGGCAACTGGCCGGGGAACTAACGCCCAGGGGACTAGTCCCCTCGCTCATTAGCATACGGTAAAAGATTTTTAGAAATACTTTTTCTAATGATCTCTTTATCTATGCTAGTGTATACAGTGACAGTTAGGCAGGGATTAGCAATATACACCCAGAACTGCTCGTGGTTCTGGGTGCATATTGGCCCTGACAGGTTCCCTTTAAATATTTAGAAAACCATTTCTTTTAGACTTCACAAATACTTGCTAATTTGAGTTGGTATCTTACATAAAATACATCTAAATTTGTGGGTGTAATGCGAAACAAAAAATATATAGAGAAGTTTAAAGCAATTTGTGAAAAATATTCTGGACAGTCTCTGAAGACTGAGGATTTTCAACTGCGAGTTTGTAATAACTCAAGACAGGTCTTCAAAACTCATCATTCAAAAGCAAGTTTCTTGGAAACCATTATGCTTCATTTGTAATGTGTAACCTCAGCTAAAACAGGTATATTATCTCTTATGGATGTAGTAACTATCACAGTCATACCACTCTCTTTTCTACAACTCTGGCTGTCAATATAACAGAACATAGCAATGTCGGACAAATAATATAAATTATTTTAAGGGGAATCGGTCAGCATATATTACAGCCTGGCTTGCAGCAGCGTACGTTTCACTCTGAAACACGGCGGTGTTTCAGAGAGCATATTTTGAAAGCTCCTCCAGAAACTTGACTGCATGCAGGGACTGATAACATTTGGCAAAAGTCATATTTCATGAATCTTCTTAACCCCTTCAGCCCCAGAGCGTTATCAGTTTTTGTTTTTTGCTCCCCTTCTTCCGAGAGCCGTAACTTTTTTATTTTTCTGTCAATCTTGCCATATGAGGGCTTGTTTTTTGCGGGACAAGTTGTACTTTTAAATAAAGCCATAAGTTTTACCGTATAGTGTACTGGAAAACAGCAAAAAAAATTCCAAGTGTGGAAAAACTGCAAAAAAAACCTGTGATCGCACAATAGTTTTTGGGATATTTTATTCACAGTGTTCACTGTATGGTAAAACTGATGTGTCATTGTGATGCCTGAGGTCGTTGCGAGTTTGTAGACACCAAACATGTATAGGTTTACTTATAGCTAAAGGGGTTAAAAAAAATTCACAAGCTTGTCCAATAAAAGTGGCGTACGTTTTGCGCCATTTTCTGAAACCCGTAGTGTACTCATTTTTTAGGATCAATGTCTCAGTGACTGTTTATTTTTTGCGTCTCGAGCATTTTTAATGGTACCATTTTGCGCAGATGCTACATTTTGATCGCCTGTTATTGCATTTTGCGTAAAACTTGCGGTGACCAAAAAATGTAATTTTGGCATTTGGAATTGTTTTGCCGCTACGCCGGTTACTGATCAGATTAATTGATTTTAGATTTTGATAGATCGGGCATTTCTGGACGTGGCAATATCAAATGTGTATTTTTTTTAACCCTTTAATTTTCAATGGGGTGAAAGGGGGATGATTTGAACTTTTAGGTTTTTGGGGGTTTTTTTAATTTTTTTTTTTTTTTACTTTTTTTTTATTTTACTAGTCCCCCTAGGGGGCTATATGGAGCAACAATCCGATTGCTCTGCCCTACCTGCTGATCACAGCTACAGAGCTGTAAACAGCAGATATGATCACTTTCTGATTCACTCGGCTCCGGGCCGAGTGAAACCGAAAGTGACTCATGATAGCTACAGGCATCATCACATGACCCACGGGCTACCATGGCAACCACCAAAAGTCACATGATCACGCACGTGACTTCCGGTGGGGGCGGCGGTAAAAATAATGGCTTTGGCAGCGAGATGTAAGGGGTTAAATGTTGCGGGTGGAAGCGATTCCACTCATAACATCCAGGCACACGTCAGCTGTTGAAAACAGCCGATATGTGCGTGGATCGCCACGATCTGCCCACGGCAGGGGGCGGGGTTTAACCTCACACGATCCATGACTGATAGATCAGTCATTGGTCGTGAAGGGGTTAAGCATCTAGATAAGCAAAGTTGTTGAGGGAAAAAAAAGGCAAAGACAGACAATAGTAGCAGAAAACATAGAGAACAAGGTGCAAATACTAAAGCCAATAAAAAGGAACAAATTACTGCAGAAAACTGGAAAAACGACAATAGGGCCAAAGTACCTGGTCAAGTTTTCAAGTATGGACTGTGAGAAACAAACTTTTCAGAGTATAACATAAAACTGCTGCA
Source organism: Anomaloglossus baeobatrachus (assembly GCF_048569485.1). Classification (NCBI taxonomy): domain Eukaryota; kingdom Metazoa; phylum Chordata; class Amphibia; order Anura; family Aromobatidae; genus Anomaloglossus; species Anomaloglossus baeobatrachus. Next base: position 115,219,778 of record NC_134355.1, on the reverse strand, counting down.
ATCAAGAACCAAGTCTCTGACTCATGCTGCCCGTCGTTCAGGCCGTTGGATTTAAATGACAGGTTCCCTTTAAAGAGCACCAATCACCAGGATTTTCCTATATAACCTAAAGCCAGTGCTATACTGTCATTATCATGCTGATTCTATACATACCATAAGTTGTTAGCTAGGATGTACAGGATTTGAAGCACGTAAGAAAAGATTGTAATATGAGCAGTTTTGGAGTGGCAGCCACCGATCAGCTGATAGCTGGGGTGGGTATTCATAGTGATCCCTGCCCCCCTGCTGGTCCATCCTCCCCATTTTTTATGCTAATTCTATTATAGAATAGTTTTACTAGGTCACTAGAAGGACCTGTGCTGATGTCATACCCATGCGACCAGAAGGGGTGGGGCCTCAGCCAACAGAAAAATAACGTTGCTTCTTGGTATCAGCTAGGTTGGCTGAGGCCCCACCCCTTCTGGTCACATTGGTATGACATCAGCAAAGGTCCTTCTAGTCACTTAGTAAAATAATTCTATAATAGAATTAGCATAAATAATGGGGAGAATGGACAGCGAGGGGGGAGGGAATCACTATGAATATCCAGCCCAGCTATCAGCTGATCGGCAGCTGCTGCCACTCAAAAACTACTCATATTACTTGCTTTTGTTTCAAAACCTACGTATATATCCTAGCTAAAAGCTAAAGGTATATATAGAATCAGCCTGATAGCACCAGTACAGCACTGGCTTCAGGTTATATAGGAAAATACTGGTGATTCGTGCTCTTTAAGGGCCATGTACACAGAACCTCTGTAAGTCCACTTGTAATTTCATAACCACACACACGGCAAATCATCATTTAAGGTCCATATTAGACTTTCTACTCTGCTCCGGGTGGCCACTGAAAACCTCCAGTCCTTCCTAAGACGACAGAGGCTTGATGAAATGTATGCTTGTGAACAAGTATCAGGTGCCAAATACTTATTTGTCACAGAAACAACTATAGAAAAATTCAGTTTTATAGTAACACTGTGGCATCAGTGAAGATTAGTAACTGGGTTGCTTTTAAGGATAGCTTGAGACCTAACTGTATAATATTTTAAGTATACAACAGATACTGTACATCCTGAGATACATTTACTGAAAATGTTAATGAACTATCATCACACCATACATACACTGCTCAACATTGAAATAACAATGCTAAGAAGGAAAAGTCATGGAATTATGGAAATCACAGGATGGATAGAAATGGTAATGAAAAGCAAATGATGGAAAAAAAACTTTTTAAAACATCTCGATTTCTTCAGTCTTGAATATGAGCGACACAAAGAAATTGCCGCACTTACACCCCATATTCCCCATCAGTATCAGATCTTTAGGGGGTCTACCTCCCAGGACCCTCTGTGGACAGTGGACTGAAGAATATACAATGATAGCGTGAGTGCCTTGTCCCCTCCATTATCTATTGGGCCCAGTACTGTACATTTAGCAGGGGCTATGCCTGCCATGGTACTTGGTCATAAGCACAGTTATTACCAAATGTATGGTGATGAAAGGGGCTAAACAATAGAGCTCCATCCACAGACACAGGTGTTGTATTTCTTAAGGATTAGCCATCAAACTCATTCACAGAAAACCACTTTGGAGATACAAATGGCGATGTTCATTATGTGACGCAGAACGCTTTACTATAACAATAACATATCCATTTTAACCCTAGAACGCGCAAGCAATTCAATCTACCATAGAAAACAAATGACCTAGCAGGCCTGCGAGGCCCCAGGTATGCGTTCTAGGGTTAATGCCCAATTTAGGCTGATGTTAGTCCGAATACGGATCATGATGTCCAAACTGGCTGTGGGTCTACTCTGCTGAATTCAACAACCTCATGTGCCTCTATGAAGCCGGTCTGAGCGTTGTGGTCCATATTTGTATGGTAAGTGTTGGACGTGTGACACTAGTCTACAATGCACAGGATATAATAGTTATAGTGTACATTAGACGCAGCACATAATGAGCTTCTGTGTATTCGCTGGCCTATTTATGGAAAAACCATAATCCTTTCTCGGTCCGTTTTCCATTGTGTTTGGAAAAAACAACACCTGCAAAAAGTCCTTTACCAAACAAAACGTCACCCCCGCACATCCAAAGCGGATTCAGCCCGGCCCGTTAAACACCAATAATATTATCCAATGTTCAAGGGGCATTAATTGCGGAGGTATCAGAATGTGCTTATTTGAAGAAGACACTTCTCTGTGTCAAAACAATGACCGGCGCTTTCTAAAATGAAAAGATTCAGTGCGCACATTAACACATCAAAAGGCACGCGGAGCAAGGCAAGAACATTTGCATGGCTGCCACTTTCATCTTGATGGCAATTGGTGTAAAATCTATTTTGACTCAAATGAGAAGATTTGTCACAAGGACATCATTTCCACCTCAATCTAAACAGGACGGTAAAATAAAGCATTGACAAATTAACCCTTTCAATGCACTTCTACTATGTTATCAAACAATAGACATTCAAGACCTATTACAAATGTACTAATATAGGCGGCTTCTTCCAGTGGGTCTCATTTTTGTGTAATTATGCCTGAATACATGTATCCATGAAAACATTAACATTTTTGGGATGTAAAACGGCGCGTTCCTATTGCAGCAAATAGGTTCAGGTTTCACAATATTGTACAAACTGTCTAAATTAAAGGGAACCTGTCGGGTGCAATATGCACACACAATCATGAGCAGTTCTGGAGGCATATTTCTAATACCTGCCTACCTGACCCTGTATCTAGTAGCATACATAAATCTTTAGAAAAAGTATTCCACAAGGGCATTACTTCCCCCGACTAGTCCGTTCTCTTAGCATATTAGTACGCTCACAGGGGAGTGCTAACATGGTATTCAATGTCCAATGCACAGCATCATCGGCGGTGAAGCGCATATCTGTGTCCGTTGTCAGCGCCTCAGATGTGGGGCTTAGGCTCAGTGCGCATGATCAAAAATCCCTTGCACTTCCATGACACGCGTATTAGACCTCTCTGAAGCTGAGATACGTTCATCCGGCTTCATAGAGCGCATGACCGCAGGAGCGGTGACAATGGACACAGGTACGAGCATCACCGGCTATGAGGTTGGGCAAAGGGTATTGAATAGCATGTTATCACGCCTCTATGGGTGTGCTAAAATGCAAACAGCGCGGACTAGTCGGGTGAAGGAACGCCATTGCGACTAGTCTCTGCGCTCATTAGCATATCATAAAGCATTTATAGAAATACTTTTTCTAAAGATCTCTTTATGTATGCTACTATAGCCTTGGACAGTCAGGCAGGGATTAGCAATCACCCAGAACTGCTTGTGGTTCTGGGGTCATACTGGACCTGACAAGTTTCTTTTAACTAGATTTCTTAGACCTTATGATTTTGGCATACTTACTTTGAAAATCCAAATCAGAGCAGCTCTAAAATCCCTATTGAAAGTCTTTTTGACCGATATTAAATTGAGCAATTTAAGAATCCAGATAGATAAAATGTTCATTATAGCAAGCGAATTATACAACCATTCTGAAATGGATTTTCAAGGTAAGTACACGAGCCTGGTCAGGTCTAAGATGTATTTAATAATGTATGCAGCCTGCATTGTAAAATCAAGTATGATCACCTGATTTTTTTTATGGAAAATAGTGTTGTTCAGTAACATATTCCTTAGCATGGTGGAGCATATAATCCATACTACATGAATATTATAGACTGGTATATGTTCTTTAATGCCTAAATTAGTAAATGTGGTAGTGTAGGAGAATATTAGGAGGTGCTGGTCAGATTTGATTTTTGTAGTATACATTTGGAGGTGATGATGGCTTCTCCTTCCAGCAGTCTAAAGGGCCATTTACACGCTGCGACATCGCTAACGATATATCGTCGGGGGTCACGGTGTTTGTGACACACATCTGGCGTCGTTAAAGACATTGCAGCATGTTACACCTATGAGCGACCTTAAACAATCACAAAAGAGGCAAAAGTCGTTGGTCTGTGACACGTCGTTCATTTACCAAAAATCGTTGTCTAGTCAGTGGCGAGTTTGTTTGTCGTTCCTGCGGCGTAACACATCGCTATGTGTGGCACCGCAGGAGCGACAAACATCTCCTTACCTGCGTCCACCGGCAATGAGGAAGGAAGGAGGTGGGTGGCATGTTCCTGCTGCTCATCTCCGCCCCTCATCTTCTATTGGACGGCCGTTTTGTGACGTCGAACGCACGTCCCCCTTGAAGGAGGGATTGTTCAGCATCAACAGCGACGTCGCTCAGCAGGTATGTGCATGTGACGCTGCCGTAGCAATAACGTTCGGTACGGCAGCGATCACCACATATCGCACCAATGACGGGGGCAGGTGCTATCGCTCGCGACATCGCTAGCAATTGCTAGCGATGTCGCAACGTGTAAAGCACCCTTAAGGCTGCTTGTAATCAGTGCTGCATCCTACCTAACCTTTAAATTTGTATGGTTTTGGTCAAGGAGAGGTAAGTACAATAAAAAAGGTTAGGATGCCATCAAAAACAATGGTACGCCTTGTTGTGGGAACACATGAATTGGCCAGTCTATGGGCTCGTTCCTTCCTTTTGCGAGTATTCTATAATCAGAAGTAATGCAGTTTACATTTTATATATTCAATGATTGCACAAATTTTGATATATCATATGCATATACAGAGGAAAGCAGTGCTTCTTGTTTTCATTGTCCACGTTTGTTTCTGTAAAAGGTGGCTTTACACGGTAGCGATATCGCTAGCAATTTCTAGCGATATCGAGCGTGTAAGTACCCACCGCCGTCGCGCATGCGATTGTTTGTGATCGCTGCCGTAGTGAACATAATCACTACGGCAGCGTCACACGTACTTACCTGGTCGGCGACGTCGCTGTGACTGCCGAACAATCCCTCCTTCAAGGGGGAGGGACGTTCGGCATCACAGCGACGTCACCGCAACGTCACTAAGCGGCCAGCCAATCAAAGCGGAGGGGCGAAGATGAGCAGGACGTAAAATCCCGCCCACCTCCTTCCTTCTGCATTGTGGCCGGCAAGGAGTCGGTCCTCGCTCCTGCGGTGTCACACATAGCGATGTGTGCTGCCGCAAGAGCGATGAACAACATGGATAAACAACCCTTACCAATTTTTGAGTTTGGGACGACCTCTCCATGGTGAACGATTTTCATCATTTTTGAGGTCGCTTAAGGTCGCTGGTCAGTGTCACACGCTGCAATATCGATGACGCCGGATGTGCGTCACTAACAACGTGACCCCAACGATAAAACATTAACGATATCGTAGTGTGTAAAGCCCACTTTACTATATACAGGGTGAGCCATTTATATGGATACACCTAAATAAAATGGGAATGGTTGGTGATATCAACTTCCTGTTTGTGGCTTATGTGGGAGGAGGGAAAGTTTTCAAGATGGGAGGTAACCATAGCGGCCATTTTGAAGTTGGCCATTTTGGATCCAACTTTAATTTTTTCAATGGGAAGAGGGTCATATAATACATCAAACGTCTTGAGAATTTCACAACCCTGCAACCCTCTTCTCGTACTCTTGACACACTAATAGCAACACCGCAGAAGAAATGCTACCACAGACTTCCTGTATTCGTTGTTTCAGATGCACATCTTGTATCTTCACAGCATAAACAAGTGCCTTCAGATCAGTGTTTCTCAACTCCAGTCCTCAAGACCCACCAACAGATCATGTTTTCAGGTTTTCCTCAATGAGGTTTTCAGGATTTCATTAATGTTGCACAGGTGATGGAACTATTCCCTGTCTAATATTGAGGAAAACGTGAAAACATGATCTGTTGGTGGGTCTTGAGGACTGGAGTTGAGAAACACTGCTTCAGATGATCCAAAAGATAAAAGTCTAAGGGGGTCAGATCGGGAAACCATGGTGGCCTTTCAACTGGCCCACGATGACCAATCCACTTTCCAGGACATTAATCATGTAGGAATGCTCAGACCTGACACCCATAATGTGATGGTGCACATCAAACAACAGATACTGGAAGCCTGTGGTAGCATTTCTTCTGCGGTGTTGCTATTAGTGTGTCAAGAGTTGGAGAAGAGGGTTGCATTGACAATCCAACACAATGGGCAGCACTTGGAACACATTTTAGAAGTGGTAATAAAATTGTAAATAACTAATGAATGAAGTCATATTAAAACCAAGCACATCATTGTTTTTCTTGTGAAATTCTCAAGACGTAACATGACCCGCTTCCCATTGAAAAAAATAAAGTTGGATCCAAAATGGCCAACTTCAAAATGGCTGCTATAGTTACCACCCATCTTGAAAAGTTTCCCCCCTTCCACATACTAGTGAGCCACAAACAGGAAGTTGATATCACAAACCATTCCCATTTTATTTAGGTGTATCCATATAAATGGCCCACCCTGTACAATGGAATTATGTGGGGGCAAAACCCACCAGCACCTTGCTTCTTCAATTCCACTACTGATCTATAATCCATGGCATCAGTAGGCACAAAGCTGATCCACCGGTAGTATCGGTGTTCATATGTAGACCACTAATAAAGGCAAGGGAGACTGCTGGAGCAGGTTTCATATTTCATTTTTACATAGTTTGATAACTCTAAATATGCAAAGATCAAAATATTGTAACTTACTGCATTTCCCTAATCAACCCCGATATCACAAAATATTGGAACAACCAAAGCTGCATTCAACTCGATATAGAAATGGATCGTCCTGTCATTTCTCTGTTTGTTTTATTTGATCCTACAACAATAATAAGATGCAATTATTAGGAAAGCTCTCATGAAACATGGAATGGTAAGATGAAAGGCTGTTTTTTATGACTCCTAGATTTTTATTCTGTAATTTTAAGGTAATGCAAAATAGTATTGCATGTAATAGTCTTTAATAAAATGAAATATTTCAGGCAATAGCAGCACAGCCGATGAGTGGGAAAAGCCAATACACAGCTATATCTACTATCACATTAAATGTGTACTAAAGAGCATACAACACAAGCTGTATAAAATACAGGGTTTTTTTCTGTATCTGCAATCCCATTTTTTTGCATGTATTTTTTTTGTTTTCAACTGGAGTTACTGACGCCGTCGTCAGGCCTGTCAATACGACCAGACTATATTAGTCTGGTCGTATTGACAGGCCTGACGATGGCTATATTTTTTTCACTTGGACAATCCTTGATATGCAAAGGTACTATATTTTCCGGTGTATAAGACGACTGGGCGTATAAAGATGACCCCCAACTTTTCCAGTTAAAATATAGGAGTTTGATCTCCCACATGCGCGCCTGCGCCGCTTCACTGCAGTCCTCAGGACAAGATCTGACAGACAGAGAAGAAGGTAATAGAATACAAGGGCGGCTCAGACGGGTCAAAAAGGCATGTTTTTCTGGGCACAGCGCCTCGCTCTCTCTTTTTTCCATGTCCCGACGCCTGTAGCTTGCTTCACCTACATCTTCCCGGTGAGGCGCCCCCTCACCTCGTCACTTCAGTCCTCAGGAATGAGATCTGAGAGGCAGAGAAGGAGGTAGTAGGATACAAGGGTGGGTCAGATGGGTGAAAGAGGCATGCTTTTCTGGGCACTGCACCTCTCTCTCTTTTTTCCATACCCCGGGCGTCCCAGATGCCTGTAGCTTGCTTCACCTACACCTTCCTGGTGAGGCACTCCCTCACCTCATCACTTCAGTCCTCAGGAGCGAGATCTGAGAGGCAGAGAAGGAGGTAATAGGATAGAAAGGTGGGCCAGAGGGATGCGCTACTGCTCTGATAGACTTGGAGATAAGAAGGGTTTATAAATTACCTAACTATACGCCCTATAAGACGACCCCTGACTTTTGAGAAGATTTTCAGGGGTTAAAAAGTTGTCTTATATGATGGAAAATACGGTACATTGGTTATTATTGGATCAATGTATTGTCCGTTTAGTATACGGACAGCTCATAATGTTTTGATGCCTTAAAGTGTTTTGAGCCTTGGGGAAATAGATCCTCTACCACCCACCAAAACGCTACATTCACACAACCATTTCCATTTTTACGTCTGTGTAAAAAAGGCCATTTTTCTCTTATATGTCATCTATTTTGCATCATGCTCAATAAGTATTTTGATCATTCATTTTTAAAAAAAATAAAGAATGTAGAACTTTTATCTATTGACATTCCGCAATGGATCAAACCCCAACTGATCAGACACGGATGATCTATCCTAAGGGATTGGCCATCAATGTATAAGTGGACAACCTCAAATATATCACATCTTTTTTGTTGAATACTGTTGATTTAGATCCAGACCTGCATCTCATGTAGGGAAGATTTCACCATTGGAGGCATACTTCATTAAGGTACATCCAGTTTCCACTTCACAAGTATAAATCAAAAATGGAGAAACTAGCTATGTCCTTCCTGGCTGATGTCATCACTAGACACATTACAGCAGTTCTTGTTTATTTCAACTTGCATAATATTAAAATGCATCTGATATTTCACACTCTACACACATACATTTAATTAGGCATGTCTCTGTATTGGGAGAAACAGAGGCATAAATTTCTCTCTGGTTAACTATATGGCAGATAATCACAATGAGAGCAAAAATATCAGATAACTGCTTTTGGTCTAAAAAAAAGGGAAGATTCTAGTGTTCAATGTACCACAAACATATCATGCTTAAAGGATTTTTCATAGATTGAACAATGATGTTTGGAAATGACTAATTCTAATTAATGCAATATGTTTAGAATCACTGGTCTGCAGCACAAACCACTCAGCATACAAGGAAATATTACAATTACTGCGCTTAAAGGGGTATTACCAGAAACAAAGCCTCCCCTATCCATAGAATGTGCACCTCTGATCCTTTCAAGATTGAGCTTCACACAGCCTGGTCCTCAGGATGGCTGGGGGTCTCAGCAGTCAACTCCAACTAATAAGTTATCCCCTATCCTAGAGACAGGGGACAATACTCCCATAGGGATTAAACATCCCAGTTACTATTTTTGACAAGAGTTGACATTTGAATGGGTTGCATCATTGGCAGTAACCAGTTTTCAAAATATGTCCATGGTAGTAATCTGATGACCCAAGGCCCCCGCTCATGACATCCTTGTACACACTAGAAGAAAAGTGTAATACTTCATGATGGCCATTCAGATGAATGGCAGATTATTATTAAAGAGAACTGAAGGCTGTGGAAACATGAGCCGATTGTAGACAGAGCTTCTCCATTCTGCTTTATTGGTGGGGAGTCTTGAGACTACTTCTTCATGGTGTCCATATACCTAATGCATATGTATGGGGGCTGTCTTTATGAGAAACCTCATTAAGTATAGAATATAACTGAAGCTCAGAGACAAAGTTGGTGAGGAAAATTATATGCAACAGTAACAAGAAGGAATTTTTTTTTCCCCTCCTGTAAGGGCAATAATCATTTAAAACTCTTCAAGCCTAAACCATTGGATTGGCAATGCTAAAAGGGACACTAAAAACTTAAGCTTTTATTCTATGTAATACTAAATGCAATAATAAAATACAGTAGCTTAATTAAAAAATCCTCTTTTCAAACCTAATTTTGACAAAAACTCTAATTAAGCACTGGAATAATAAATCTCTAATCTCTTTGCAACTCTTTTCAAGTATTAATATGTAAGTGTGAGTTTTGGGATTCCATAATGAACGCGACTGCAAGATTTCTTTGTAATCAATGAGCAAAAAGCTGGAATGCAAATCCTATTCAACATCTTGAGAATACTAAGAGCTTTTTACAAGGCAAAGAACATGCTGAAAAGTTCATTAATTAAACAGTACTTGAAGAACAGATGGAATGGCTATCCGGACTCTAATTACTGTAAGTTGGCATGTAGGTTTGCAGACCTTAATGAGATTCAATAAAACAAGTGGTTGAACATCAATCACTATCAAGAAGAGAAAAGAAAAAAAAAATGCTGAAAGATGAGCAGACTTATTAGGCAACAAGTTATAACATCGCAGTGAATCCACATAATGGAATTTCAGTACAAGGTTAGAAAAAAATCTTAAACCTCTCACAAAAGTCCTCTTAATGGTAAAAAACATTTCAGATTTCATTCACAGTTTTCTTCTTCACATTCAGATTGGGCACCAGAGTTTAACCCAATGCACGTGTCAAGCATTTCTATAGGATGCAGTTATAGGATCTACATCAAAAGCAGCAGAACAGTCAGCTTTGTAAAACAGTTACATAGACTCTACAACAACAAAACACAAAGAAACACAAGATGACTGTGCATCTTACTCGGTCTATAGGGTCCATACAACATCTTGCATCATGGAGTAAGGATGATTTTGAGAAAGGTCAGGAATTCGTCCATAACTAAATGGGAGGACCTGGTCAATGACCTGAAGAGAGCTGGGACCACAGTCTCAAAGATCATCATCGGTAACTGACTACACCATCATGGATTAAAATCCTGCAGGGCACGCAAGGTTACCCTGCTCATGATATCAAATGGGCCTGGACATGTGCTGTTTGCCAATGACTATCTTAATGATGCGGAGGAGGCATGAGAAAAGTCATTATGGACAGATGAGACCAAAACAGAACTTTCTGGTATCAACTCCACTTTCTGTGTTTGGAGGAAGAGGAAGGATGAGTACAACCACAAGAACACTGTCTCAACCGTGAAACAAGGGGGTGGAAATATTATTCTTTAGTGTTGCTTTTATGCAAAGGGGACAGGGCGACTGCACTGCATTGAAGAGAGGATGGATGGGGTCATCAATTGACAGATTTTAACAAACATCCTCCTTCCCTCAGTAAAACCATTGGAGATGGGTCGCGGATAGCTAGTCTCCAGACCTGAACCCCATAGAAAATGTCTAGAGGGAGCCAAAACTCAATATTGCCCAGCGACAGCCACGAAACCTGAAAGATCTGGAGAAGATCTGTATGGAGGAGTGGGTCAAAACCCCTGCTCCAGTGTGTGCAAATTTGGTCAAGAACTACAGGTAACATCTGACCTCTGTAATTGCAAACAAAGGTTTCTGTACCAAATATTAAGTTCTATTTTTCTATTGTATCAAATACTTATTTATCCCACTGTATAAATCCAAACTATATTTTATGAACTAGGCAGATATTGTAAAGTAAGAGTTTGGGTGCTGAAGGGATATCTTTAAATGGCCGAGAACACTAGCTGAACACAAGTGGGTACAGTAATTAGTGGAACAGAAATCTTTTTTGTCACTTACAAAATATCTTTTTGAAAATGAGACACTGAGGGCTCTTTTTCATCTGTAGCGAAATAAAAAGGTAGAGAATCTAAGGCACTTAGTGTTTTTTTTTCTTCCAACCTACCAGAAAATTGAGTTAATAAGACTGTTTCAAACCCAAAAAAATATATAATGTTTTTTTTGCATAGCATTAATTAGACCCTTGCTTGTACAGAACTAAAAGGCTCTTAACCTTATCTCTTTGTAAGTCTGTCTTTGTTGCCTCGGATGCTGGAGAGAAGAAAAGTCTGCTCTTAAAATCTGTAGAATAGCTTAAAAGAAAAATAAAAGTACTATATAAAATATTAAAACAAACAAAAAGAAAACATTATTGCAAATACTTAGCTGACAATTTTCAATTCCATTTTTTTTCCTTCATAGGTAGCAAAAACAACAAGATTATTATTGTTTGTTTTTTTTTTAACAGATTGCTATCTCAGAATCAATTAAAACCTGAAGAAAAGCTGATTGACTGAAGGTCATATCTGACACTGTATCCTGCATAAAATAATAAAATCAGCCCAGCTGACTACTAAGAAACAACACTTGAATTATAAAATTGCAGATACTGTACTTAACCCTTTAAACCTATGTGATTAGCATAAAATTCAAATCTTTTGGAACTGTAATCAAAAGGTCAAAGCTGGACATTTTTGTTAAAATTTTTTGGTCTCAAAAAAAAAAAAAAAAAGAAAAAGTAAAAAATAAATAAATAAATAAAAATGTAACATTTGCATTCCAGGACTGATGTGTTTTGTTACCATGACATGAAAAAATTGATATTATTTCTCTTAATGTTCTTTTGTCTTGTGTTTAAAATAGAAAAAGGCATTATTCCATATTTATAATAAGCGTATAACAGACATTTCTTAGATACTTGATTATTTTCTATCACCAAATTGTTGGAATTGCTTCTGCCCTGTTGTCTTTTTTTTATAACAGTTTCAGGATAATCATGGAAAACTTGTGACTATGCCTGAATTTCTGTACCCATATTACAGAGGTGTCATTTTCCACTATGTGCACAATCATTAGGCGACTCTTCACAGACCAGATGGAGGGGGTCTATGGCTGGATTAGTAATGGGGACAAACCTGCAGTTTGACGCCTAACAAGGTGGACGTGGGGTAGTGCTATGGGTTGGTATTCATGATGTACAGACACTGACTGTAAAAGTCCAGATCCAAGTGGGTTCAAAAGAAACCTGGCACCAACCCAGGGCCTGGAGTTCTCAGTGACCTCCGTGTAACGATCCGACCACCCAGGTAACAAAAAACAAAAAGAAAATAACAATAAAGCAAGCACTTTATACTTACCAGTCTCCGCGCGGCTGTACACTGCTACCAGGGCCGCTCATTATCTTCATGCATATGCACTGCTTCTCCCTCCCACTGGCAGTCCCTGCATCTCTGATTGGTTGCAGTCAGACAGCACCTCCACCCTGTGTTTAGGCTGGGGTCTTATGACCATGGGCCTCCCCAGCCTGAGAATAGCAGCTACCAGCTGTCGGCTTTATCATGGCTGGGTATCAAAATTTGGGGAGACTGCACAACATTTTTTAAAATTATTGATTTAAATAATAAAAAAAAAAAGCCAAAACGCTCGTGATTCTTCTTATTTTGATACAGAGCCAAGATAAGCACATAGCTGGGGGCTGCAGCCTGTAGCCGTATGCTTTATCTGTGCTAGGTATCATAATATGGGCGTACCCTACACCAATGTTTTAAGTTTGATTCTTATTTTGATACAGAGCCAAGAAAAGCACATAACTGGGGGCTGCAGCCTGTAGCCGTATGCTTTATCTGTGCTAGGTATCATAATATGGGCGTACCCTACACCAATTTTTTAAGTTACTTATTTTTACAGCTATATAGATGCAGACAGAGTGTGTGATTGAAAGCAGGCATAAAGGCTGTCATACAGGGTGGGGGACACTGCATGCCTGCATCCAATCAGAGACATGGATACTGCCAGTGGATAGGTGAAGCAGTGCATATGCATTAAGTTAATGAGCAGTCGTAGAAGCAGTAAACAAGTGCGTGGAGACTGGTAAGTATGAAGCGCATGCTCCAATTCCCCTATCCCTTCTACCACCATTTTTAAGCTCTTGATTCACCATAGACTTACATGGTGACTGCCATCCAGCCAGCTAACTGGGATTAATACAGTGTCTGAGCTGAGTTTTTTATTTTTAAACCCAGTTGGACTCCCCAATCCCGGGTATCTGCGAGTGTGCCATCACTAGTTGATATGATTAAAGATGATCTAGTTCAACTTTTTTGAGTTGAAGATGGACACAAAATCAATTGCAAAGCCACTCTCAGCTTTTAGAAGACACTATATTCAAGCAGTTTCATAGGAAAAAGTTTGCATCTTTCAAGAAAAATATGATTTTTTATTCAGAAAAGTGCTCCATCGTATGCATCGAAGTCTGCACTACTTGGCTGACAGTAAAGCCCTTTAATATGAAAGAATAATGACCTGGCCCTTCCTCATCTGATCTAAACCCCATTGAGAACCTGTGGTCCTTCTTGAACGGGAGATTTACAGTGAAGGAAAACAGTCCCCTCTCTGAGCAGAGTCTGGGAGGCTGTAGTTGGTGCTGCCCAAAAAAGTTGATCATTGACAAATTAAGAAACCAACAGACTCAATGGATGAAAAGTTTATGACAGTTATTGAAATAAGGATGGCTATATTGACAACAGATGAAAATAACTGAAATGGGAAGATTTATATTTTTCACTTAGTTGAATAATAATTCTGCACACATTCCACTCAAAAAGACAAACCCCAATTTAACGATTCAGGTTTATTAAACTTTTGATTGATAGAAGGAACTGTAATTATTCAACAATAAAGTTAATCATTATATATATATATATATAAATTGTCCAATTTTGCCCACAGTGTATATAAATTTGTTACAGGGAATCTGTCACCAGGTTTTTTTGCTACCTCATCTCTGAGCTGTTTGCTGTTATTTTGATAAAATCAATCTTTTTTCTGCTGCAGGTATAGCAGTTATACAGAGATCATGAATATGCTGGACTACCTGACAGCACGCTAAGTAGTCCTGTAATGATAATCTACTGATTAATCAGTGATTTCATAAAAGCTACACTAAAACAGCCCAGTGAGTGACGCATCGCTGGAATCCGGCCAGAATTTTCTACAATGAAAATGCAAATACGATAATGTCTATAGGCGACAAGCTGCAATGACCCAGGCACTATGACAAAAAATTATCCTCTAAATAGGTTTTCTAATGCAGTATAGTTGTATTAAGAGGAATCTATCAGCAGGTTAATACCATGGAATCTGAGAGTAGCATGATATAGTGGCAGGTGCCTGATTCCTGAGATGTGTCCACTTAATGGATTGCTTGATACAGTTTTAATAGAATCACAGTTTTCTCTACTGAAGGTGCAGCAGTGCTATGATTGCTGCTCTGTGTATAACCCACCCACACCACTGATTGGCAGCTTCCTATGTGCAGTGTACATTATCAACAGGTTGCCAGTCAGTGGTAGGGGACGGGTTACACAGATTAGCTGACTTGTATGCGACCTAAGCTGGTGTCACACATAACGACGACGACAACGACGTCGCTGCTACGTCACCATTTTCTGTGACGTTGCAGCGACGTCCCGTCGCTGTCGCTGTGTGTGACATCCAGCAACGACCTGGCCCCTGCTGTGAGGTCGCCGGTCGTTGCTGAATGTCCAGCTTCATTTTTTGGTCGTCACTCTCCCGCTGTGACACACACATCGCTGTGTGTGACAGCGAGAGAGCGACGAAATGAAGCGAGCAGGAGCCGGCACTGGCAGCTGCGGTAAGCTGTAACCAGCGTAAACATCGGGTAACCAAGGGAAGACCTTTCCCTAGTTACCCGATGTTTACGCTGGTTACCAGCCTCCGCTCTTGCTGCCAGCGCCGGCTCCTGCACTGTGACATGTGGCTGCAGTATGCATCGGGTAATTAACCCGATGCATACTGTAGCAAGGAGAGCAAGGAGCCAGCGCTAAGCAGTGCGTGCGGCTCCTTGCTCTCTGCACTGTGACATGTAGCTGCAGCACACATCGGGTTAATTAACCCGATGTGTACTGTAGGAGAGCAAGGAGCCAGCGCTAAGCGCGGCTCCCTGCTCTCTGCACATGTAGCACAGCGACGTTATGATCGCTGCTTCTGCTGTGTTTGACAGCTAAGCAGCGATCATAACAGCGACTTACAAGGTCGCTGTTACGTCACCGAAAATGGTGACGTAACAGCGACGTCGTTGTCGCTGTCGCTTAGTGTGAACCCAGCTCTAGTATGGCAGTGGTAATCTGCTGCTGATAAAACACTGATTGTATTCAAACTGCAGCACAAAGCCTAGTAAGTAAAACAATCCATGGAATCAGGCTCCCTGCCCCTACATTAAACTCCTCTTAGATTTAATAGAAAAATATATTGACAAATTCCCTGTCTTCTCAGTTTTCCAGTGCTGTTCTGGTTCCATTCTGGGTCAGGAAACTCTCCTTTGTTGGACTGCTGTGTGGGGCGAAGCTATCAATGTAAACCTTTGAAGACTCAAAGAAAAATTCCCATCCGGGTTTTCAAAGTATTGTCCCATACTGAACTGCTTTTAAAATGCTGCAGCATTTCAGAGGAAACCATCTGCCTGCAATAGCTCAGCCAGTGTCTTATTCATGGTGCCCGTGGATCAGGCAGCGTGAATAAGCGAAGAGGTTAAGTCTATAAATTAAAAAAAATGTTAACATAAGCATTAAATGCCCAGAAGGTAAAAAGGGAAATCGCCAGCTCAGCTACGTTTCCAAATGTAGACTTCGGAGAGCCTGGAGCAGAAGCTGCTGCAAGGCAATGATCAAATAAAAAAGGAAAAAACAGAGAAAAGGGAATGCTTAATATTAAAATATCTTCTGTCTATCACTACATATACAGTACAGACCAAAAGTTTAGACACACCTTCTCATTCAAAGAGTTTTCTTTATTTTCATGACTCTGAAAATTGTAGATTCACTTTGAAGGCATCAAAACTATGAATTAACAATAGAGATGAGCGAACCGGTCGCGGTTCGGCTCGAGGTCGGTTATCCAAACGGAGCTCCCGTTCGAGTTCGGTTCGTCGAACCGAACTCGAACTGCATAGGAAACAATGGCAGGCAATCACAAACACATAAAAATACCTAGAAAACACCCTCAAAGGTGTCCAAAAGGTGACAAACAACTCACAACACAACACATGGGAAAGTGACAAGGACAAATTCTCATGTGAAAACAAAACAAACAGCGTTACGAGGAAAAAGAGGACGAGACACAGATATAGGCATGGCATGCCCTTCTAAAATCATGTAAAACACCGCAAGGTGACTCCAAGCGGAGTCTCCCTTTTTTCCAAAAATTGGGCCACACAGACACCCCTTCAGTGGCAGCACTTGTGCCCCAGTTGTACACTTCACAACTAGATTTGCATCAAGCACATTCAAAAATACGCCATACTTAACCGTCCCCAGGATGACACCGGGGTAGGTAGCAAAGTCTTTCCTTATCCCAGCTCTGTTCATCTTGGATCATTTTAAAAAAACACAGCAAGCAAGGGTTACTCCAAGCAGAGTCTCCCTTTTTTTCCAAAAATTGGGCCCCACACACACCCACCCATTCAGTGGCAGCACTTGTGCCCTAGTTGTACACTTCACAGCTAGATTTGCATCAAGCACATTCAAAAATACGCTATGCTTAACCGTCCCCAGGATGACACCGGGGTAGGTAGCAAAGTCTTTCCTGATCCCAGCTCTGTTCATCTTGGATCATTTTTAAAAAACACAGCAAGCAAGGGCTACTCCAAGCGGAGCCTCCCTTTTTTCAAAAAATTGGGCCACACAGACACCCCATCAGTGGCAGCACTTGTGCCCTAGTTGCAAACAGGATGTTTTGATTTGCATCAAGCACATTCCAAATCCACAAGCATTTACTCTCCCCAGGATGACACAGGGGTAGTAAATTTCTGGTGGATCCATGACTTGTTCATTTTGATGAACGTTAGTCTGTCCACATTGTCATTGGACAGACGCGTGCGCTTATCTGTCAGCACACACCCAGCAGCACTGAAGACACGTTCAGAGACAACGCTGGCAGCTGGACACGACAAAATCTCCAAGGCGTAAGTTGAGAGCTCTGGCCATTTTTCTAGATTTGAAGCCCAAAAGGAGCAAGGCTCAATTTGCAAAGTCATGGCATCGATGTTCATTTGGAGATACTCCTGTATCATCCTCTCCAGCCGTTGACTATGTGTCAGACTTGTTGTCTCTGGTGGCCTTGCAAAGGAGGGTCTAAAAAAATTATGAAAAGATTCCATAAAATTGCTGTTACCAGCACCAGATACGGTCCTACTGGTACGGGTAGACTGTTGAAGATGACGAGACCGTCCCATGTTTGTCAAGTTACAACTGGGAGAATCACTCCCTGCACCTGCACGGTTGTTTGGTGGAAAAGCCGAGCTAAGATCGAGTAACAGCTTCTGCTGATACTCCTGCATACGTGCGTCCCTTTCTATGGCTGGAATTATGTCACAAAATTTGGACTTGTACCGGGGATCTAATAGTGTGGAAATCCAGTAGTCATCATCACTTCTAATTTTGACAATACGAGGGTCATGTTGGAGGCAGTGCAACAAGAAGGCACTCATGTGTCTTGCGCAGCCATGTGGACCAAGTCCACGCTGTGTTTGTGGCATAGAGGTGCTACCCGTTCTTTCTTCCTCTGACATCTCCCCCCAACCTCTTTCAACTGAAATTTGACCAAGGTCTCCCTCATCTGCTGAGTCTTCCATGTCCATGGACAGTTCGTCCTCCATTTCTTCATGTTCTCCTGCACCTTCCTCAACATTTCGCCTGCTACTATGCGCCCTTGTTGATCCCTGTCCCCCATGGTCCCATGCCTGCTGCGTTGGTGATGATGAACGTCTGGACCTTGGTGATGTTGTTGTCCCTTGCGCATATGAATCCTCCTGTAGTTCCTCCCCTTCCTGTTGTCCCACCCCCTGACTCCGAATAGTGTTTAGCGTGTGCTCCAGCATGTAAATGACTGGAATCGTCATGCTGATAATGGCATTGTCAGCGCTAAACATATTCGTCGCCATGTCGAAACTGTGCAGAAGGGTGTATAGGTCCTTGATCTGAGACCACTCCATCAGGGTGATCTGCCCCACCTCTGCATCTCGTTGGCCCAGGCTATACGTCATGACGTATTGCACCAGGGCTCGGCGGTGCTGCCACAGTCGCTGTAACATGTGGGGAGTCGAAATCCAGCGTGTCGCCACATCGCATTTCAGGCGATGAACCGGCAGGCCGAAAGACTTCTGGAGAGATGCAAGTCGCTCAGCTGCGGCGGTTGAACGGCGGAAGTGAGCAGACAGTTTTCGTGCCCTGGTCAGAAGGCCATCTAGGCCGGGATAGTGTGTTAAGAATTGCTGGACGGCAAGGTTCAACACGTGAGCCATACAAGGCACGTGTGTCACCTTGCCCAGGCGAAGGGCCGCACCCAGGTTTGCAGCATTGTCGCACACGGCCTTACTAGGCTGCAGGTTGAGTGGAGACAACCATTTATTAAACTCTGACCGCAGAGCTGACCACAACTCCTCAGCTGTGTGACTCCTATTCCCAAGACATGTCAAGCTAAAGACCGCCTGATACCGTTGCGCTCTACTGCCAGCATAGTAATGAGGGGTGTGTGATTCCTTCTGCGCAGTGAGAACGCTGGTGGCCTGACCAGGCAGGCTTGGGGCGGAGGTGGAGGACCCAGATGAGGTGGAGGAGGCAGAAGCAGTGGCGGAACTTGGACAGACAGAGGATTGACACACAAGTCGTGGGGACGGCAAGACTTGTGCAGCAGACCCTTCACCATCTATCACCATAGTTACCCAGTGCCCAGTCAGCGACATGTAACTTCCCTGTCCATGCTTACTGGTCCAAGTATCGGTGGTGAAATGCACCCGTTCACACACAGAGTTTCTCAAGGAAGCGGTGATGTTGTGTGCGACATGCTGGTGTAGCGCGGGCACACCTTTCTTAGAGAAGTAGTGGCGACTAGGCATCTGGTACTGGGGCACAGCGTCAGACATAAGGTCTCTAAAATCCTGTGTGTCCACTAGGCGGAAAGGCAGCATTTCGGTAGCCAAGAGCTTACAGAGGGATAGAGTCAACCTCTTAGCTTTGTCATGGGTCGCAGGAAATGGCCTTTTATTTGACCACATCTGAGGGACAGAGATCTGGCTGCTGTGTGTAGACGGTGTTGAGTAGGGTGTCCCTG
Source organism: Anomaloglossus baeobatrachus (assembly GCF_048569485.1). Taxonomy (NCBI): domain Eukaryota; kingdom Metazoa; phylum Chordata; class Amphibia; order Anura; family Aromobatidae; genus Anomaloglossus; species Anomaloglossus baeobatrachus. The sequence goes on along the minus strand of NC_134355.1, from coordinate 115,200,200 downwards.
GAAAAATGCAGGTTTGTGAGGAAAGTGCAGGCGGAGACATGATATTGCCTTCATCCAACGTTGGTGCTATCGATGTCTGAGAGAGCTGTACACACTCACTTGTTTCCCCTTCCAAACCAACTGACGACCTACCAAGCAAAGTGCCTGTTGCGGTTACAGTGGTGGAAGCTGTGCGTGGAAAACCAGGTGTGACAGCTGTCCCCACAGTCCTAGAAGATGAAGAGCGCGCGGATGCACTGGAAGGGGCAGGCCGTGGATGGTTCGTTCCGCTAGGCCGCATTGCAGCACAGTGAGCTTCCCACCGGGACCTATGATATTTATTCATGTGACGATTCATGGAAGAAGTTGTCAAACTGCTGAGGTTTTGACCTCTACTAACAGAATCACGACAAATTTTACACATCACATAATTTGGGCGATCTTTTTCTATGTCAAAAAAGGACCAGGCTAGGCAAGGCTTAGAGGGCATGCGACCTGCTGAGCCCCCCCGACTAGTGCTCAGAGGCAGAGTGGTGGCTGAGGATGCAGTTGTAGACGTTCTACCAGTGCTCCGACTCTGTCCAGGAAGGCGCAAGGTAACTTCGTCGTCGGTTGCATCCTCCTCCACCACCACCTCTGTTGACCTCCTCGAGTGCCTGACTGGGGGTTGACAGTAGGTGGGATCTAGAACTTCATCATCAATTGTTGTGTTTGCACTCCCCCCCCCCTCCGACCGAGCCTCTTCTTGCAGTGACCGAATATTTAAGTTGTCATCCCAATCGGGTATCTGCGTCTCATCTTCATCAGTATGTTCCTCATTGTCTATAACCACAGGTGTTACAGTTTGTGATAAAGGGTCAACATTAAGCTCAGAAACTTGGTCCTCACGGCCTGAATCAAAGTCACAAAGGTTCTGGGCATCACTGCAGACCATTTCCTGGTCTGTACTCACTGTAGCTTGGGAGCAGACCTCTGATTCCCAGGCTATAGTGTGACTGAACAGCTCTGCAGACTCAGCCATCTCAGTTCCACCATACTGTGCAGGGCTGATGGAGACTTCAGAGCTGGGAGAAAGCAAGTTTGATTGGGATGACAACTCAGAGGACTGGTGTTTTTTGGACGCGGTACTTGAAGTGGCTGAGAGGGCACTTGTTGGACCAAGCATTTTTCTTTTTTGGCCATCATCTACCTTTGTTCCTGTTGTTCGTGTCCGTAAAAAAGGGAGCACATCGGATTGTCCATGGTAAGTAGTAGACATCTTACTTTTGCTGGTAGATGGTCTATCTTCAGCAGATGATAATGGAGCTTTGCCACCTTCCCCACGGACAAACCCTTTTTTTCCTTTTCCAGCACGCCTCTTCCCCTTTCCACCAGCATCTGTCATTTTGCCACTCATGTTGATTGCAACAAGATTGTGCACTGAAAATGTGGTAGCAAAAATTGAGAGGTGGTGTAGATTGCAGCGGTGGTCTAGCTTTATTAACAGCAGAATAATAAAGAATAAATATCCCTGACAATGCAACTACGGCCCTTAAACTGGCAGCATAAATTGCTAGTATAATGGCTTAGTAACTATCAGTTTGAGTGTGCAATGCAGGCAGACGTGCTGCAAATATCTGTGCACTACTGGGACTATACAGAAGTCCAATAGCCACGTTTAGGATGCCACTAGGTTCACTCAGTGTTTGCTAGTATAATGGCTTAGTTATAATGAGTTGGAGTGTGCAATGCAGGCAGACGTGCTGCAAATATCTGTGCACTACTGGGACTATACAGAAGTCCAACAGCCACGTTTAGGATGACACTAGGTACACTCAGTGTTTGCTAGTATAATGGCTTAGTAACTATCAGTTTGAGTGTGCAATGCAGGCAGAGGTGCTGCAAATATCTGCACTACTGGGACTATACAGAAGTCCAATAGCCACGTTTAGGATGCCACTAGGTACACTCAGTGTTTGCTAGTATAATGGCTTAGTTATCATGAGTTGGAGTGTGCAGAGGACAGGAGGGTACAGTGCCAGGGTTGTGGGGCTCTGGGTAGAGGAATGGAAGCCTGCCTTTCTATTCCCTCCTAATGGGGAAATGCAGCGAGGAAATCCCTGACCTTAGCTACACAGACGCTGTCATCTTGTGTAGCTGTTAAACTCTGTTTTCAGGACCTGTCACCTATGGCTCTGACCCTGCCGGTACGAGCCCTTAAAAGGACTGATAGAAAGTGCTCTCCCTAAGCTGTCCAGCGCTGTGTATGGAGCGCATACAGCAGTATCAGCGATAGGAGCTGCACCAGTGATGTCTGACACCAAGGACGCAGAAGGCAGATAATGGCGTGCTAGAGGAAAATGTCCGGTTTTATAATGCAGGGACATGTGACATGGACATCCTATCACACATGCCGTTGCTTCTCTGGCTAAAAGTCCACTTAGCTGTGTGTGTGTGTGTCTGGGATTGGCTGCCATGCTGGCCCTCCCCACTACACGCGCGCGCTTAGGGAAGGAAGACAAGGAAAAAAAAAAAATATGGCGATCGCCATTATCCATACAGCAGTGATCTGAAGGCGCTGTTCCCGCACACTATACACTGAAATTTCATAATAGTGTGAGTCACAGAGTGACTTACACTATTACAGCGGAAAGCCAGCTAGGAATTAGCTGGTTTTTTTGCTGCTAGAACCGTTCTCGAACGTATGTAGAACTATCGAGCTTTTGCAAAAAAGCTCGAGTTCTAGTTCGATCTAGAACAGCCCCCAAAATCACTCGAGCCGCGAACTGGGGAAGCACGAACCTAGAACCGCGCTCAACTCTAATTAACACATGTGGAATGAAATACTTAACAAAAAAGTGTGAAACTGAAAATATGTCTTATATTCTAGGTTCTTTAAAGTAGCCACCTTGTGTATTGATTACTGCTTTGCACACTCTTGATGAGCTTCAAGAGGTAGTCACCGGAAATGGTCTTCCAACAGTCTTGAAGGAGTTCCCAGAGATGCTTAGCACTTGTTGGCCCTTTTGCCTTCACTCTGGGGTCCAGCTCACCCCAAACCATCTCGATTGGGTTCAGGTCTGGTGACTGTGGAGGCCAGGTCATCTGGCGTAGAACCCCATCACTCTCCTTCTTAGTCAAATAGCCCTTGCACAGCCTGGAGGTGTGTTTGGGGTTATTGTCCGGTTGAAAAATAAATGATGGTTCAACTAAACGCAAACCGGATGGAATGCTGGTTCAGTATGCCTTCACTTTTGAATAAATCTCCAACAGTGTCAACAGCAAAGCACCATCACACCTCCTCCTCCATGCTTCACGGTGGGAACCAGGCATGTAGAGTCCATCCGTTCACCTTTTCTACAAAGACACGGTGGTTGGATCCAAAGATCTCAAATTTAAACTCATCAGACCAAAGCACAGATTTCCACTGGTCTAATGTCCATTCCTTGGGTTCTTTAGCCCAAACAAATCTCTTCTGCTTGTTGCCTGTCCTTAGCAGTGGCTTCCTAGCAGCTATTTTACCATGAAGGCCTGCTGCACAAAGTCTCCTCTTAACAGTTGTTCTAGAGATGTGTCTGCTGCTAGAACTCTGTGTGGCATTGACCTGGTCTCTAATCTGAGCTGCTGTTAACCTGCGATTTCTGAGGCTGGTGAGTCAGATAAACTTATCCTCCGCAGCAGAGGTAACTCTTGGTCTTCTTTTCCTGGGGCGGACCTCACGTGAGACAGTTTCTTTGCAGCGTTTGATGGTTTTTGCTACTGCACTTGGGGACACTTTCAAAGTTTTCCCAATTTTTCGGACTGACTGACATAATTTCTTAAAGTAATGATGGCCACATTTTTCTTAACTTAGAATTTGTATTATGGCAAGACAAAAGCAGCTAACAGTCTATTCAGTAGGATTATCAGCTGTGTATCCACCAGACTTCAGCACAACACAACTGATGGTCCCAACCCCATTTATATGGCAAGAAATCCCACTTATTAAACCTGACAGGGCACACCTGTGAAGTGAAAACTATTTCCGGTGACTACCTCTTGAAGCTCATCAAGAGAATGCCAAGAGTGTGCAAAGGAGTAATTAAAGCAAAAGGTGGCTACTTTGAAGAACCTAGAATATAAGACATATTTTCAGTTGTTTCACACTTTTTTGTTAAGTATTTCATTCCACATGTGTTAATTCATAGTTTTGATGCCTTCAATGTGAATCTACAATTTTCAAAGTCATGAAAATAAAGAAAACTCTTTAAATGAGAAGGTGTGTCCAAACGTTTGGTCTGTATTGTATATATATTTTTTCTGATATCAATTTATTTTTATGCGCATATATACCCTTTTCAGTGTAGTTCCCCATCTCATCCTGCCACATTCTTGTTTTTTTTGTTTATGTGTATGTGATTTACATTGCATTAATGTTGTTCAGATCATTTAAATAAAATTTTCATATTGTAATAAAAAGCACTCCCTTTTCTCTGGTTTTTCATATAATTTTGGCGTATTATCATGCGGTGGCCATCTTAAAGGTAACACTTGTTACCTGATGGCCATTTATCCTAACCATGTGCCTTAAGGATTTCTTGTTTCTTCAATTAAAAATTGAGGCTGCTTTGTCCATCTCCATGCAAAGAAATTAAAACGTATAACTTTATTTCAAACATTAAAAATTCATAGAAAAATGGTGAGTGGAAACTGATCATCAACGCGTTTCCAACGCTGTATGCGTTCTTAATCAGGATGAAATTCACTATGAGGATGAGAACTGTATACTCTATAACAGTGATGGCGAACCTATGGCACGCTGAGCCCATTCTGCTGGCACGCGTGCTGTCGCCCGATCCTGCAGCTTTGGTCTGCTAGTGCAGTCGCGCCGGCAGATCAAATCTGTGTTGGAGCGGAGGAGACATTTCTCCTCCGCTCTGACACTCCTCCTCCCCCAGGCTGCAGGTGTGTTGCCTAGGAGACGGAGGTTGGAGGAGCGTCAGAGAGCGGCGCCGGCGTCGTCTGCTGGCCGCGTGGGAACTGAGGACCCAGCAGCGTGCAGAGGTGGAGCGGGTGCAGGAGGGTAAGTTGTGTGTTGCTTTTTTTTTTTTTTTATATAACTCGTGTGCGGCTGTGCCAAGGTGGGGATGGGGGGCAACACCAGCATGGGGTGGGGGAACGCACATGCCAGCGTGGGGTGGGGGTGGGGGAACGCACATGCCAGCGTGGGGTGGGGGGGGAACGCACATGGCAGCGTGGGGGTGGGGGGAACACACATGCCAGCGTGGGGTGGGAGGAACGCACATGGCAGCGTGGGGTGGGGGGGAACGCACTTGGCAGCGTGGGGTGGGGGGGAACGCACTTGGCAGCATGGGGTGGGGGAACGCACATGCCAGCATGGGGTGGGAGAACGCACATGCCAGCATGGGGTGGGGGAACGCACATGCCAGCATGGGGTGGGAGAACACGCATGCCAGCATGGGGTGGGAGACATGCATGCCAGCATGGGGGGGGGGGGAGAACACGCATGCCAGCATGGGGGGAATGACATACATGCCAGGATGGAGAACAATGCATGCCAGGGTGGGGAACAATGCATGGCAGGGTGGGGAAACATGCATGGCAGGATGGAGGAAACATGCATGCCAGGATGGAGAAAACATGCATGCCAGGATGGAGGAAACATGCATGCCGGGATGGGGGAAACATGCATGGCAGGATGGGGGAAACATGCATGCCAGGATGGGGGAAACATGCATGCCAGGATGGGGGAAACATGCATGCCAGGATGGGGGAAACATGCATGCCAGGATGGGGGAAACATGCATGCAAGGATGGAGGAAACATGCCACGATAGGGTACATTTACCAGGATGGGGGTAAATTAACCAGGATTGGGAATATTTACCAGGATGGAGGACATTTACCAGGAATGGGGTACATGCCGGGATAGGGGAACATTTACAAGGATGGGCAATATGTCAGGATGGGGTACATTTACCAGCATGGGGGAACATCCAGAATGGGTAACATTTACCAGGATGGAGGACATTTACCAGGATGGGGCCGTGATGGGAACAAATATACCAGAATGTAGGAAATATATATCAGGATGGGGGACATGTTTACCAGGAAGTGGCCAGGAAGGGGGACAGAACTACACAATGATGGGGAGGGGAGCCACTCGTACGTCTTTATGGGATTTCAAGATGTTCAGACTTTGAAATGTAGATGTGGATTACAGGGTGAAATCTGATTGCATTCCATGCTAAAATCTCTGTCTAATATGCTGCAATTTTTTCCAGAAAGATCAATCCAACTGCTGTGTCTGGAAAGGGCTCAGCTTCAATGTGTGGTAAGCATAAGCGTGATGCCCCCTGCTGAAGAGAAGACGGCAAAGGTAAGATTAAAATCAATTCTTTATATAATAGGATTGGTTGACACTTCGGAAAAAAAATTGGGTTTAGGGCTACAGTTTGGGCACTCAGCCTGTAAAAGGTTCCCCATGACTGCTCTATAATAATAGAATAATAGTATAATAATATAATAGAAAACTCCATCCCTCTCAGATGAAAACTACACCTAATATGCACGTGAGGTTTAATTATCGTAATGTGATGGTGTGTGTGGGCAAAGAGTCTGTAATCTGCATCATCGAAAGAAACTACATTTCAGGGAATATATAGTTTCTTTCAATGATGCAGATTACAGACTCTTTGCCCACACACACCATCACATTACGATAATTAGACCTCACAAGCATATTAGGTGTAGTTTTTATCTGAGAGGGATGGTGTTTTCTTTTGGAGACTATATAGTTTTTATCCACATAAGAGTATTTTATCCGCATAGTGCATTTCATCATGATTAACAATGCATACCGAGATGAAAAAGCAGTGATGATCAGGATCCACTTGCCACTCGCCTGTGGATTTTAAAATCTTTTAAACAAAATGATAATTTTAGCCTATTTGGATCCAGCTAGACTAACCCACCTCATTTTTTCAGTTGTGACTCGGTGGCATGTTTCAGGAATACTTGGCCATCTCTGGTTCCAATGTAATGATCTTAACAATATTACACACTAGTTGTAGTACACAGCGTTGCCCCAGATAGTAACTAAGTGCCTCTCTATCTCTCTCTGTCTGTCCCTCTGTCTCTCGGTTTCTCTCTCGGTGTCTGTTTCTCTTTCTATCTCTGTCTGTCTGTCTCTCTCTGTGTGTCTGCCTCTGTTTCTCTGTCTCTTTCTCTCTATCCATCTCTCCACCAAAATCACATTAAATGACACAATCTTCTTATACTAACAATGCCTACAGCAACCAGAGTTCCTATTAATGACCTGTAGCTTCCAACTCCATTGACTTTCATGTAAGAAGGCTTTTTGGTGAATAACTAAAGCGCGGGGTTAAGTTATCCCCCTCAAAACAGTCTATGACGTTCCCAGAGTCAAATGAGGTTGCTCTGCAAATTTTCGTATTTCTACCATGTAGACAATCATTTGATAAAATCCTGTTCCTTCCAATTATTTCTGTTCAATTCCTTTTTCAGTGGGTCTTCTGCTTCTACTGAGCAAAGTTCTGTACTGTTTCAATGGCCTCCTTCGCCACCTGCACATAGGACCTCATTTTTTCTTCGGTCTCCTCTAAGCTTCCTGCCATGAGTACAGTTCCAACTGTCTCTTACTGCTCCTTAGGATGTACTATCTGTTCTGTGGCGCTCTCTCCTTTCACAACAATACCCTATTACATGCAGGTCTGCAACTCATTAGACATTAGGTCTTTCTCCTCTGAATACTCTGCCCTGTCTGACTCATCACCAGGAACTGGCTCACTGTATGACCATGTAGCTCCTCCCTCCTGAGCTAATCGCAACTGTTGATCCTGTATGAGCCTGACCATGTTCATGTTATTTACCATATTAAAAAATAAAAAAAAACATTTAAAAGAGTGCAATACATTGTATAACATCCCATTTTATTCAAGGGGGTATGGGCAGCACTCTTTCACATCCTTACATATATAAAGTCCAAAGAATGATAGCTTTACTACTTGGATTTGACATCCAGATCTTCGTATAAAGCATGATGGTAAAAAGTAACACCTATGGTGAAGGAAGCAGTTTCAACATCCATCTCAAAATATAGATGAGGATATCAAACATAGAAAAAGCATAAAATAAAAACGTACAAACTTTTTAATAAAATTCAATTTTTTGCACAGGAAACAGTAACCATAAACTATGTGTGAGCAAGGCCTTATGGTGAATAATTAGAAGTATTATTGCTACTTCACCAAATAGCCATGGCTTACATGTATTACGTGTATATTCACTAAACCAACAGCAGATTCCATTAGTAAACTGTCCTTAACCCTTAGAAGATTCCAGCCTCCCGCTGAGCAGTGTACATTAGTCTAATGACCACAATACACTTTAGCACCTACAAACAGTGCCAGAAATCACTTTGAAGATGTGCGACAAGAGTGGGCAACACATGTCAATTAGCATTATAATTCCGAAAAACGTAAACACCGGCTTTGCACGGGGGAGCAGACAGATTGGGTTTTAAATGTTAATGATTAAGTACATTTTAGGCAATAAACTTGAATCGTAAAAAAGAACAGGAGCCATATTGTACATTCAGTCAAGGAAGAAGACCTTGTGGATTTGGACAATGCTCCCATTAGATATCACTCACGTCCATACCTACGTTTATAGACATTAGGAATAAACTCTTAATTTGACCTCCTATTTGCAATACTGGCTTAGCTGCACAATGTCCTATTCTCCTGTTTAGAGAAAAAATCCCCCGCCCCCAAATTAAAAAAAAATTCTGTTCAGTCCAGGTCCATAATTAATCATCCATTTAGTGTTTGGGGTGCTGGAAATATTGGTTACATCAAACCGTTATGGGTTTGCAATGCTTTGGATTATTCTAAGCTGACACTTTATTTGCTGAACCACTAATAAAATACTTTTCCAAATATCCAGCATTTTTTTCTAAAGAAGCTTATGGCAGCGAGGTAAAAACTAAGGCGTATACAGCGCCACACAGAACATGTCCGCAAAGGCAATATCTGCAAAAACGCTGTATATTTTGCAGTGGATTTACAGTATATTTTACCGCTTTCAAATGAAACGTACAGGATAAATTGCAAGGCAGCGAATGTCAGATCCATAGAGTCAATTTACGCTACAGACTTTCCCTGCAGCTTGTGGGTGGGATTCCTGAAAATCTCATCCATAAACCTTGTACTGTTAGCGCCAGCAGGTGATTTTCTGTCCTAAAAATCTGAGCGGAAAAACACCACTGCATTTAGGTCCCTAAGGCTGTGTGCCAAAGAGGAGGTTTTGTTGCTTTATATTTTCGCTGCGTCACAAATCAAGCCTCTTACATTTCCAGCAAAGTGTATGGGATCTATAGAAATCTCCTGCCCACTGTGATTTTTTTAATCTACAACATGTCAATATCAGTTTTATGCGCAGATTTTCCCCATAAAAATTGAATTCTAATCTACCAGTAAAAAATCTGCACAATTAGGGAGTTTGTGTGGTGGAAACACAAAAAAACCCGCATGTAATCAACACATGACATGCCAAATACCAGTAACTAGCAAAAATAAAGCAGCATTGTTTAGCCCCTTCATGACCTTGCGATTTTTCGCACTTATTTTTTTTTCTTCTTCCAGGAGCCATAACTTTTTACTTTTCCGTCAATATAGCCATATGAGGGCTTGTTTTTTGTAGGATGAGTTGTACTTTTGAACATTCTGCCCTGTATTATACCGGAGAAAAAAAATTCCAAGGGTGGTTAAATTGAAAAAAAAAGTGCAATTCTGCTGGTTCTTTTAATTTACCATGTTCACTATTTGGTAAAACTGACCTACTATCATGATTCCCCAAGGTCAGTACGAGTTCGTAGAGAACAAATGAATACTTTTCTTTAAGTAGTTAAAAAAAAAATAATTTCAAAAATGTGTAAAAAAACACCTGAATTGCGCTTTTGTCTGAGACCCGTAGTGTTCTCATTTTTCAGGATCTAGAGCTGTGTGAGGGATTATTTTTTTAGCCCTGAGCTAACACGTTCTTATAATATTTTTGGATAGATGTGATATTTTGATCGCCTCTTATTTTATTGCAATGTTGTGGCGACCAAAAAAACCCCCACGTAATTCTGGGGTTTCGATTTTTTTGCATTACGCTGTTCATCAATCAGATTAATTTTTTATATTATAACTTTTTATTGTATTTACTAGTCTTCTTGGGGAACTTGAACCTGTGATTGATCGATTGCTTGTGCTGTACAGAGCATCAGCACTGCCCTGTACAGCAGAAATCGCTATCTCCTGTGAATGCTGGCTCGCAGCCGGCATTCATAGGAAAAGCATCATGACAGCCACAAGGGTCATCAGCTGATCCCTGGCTGGCATGACAACCCATCGGCGCCCCACGATTATGTTACAGGGTACCGATGGAAGCAGGGAATGACGCGCTCCCTGATGGCGCATTAAATCACGCTGTCAGAGATTGCCAGCAGGATTTAACTGGTTAACAGCTACGGGTGAATCTCTGATCAACCTTTTGCAGATCAGCTGTCATGTGCAAGCAAAGATGCAAGCCAGCCTGCATCAAAGGCAGGGAGATGACATCTAGAATCATAGAATATTAGAGTTGGAATGGACCTCCTGGGTCATCTAGTCCAACCCCCTGCTCAAAGCAGGATTCACTAAATCATCCCAGACAGATGTCCATCCAACCTCTTTTTAAAGACTTCCATTGACGTACAATAGGTCGTGAAGGGGTTAAAACAAGACACATCAACATGAGACAAAAACAGGTAAAAAACGCACTAAAAAACACAATGAAAATAAAAAGCAAGTAACTAATTTAGTTGATAGAAGCAAAAATAGTACAAAAAAATCTGCATCATCAAAAACTCATCGTAGGAATGTAGCCTAACATGCATGCTCATTAATTTATTTTTATTTTTTGGGGGGTGGGCGAGTAAGTAAAAGAAGATGATAAAAACAGACAAAATAATGTAATAAAAATACTAATTTTCAGTTACATATATCCGGATTCACATCTTCCAACATCGGATTTTAATTCATTATTTTTTATAGTTACTTGAATATTAACTATAAAATATTATATCCGTTACCGTCTAAAACGTCCAAATGGTAAAGACCATTGAATTGCGATTTGCAGTTTATAAACTTTTAGGATTATTTTCCCTTTAATAACCACACGCTTTGTAAGACTTCATAGCCTGAGGGTTAAAAGCATGGGTGTGGAAGGTGGCTTTTGTTTGGAAAAATTAGCAATGCTATGAGTCATTGTGCATTAGAGCTGGAATAGTTTTGCATCTTGTATGAATCCAGACACCATATGCCATGCGAGGCTCTATTACTTTATTTGGTGCCGTTGCAGACAGGGCAGACACGTGGGTATCCCCAATGGAAAGGCTGTCTCCTCTCAGTGGTGAGTGGAGGAACCCAGTGATCTGAACACATCAGACATTGTAGCTAGCAGCAGGAACAGCTGGTAAGCTAGCAAGAAGCAATGGCAATACAGAACTAGAATGTTAATGAGACCCAGCAAACTGACAACACAACCCCTAAAAGAAAATTATCTTAATTGTCTTCTAATTTTGCAATTTACAAGCGGGATACACAACATATCTTCAAATATCTAAAACAACATAAAAAAATACTAAACCACATAAACAAGACAAAGACCACCTCCGAGTGGAACGTTGGAGCAGTTCTGTTACATGATGTCCGAAATAATAAAATACTGCTGCAGCCATACCTAGGGCCCCTATGAAATCAACGAAAAGCATATTCTAAAATGCTGCGATTTCGATGGACGTTTCTATCGTGTTACACTTGCGTGAGCAATGCGAGATGACATCTAAAGCAAATGCTAATGAACAGCCCTGTTTAATATTCCTAAATGCAATGGCTCCTCAAAAGCTCAGTGATACGTGTATTATGGCCCACTGAGTGGCGGCTGGTTACTGTGTTAATCCGGCATATTTAAGTGGAAGGAAAATGAAGCTGATGAAGTGTTTGAGATGCAGACTGCTCAATTAACCCCTTAAGTGCAAAGGTGGCCTGCAAACACTGCATATAAATAATCAGAGATTAGAGACATAATGCAAGAAAGCAACATGCAGTGCGGCACACTACTATCTAACAGCAAGATTCGGCATCTGTTAGGTAGTTATTCCTCTCTAATTCACAGAGTGAAAATTCTATAATAATACTACTACAAAAGAGTGGCTCCTCTCCTACGGCAAGGCTTTTTGATTAATACATAAAACAGTAGGGACGAGGAAAAAAATAAAGGCTGCCAAAGAGTAACTCAACAATACATAAAAATGGTATTTTCTATAATAAAGAATCCTCTTACTAGTTCTTAAATGTACAATGAAGGCTCAACTCTAGAAAGAGCTATCCATGAGTGAGTGGTGCAGCGTTCTGACTGCGTCCCCATCAATTGCAATCTAATGTTTACCTAGGTCTATTGGCGCTCTCTATCATGTAGCTTTCCCCTATACCAGGGGTCCCCAACCTGTGGCTCAAAAGCCACATGTGGCTTGCAGACCCATGATGTGTGGCTTGCGGCTCTGTCAACTTGGTGCATTTGCACCAGGTTTTGCAAACAGCTATGAATAGAAAGTTTCCAGATGGTGACATTTGTGAGTAGCAGCACACAGAAGAACAGATCTGAATGGAGTAGGAACTCCTGGATATTGGCATACTGAGCCGGTGTGGCAATTTTTATTGAAAAGCTTTGTCTGTTATACTGGTAATGGGGGTCTGGGTGTCACTACTGTGAAAGGCGGAAGCTAAATGTAGCTCACAAACCTCTCTCAGAGCTGGATGTGGCTCACGAACCTCTTTCAGAACAGAGTGTGGCTCTCAAGATCAGAATGGTTGTGAACCACCGTTCTATACATTGGAAGAAAAAGACAAGGTGTATTCTAAAATCCCTCTAATATGAAAAGTTGTAAAACCTAAGTAGAAGTAAAAAGGAGGGCTATGTCCTTTGGTCTGAAGCAATTATCAGAAAATGACTCATTTAAATAAGGATTTTGTATTGCATGTGCAGCACCCCTGAGGTCTCAGGTGCCACAAAATGTGAACATGGAAACCCAAACCCCGGAATATCCGTGCCAGTAAACACACCAGCACCCTCAGGCCACATACATAACCCCAATTCCAGACTGGGAAATTGCCTAGCAACAGGTAAAAGGGATGGGCACTTATTGGCTAATTGCCACCCAATCTGTAGGGAGAGACCCAGCAAGGGGAGGAGCCAGTGGTCAGTTGGGAAGTTGCCGGGAGGAAGTGAAGCAGAGTGTAGAGAGAGGTAGTTTAAGAGAGGAGAGTGAAGGAGAGAGGAGTGAGAGTGTGAAGGAAAGGTGTAAAGACCTAAAGTAAGAACGGGATGCTGTAAAGGAGACAAGGTCTGTGGAGTAAGGAACCAGGACTCCAGGAACCGTGAGTTACCTGCGGAAGTATAATACTCCAGGAATCGCGGGGTGCCTGTAGAAGTCTGGAACTTGGGCTCACATGACTCAGCACAAGGCGGGGTGCAGACCCTGGGACAGCGGGACACTTTATGGTCAACTGTATATCTGCCAGGTGAGGGGATCTCCAGGGTCCCTCACCAACCAAAAAGTCTGAAGCATCAGCAGCAAAGAGGGGACCTAGGACAAGGAACAGAAGTCCACCCATTAAATAGTCCAGGCTGCCTGCAATAGGACCAAGATTGAAACAGAGGGAATCACCCAGAAGCTCTAAGCCTCGAGAGTGCAATACAAACGAGTGTGCACGGAGGACAGCTACCCCAGGTCACAACTGGCACGAAGAACAAGGAGAGCGGGAACACCTGACACCGGCACCAGCGGGTCCAGGTACCGAGCCAAAAGTAAAAAGGCAAGTTGAAACTAAGACCGGTGTGGACTGTTTCCTTCTCGCCTCCGTACACATACACTGACTGTCCCCTACTATAGCCCCCTCATCATCCACTGCTGGGGCCCAGCCCTGCTTGCGGAGGGCCCAAAACACCTAAGCTGCACTACTCCACCAGCCCCAGCAGGACTCTGCAGCGGCAGCTTCAATAACCTGGCTGCACATTGCAAGTGGTGTAGTCGAAAAACTTTTTATTTTCTTTTATTTTTCTTCCATTTTTCACCCCCTTTTATCGGACCGACGCCCTGAGTCATAGAATCGGGCATCGTCCGCGACCACGACTGTTCCCCACTGCGCACCACACGTCCGGGACTGAATAACCCACAACCCTGGGGCGTCACATATGTATTTTTACTTTTTAATTTTGGCAATATCTTTTTTTTTTTTTCTTAACCTATACTCACCTTTATTAAAAATAAAAAAATAGAAATTTTGCAATTTCCACACTGACTACTGTGTTTTTTTTTGTTTTTTTTTAGACTTTTCCTGTTATTACAGTAAACATATCATGTACATAGCCAGAATGGCCAGACCACCATCCAGATACACAGATATTGTTTCCTAATACAACAGGACATTAGAGCCTAGAATAGCCCCAGTGGCCAGTGTGAAAAATGAAAGATTTCTATTTTAAATACAGATTGTGAAAGATTTAAAAAAAAAAAAAAAATAAAATTATCCCTAAATATTTTAAAAATACATCTAACACTAAATCCTAGTTTAAATAATATGTCAACTTCTGATGATAGCTTCCTTACAATGACCACAAACACAGATAACTGGCCGACAACTATCCCTCCCAGTTAATCCATGCACAGAACCCCACAGCTTGGCCTAATGGTCCTCTGTTCTCCTCCAGCAGCAAGTTATCTCCAAAGTGAACAAAAAAATTGTCCACAAACTCAAGCCAAATCCTTCACTCCACTTAAATTATCTTGAAGGACAAGTCAGAAGGCCCCAATATACATTACAGGGTAGTCCAATCCTACTGCGTTCGACTAACTTTTCATAATTTTATTCAGGTCGTTAAGCGGAATGCCTATACACCTTTACCAGCGCACATCCTCTTCATAACTATCATATACATGCACCGTACACAGTCAAACTTACATATTTACTTTGCTAGGGAATTAGGACTATGCCGTTTCCAGTCACCTTTGGCAACTGCTTAACTCCAATGGAAAGAATGGCTTGGCATATTGAATTTTAATACATTCAAAGTCAGTTTCTTCCAAAATCTGGCCTGGGAAGTTAACGTTAATTGAAGAATAATAATAATACAAACACTTTTTTTACTTCAACTGCATAATAATCTAATAAATATTTTTAAATATCTGTTTATAGACACCATTTCAAGGTTAAATAAAAGCAGAATTAGAGCCATCTAACAACTAGGATATCTTCTACACCTAGACCCAAATTAATGTGTTCCAGACCTAAAGGGCTAACTCACACCACCAATTTTCAGCCTGCGTGCGATTCAATATCGGATCACACTCAGACCATTGTTATTTTATGGAGCTAATGAAATGTTCAATTTTTTGTCTCAGACAGAGACTGTCTGAAAAAAAAAAAAAAAAAAGATTGCCGCATGTCCAAGTTGGATCTGATTATTGGATTGCACTCTGCCATGCAAGGCTATGAGTCCATGGAAAACATTGGACTGCACTCGGTTGACATCTGAGTGCAGTCACATTTTCACGAAGATGGACAATTTTTCTTAGTCTTCTCTTCAGCCAAGAGAATCGGATCACACTAGGTTTACAGTGGGATTAAACTCTGATCAGAGTTTGATTTGTGTGATTTTCATAATTGGCCCGATTCTCTAGGATGAAAGAATATATGACCTTCTCCCCCTCACCTAACCATGACTAAAAGTAAAATTATTGTTTGGGAGTAAGAAAGAAGTCCCTGCTAAATTTATTGGTTTCAGAATAAAATGATGGCTTAAAAATAAAAAGGAAAATGCACATCTTGAAGGTAATAGAACATATATACACTCTAATTTATTTTAGTGATTATATTCTGAAAAATAAAATAAAAAAAACACTAGTATGAATATGAAATATCTCAAATTTTTGTCCAAGTTTCTGAAGGGTGCTACAAGTAAGAGCACTTTTTCCACAATCTCATGTAATGCTACCTAAAAGCTTTGCCTTGCATGAGTTGTAACAGGCTAGGACAGATTAGAGCTATCGATTGATGCCTGGAGAAGGTTCTCACTGTGAGAACGGAAGGTAAGCAGTGGAGACAGACAGCTAAAATATCGATCTACAGCAGCAGGGAAACTGCACTTCAAAATGAAGGTCAAGGCTTTTTTATCCCACCTATTATAGCTACCGCAGTGTTCATCAGGGCACAGCCAAGATTGGTGTTGCTTGGGCAAGTGCTTATGCCTCAAAACTCCGCTCTGTCTTTAGATAACTGGTTACAATAACTGACAGGAACAGCTCAAGATGGCAAGTTAAATCTTGTGCTTCCGTCTGAGCAAGGTAACAAAGACCGACTGCAGACAAACCTGTCACTCAAGGATGATCAGCTCACAGAAGAGAGCCGTCAGGTGCCACAGTGAATAAATTGCCGCAGCGATGATGGGCTCTGTTCAAGACTTCCATAATCGTTTCCAAATGAATCCACATACAGGTGTCAGATAGACACATTCATGAAGAAAGAAAATGAATGGAAATGAAGGATGGACTTCGTAGAAAGAAGCTTTAGCTATTACTTAAGAAGTAGACTAATCCCTTTCGGATAAAAATCTATCTTAGAAAGGTCTAACAAATCTCAATAGAGTTCAATAGATAATATAACATATGATTAAAACATATAGAGTAATAAAAAAAAATTAGAGGATCAGGAATATGATTTTGAATAACTTAAAAAAAGAAAACGCCAAGTCTACATATGCGGTAATTATTTTGGATTCAGAGAGATGATCTACAATGTAATCAGACCTAATTCTTGTTATGAAGTAACATTGTGAACTTTCTAAAGTTCTAAAGGCTCAAGAGAAATGTATTTTTATATTAAACCGGCCTCTACTGCAGGATGAATATCTGCACCTTGTAAGGTCTTTGTACAAAGCAATGATTAAAACGTAGTGCGAGACCCTTACTGCCATTTGCCTATTCTTCGAAACCCATAGAAATGCTTTATAGGAGACAGTATATGAGTTATATTATTCTATCAACTGCGTCTGTCTGCTGACGGGAACCTGACAATGACTCTGGACAATGGCCAGTATTTCATGTTGAACTTTAAAGGAACTTTATAAAGAGATATGACCTCTTAAAGTGATTTAACCAAGTTCGAGTTCAGGGCTTGGCATGTGGTAGTGGGGAAAGAGTGTAGGAAAAGCAAAAGGTCACCTGTGAAAAAACACACTGATCATTTTCATACTAGTATATACACAAATTGAGTACAATTTCTGGAACTGTATTGTCACCATATTTTCTCTTCCATGTACCATTGTGTATCAATGCCCCATGTCAAAGGAATTGTGCAGATGAAAATTAATTAAACTAATTAATATACTTTTTATTCTAATTTTGGATCTGAAACCCAACGCCCACACTGCTGGCTTAGTTTCAACACAGAGCAAAGGTTATTACCACCTCTCTGACTTGCTCATTTTAATAATTTTAAGGCTCTGTGCACACTAGGCGGATTTTACCGTGGATTTGCGCATGTTTCGCTGCAGAAAATGTTCATAACCTTTCTGCAGTGATTCACCAGAAAAACCTATGGGAAAAAAAAAATGCTGTCCGCACAAGGCGGATTTTGACAGCTACAGGTTTGCTGCGGGATTCCCGCAGCAAAAAGAAGAGCATGTCACTTCTTTTCCGCAGGTAACTGCGGTATTTCACTTATGTAATCGTGAAATCCCACAAGGAACAACCTGCGTAAAAAAACGCACCAAATCCGCACGAAAACGCAGGCGGATTTCGGTGTTTTTTTTGCGTTTTTTTTCCCGCGAGTGCGGAAATCTTTCAGAGCCTGCGGAATTTTTTTAAGAAAATTCCATTTTCTAGTGCCCACAGGGCCTAAGAGTTAAGCCTTCTTCCTTTTCTGGCTTTTGATGGCGCTAGAGGCTGGTTCAGGTAGTTAAATGAGCCCTTTCCACAACCCCCTCAATAATGTCACTAACAAACAGAGAGAGGGAATGAAGTTCTCTGCTATGTTGATCTTCTGGGAGCAAGAGACTATGTATAAAATCGGGACTCTGGGGAGGTTTTAGTAGTTTTGTTTTGAACAACCATGTAACACCTTTAAGACTTTTTTTTTCCCCCCAAGGGGTTCAAGTGTCACGCTAGGTACGGGAAGTAGTAAGCGCATGGCCAAAGGGAAGGGAAACCCTGGGTCTAGGGATAGGGAAGATGGTGACCCCTGACCAAACCTACTGCTGCTCTCTGGGGTCCCTCACCACCCTAGATAGGTTCCACACCTATGCGCCGAGCCGGATACCTGACCCTAGATATCCCTAGTGCTGGGCCCTAAATAGGGAATGGATGGGATGAGCTTTTTTTTCAACCCCACTAAACAACTTTAGACGACACAAGGGAGACACACATGGGGAAAAGCATGAACTACTTCTCATTAGATGATTAATAGAAGGTCAGAAGTTTTCAGCAACGTTACCACAGAGGAGTACAAGCAACCTAGGCTTGAAAGAACTGAAAATATCACCAACACAGTCCAAAGGAAGGAAGGGGTATTTAAACACCAACAACACCAAAAGAATACTGATAATCAACAACTGGGTGTAAGTATAGCTCCTGCTGGGTCCAAATCAGAGAGAGATGAATGCAGCAAGAACGCTACCTATACCAATGAATGGTGACAGCAGGAACAATGGAAAGTAAGGGATTCTGAGCAGCCAGACGCTGTGACCTTCTATGACCAGAAACCAAATGTCTGTCACATGTGACACACCTGTGACATCAAGATTCTGATCTAAAGGTAGTCTTTAGTCAAATTGGTTCTCCAATGAATTACTTTGTTTTAACAAAGGTTTTTTAATCTGTTTCCTTATACAGATATATGTCTGTGATATGGCAAGATATGAGCTAGGAACATTAACTATTCTTCGTTAAAAGTTGCATAAAATCTTCACATAGCGAACAAAAAACAAAACCATAGAAAAGTTCAAAGTATTAGTGCAACATTTAGCAAAAAAACCCAAAAAAACAAAAACAAAACAAAAACATAGTAGGACAAACCTTATTGAGACGGACATATAAAATAATACATTTAGCATACATTACACTCTTGGACTCTAAATTCTGCCAAACTTAACCTCAATATTACAAAAAAAAAAAAAGTTTAAACCTAAAATATATAATATACCTAAATATATAATTGTCATTTTAGAATTTTAGAAATCTGCTTCATAAAATATTAGCTGCTATTAGACTATGCTATAAAAATCCGAGAGGACATTTGACAAGGTAATATATGGCACCATCCAATATCAAGGACAATAGCCACAGTCCGACAGACAGACGATGTTGGGATAATAAGAGAGGGTCTAGTATTATTTTTTTGCCTCGAAAAATGTGATAGGACTTATTTTCAGGGGAGGTCTTATATTTTCCCATGTACAATCCACATTTATTCTTGAACAAAAAAAAAAATAAATCTAAATTTATTCAACCATAATCCTGTCATCACATTCTGGTACATCAACATTTTGTGTTAATTCTATTACTAGTTTAGATGCACATTTTCTTATCTGATCTGCTACTCTCATGGTGCAGAACCAGTCCTATAGTGGTGGGTACATACCATATGTACAAAGGATTAAATTATCTGCTTACATTTATTATTCTCTATGTACTGCAAAGTTTACCCTCAAAAGAAAGCAGATACCCCCTAAAAACAAAACAAAACGCACTTACCAGATCCCAAAAAATTAGAATTGGCAAGTGAATGGTTAACACATACAAATCTGCGTTGCTATCAGATGTTCTACAGCGGCTGGCTCCACCTGGTGACCGGAAGCAGTATCACTTGTGTGTAGTTATTCTGGTACCCGATCTGTTTGTGAGAGCTGCAGTTGAATGCGGCTGGAATGGTGAGGGAGCTGACAGCAATACAGATCTCTGTGTGAGAGCCCATTCACCATTGGCCCTTGACAACTGTAATTAGTTTGGAGTCTGGTGAGGGCAAATTTTTTTTTTTTTTCTTTTGGGAGGGAGAGTCTGCTTTCTTTTGGGGGTGTCTGCATTCTTTGATGAAGAGTCCTGCTGCATTAACTTTTTTAGCTGATTGGACACTTCTTCATGAAACCACAACTAGGGCTTATTTTTGAAGTAGAGCAAAATGGACCTAGCGTCACCTGTCACAGGTGCTCAGGAGAAAAAATATATATAGTAGAGGAAAAGTAGCTCCGGCACAACGTTTATTTCCCAATTGCAAATCAAACATGAAAAAACGTGAATGTCTCTTTAAATTTTTATTGAAAAAAGGGGGATGATACAGTTGCAGAAAGTCCGCCTATGACAACGTTTCGGCCTTCGTCTCGGCCTTCATCTGGTCGGACAGACTGACTAGTTGAGTAGTGTTCCCCAAATGACGGTACTGGTAGGTACAGTAAATCGCATTAACACGTTAGTTGTCTAATGGTGGATGGGCTGGTTAAATCCTGAACCAACGACGGGGTCCCATCAACATTTTTGGATTTGTCTATAGGGGTTCTCTGCGGTATATGAGTAATGATTAGCTCTGTAAGAGCTGTGAGGCCTCACCAGACGCACAGGGCACATAAGCGGCTTCTTCACACTATGCTTGCCTACACATAGGTTTTCCTTACTCAGCAAACCGCTATACTTATAAGCCCTCTCCATAGCCGTTCATATTGGATAATTGAGGTATAGAGCCCTGGATCCCATTTAACTTGTGGACACTATCCATGTATTTCATTTTTCTTCTGCCATGTGCAATTGAGCTAAGTTAAGCACCGATTTCTGACATCCGTACCAATTCCAGATAGCAATCTACCACACAGAACCCCGGTCTAAGGATTTTTTGACATCCTGCCACTCATATACGGATTGGCCTCACAGCTCTTACAGAGCTAATCATTACTCATATACCGCAGAGAACCCCTATTAGACAAATCCAAAAATGTTGATGGGACCCCGTCGTTGGTTCAGGATTTAACCAGCCCATCCACCATTAGACAACTAACGTGTTAATGCGATTTACTGTACCTACCAGTACCGTCATTTGGGGAACCATACTCAACTAGTCAGTCTGCCCGACCAGATGAAGGCCGAGACGAAGGCCGAAACGTTGTCATAGGCGGACTTTATGTAACTGTATCATCCCCCTTTTTTCAATAAAAATTTAAAGAGACATTCACGTTTTTTCATGTTTGATTTGCAATTGGGAAATAAACGGTGTGCCGGAGCTACTTTTCCTCTACTATATTTTTGAAGTAGAGCTTATATTTTAAGCATATACCCAAAAAATCCTACTAGGGCTTATTCTTATTTTCGGGGTAAGTTATTTTTGGAGAAACAGGGTACTATGTAGCCTAAGGCAGAGTTCAGACATGTGGATTTAATGGTATGCATACTGACCGCATTACAGGGTTTAATCTTGGGTTTCCCGACCTGAACATAGTCTCATAGGCATAAGGTTGTAGGTTCAAGTCAGTAGGTCCATGCATTGCGGTCTGTATGTGCAGCATGAAATTCGGCTGTGTGACCCTTAGACACATTAGAGACCCTCAACATGTGTCAGTAAAACCTTTCAGATGCTTTTTTTTTTTTACTAAAGAACTCGATTTTTGCTAGCAAAATATTAAAGGGGTATTTGCTGTTACCAATATTCATCATCTATCCACAAGTGAGAAATCTCAGACTGATGAGAGATTGACTGCTGGGATACCCATAGATCTCTAGAATTGGTACAGATGTAAAAAATCCATGAATATTAAAGAAAACGAGAGGGGGGAAAGTTGTCGGCTAAGATAATAAAAAAAAAAACTAAAAAAAACTTTGTTAGCATGTACTTATAAAAAAGCTTTCAAGCACTAAAAAATGTATTATTTGGTGGAATTTGCCATCGTGGTCAAATGATTACAGTGCAAACCCCCGAAATTTTTCAATGGCTCAGCAGGTTTCTGGTCCCCATGGAAACCAAATCTGGTACATTGTCCTCCACTCAGCTGGAGTATTGAATGTTGGGGCCTTTTGTGCATGATGAGATTTCTTCAGCAACCTTCCAGCAGCAGACTTCAGTGCTTCCTCCTGACTCGCTTCTAATTGAGATGCAAATTAATCTCTGTGGCTGATTACACTTCCCTCAAAGCTTGTGACAAGTGCAGCTGTATCCAGAGTCTGCAGACGTTCCAACAAGTGACTTCAGCTGTCTTTACTTGAAAACGGCTGCCAGGCTTCCACTGTCCTTGTGGAGATAGATTTGTTTCAAAAACACCCTTTCCCCAAACTCTAGTAGACACAATTAGCCATCACTCCATTGTCATCTTTGTGGTTCCTGCAGAGGAAGCTCCGTACAACTTTCATGCGGTAGAATCAGACGGAGGACAGGTCAGGACTCGGCTGTTCTAATACTCATCCTAATTGTAATCCTCCTAAATAGTTTTACTAACCAAAATCCAGCACCCGATGTACTTTATGGTTTGATCTTTATAGTACTTCAGACCAAATTTAGAGGTGGAGACTACGGCGCACAATACTTACACTCTTCTAGATGCTGATACCAAAGGCTTGTGACTACCATGAATCTTAAAAAGGTACTTACCACCCACCCCTTTTTTTCTTAATTTGTGAATGTGGCCGATATGCTCAGCAAATTAGTGGGAGACCACATCGTGAGTCCCCCACCAACTACTCAAAAGACTTGTCAGATGTGCGACGCTCAGGAGGAAAAAGCACTCGGTTCCTGTATGAGAGTGTGTGAGGTTTTGTCAATCAGTGCCCAACCAGTGATGACTTCAGATTTTGGACTTCCACTAGCCTGGAACAGAGAACCAGTTACATGAAGCCCTTGAAAACCCCGAGGGGAATGAGTGAAGGATTGCCATGGGGATACCGTCAAAATAACCTACAGATTGAGGTCAGCATCAGTAATCAAGTTTTTTAGACTTTCCTCATGTGTGCACCGAAAACCAAACAAGACTTTACTGATGTAACACAACGTCAAAGTCACAGTTGTTCCTCTGGCCAAAAGTGTATCTAATATTAGGATTTACTCTTCAGGATAAGAAATTGGGGAAATGCTCCTCAACATTAAAATTGCAACACCGGTAAAGACAAGCCAAAGTTGTACAAATCAGTGAATGACATAGCCAAGATCTTTAAATGATCAATTTTTGAAGCACCTAGCTCTAATCTGTGGCATATGGAAGGCACACAAAAGCCAGATCCAAAACTATTTTTTTTAGTCATCAAAAACTGGATTAAGTCTTGTGGGATGATTTTGAAAGGACTCCTATGTTTTGATCTGCCAGTTATTGGAAACTGAAGGGGTCTTTACATGGCAAGATAATCAGCGATGATTGTGAACCGTTCGATTAACAATAACAATTATCTTGTTGTGTAAACAGTCCGCTGATCACCCATTAAATGAGCAAAACATTTGCTTGCCGGATAAAATGATCTTTTACGCAGTTCTCAGTGGTGGATCGCCCTGTGTAAACAGGACTTGTACTGCAGAGAACTATGGCAGCCTATGGGCGATCTAGGACTGATCACTCAGTGAGCATTGTTTGCTCTGGTCTGCCCATTTAACCCCTTCAGCCCCGGGGCACTTTCCGTTTTTGTGTTTTTGTTTTTTGCTCCCCTTCTTCAGAGAGCCGTAACTTTTTTTATTTTTCCGTCAATCTTGCCATATGAGGGCTTGTTTTATGCGGAACAAGTTGTACATTTAAATTAAACCATAGGTTTTACCATATGGTGTACTGGAAAACAGCAAAAAAATTCCAAATGCGGAAAAATTGCAAAAAAAGTGTGATGGCACAATAGTTTTTGGGATGTTTATTCACTGTGTTCACTATATAGTAAAACTGATGTGTGTGTATGATGCCTGAGGTTGGTGCGATTTTGTAGACACCAAACATGTATAGGTTTACTTGTATCTAAGGGGTTAAAAAAAATTCACAAGCTTGTCCAATAAAAGTGGCGCACGTTTTGCGCCATTTTCCAAAACACGTAGCGTTCTTATTTTTTGGGATCTATGGCTCAGTGACGGCTTATTTTTTGCATCTCGAGCTGACGTTTCTAATGGTACCATTTTTGCGCAGATGCTACGTTTTGATCGCCTGTTATTGCATTTTGCGTAAAACTTGCGGCGACCAAAAACCGTAAGTTTGGCGTTTGGAATTTTTTTGCCACTACGCCGTTTACAAATCAGATTAATTGATTTTATTTCTGAACACGGCGATACCAAATATGTGTATATTTATTTATTTTTCAACCCTTTAATTTTCAATGGGGGGGAAAGGGGGGTGATTTGAACTTTTAGGGGTTTTTTTTATTTTTTAATTTTTTTTTTTACTTTTTTTTTATTTTACTAGTCCCCCTAGGGGGCTATAGCGATCAGCAATCCGATCGCTCTTATCTATCTGCTGATCACAGCTATACAGCTGTAAACAGCAGATTCAGTCACTTTCTGTTTCTCTCTGCTCGCGGCCGAGGGAAAACGAAAGTGAAACTTCATAGCTGCAGGCGTCATCACATGACCCTGTGCTACGATGGCAACCACCGATAGTCACGTGATCACGCACGTGACTTCCGGTGGGGGCGGCAGTAAGTAAAAAAACATGGCCGCGCGCATATAAATCTTGCTGCCAGACTTTGGCAGCAAGATTTAAGGGGTTAATGGCCGCAGGTGGAAGCGATTCAGGCACACATCAGCTGTTGAAAACAGCTGATATGTGTGCCGACCGCCATCTTCCCGCAGCAGGGGGCGGGGCTTAACGGGACACGCTCCATGACGGATATATCCGTCCATGGTCGTGAAGGGGTTAAAGAAGCAAAAGACTGCTGATTGGTAAAACTTTACTGAGTGGCGGTCATATTATGCAGTCAATCCATGCAAACTCTGCCAGATCACAACATGATTGGTTAGGCCTAGAAATCTGCACTATTTAATGTTGTGTGGTTGGGACAACAATGATGAGCTGACAGCAACATGTGTACAGATTATCATATTAGAAGAATGATACATAGTGATCTATTCTGCACTTAAAGTACAATTTGACATCACAGTCTAAACAAACCATCAGAAGGCAATTGCGTGATATTGTGCTAGAAGACAGACGTCAAGCTAAAGGTGTTCCATTGACCCAATGCCACCATTCTCAAAGGCTATCATGGTTCACAGTAAAACATAAATGGAAGCTTTAATAAACAGCTACCCTCTTCAGAAATTAGTTCAACTTGCATCTTTGACACAATGATAACTGGAGATGAATCGGGAGACTATGTGGTCAACACCATGAAGAGGTCTTCACGAGGGAACATCACAATGGTTATACTGTGGTGTAAGATAATATACAGTAGCTGAACCCAACTAGCTGTCATTTTAGGTACACCAACAGCTCGGCATTAGATTGATTTTGTCATGGAACAAGTGGTACAGCCATTTTTCCAAAATGTCCCAGGAGCCATTTTTTAACATGACAAAGCTAGGCTGCATGTTGCAAGTCTAACACTGAGCAGCCTGTGTGGCCTAAACATGCTACCATGGTCTGTAGTGTCTCCCATTGAGCACATCTGGGATGTTATTGGTTGGCAATGGAAAAGGGAGCTACCAAAAGTGAATTTACATTATTTGCCTGCCAGAGCATCCAGTGTGGTGGAACATTTCTTGGACAACCAACAATATCCTCATTGATTCCATATTGTTTTTATCATTTCCATATCATTAAAATGTCTTTCAAATTTCCTTCTTGGTGTTGCAATTTCAATGTTGAGGAGTTTTTTTCTATTAGGAGAAAAAAACATTTTACATTATAAATAAGCTGTAATCTCAGTTCAATACATTTTTTTATATCTTAAGACACATTTTTCAAAATCAAATCTGCCATTCTAGGTTAATAATGACATGTTCTTCTGTCTTCTTTAAAGAAATCTTCTTAATAATAAGCCCACAAAGCCCCATGTCACCATCCATTCATAATATGTGAATACCACTAGTAAGACTGAAGATGGATCGTGTCAACTTGTGGGCGTATTGTTGACAATGCGACATCAGTAAGGATGATCGTTGTGCTTTGATTTTCCTTCCAAGATGATGCAGTTCTTCTTTCAATTTATGTAAAATGTCAATCTCCGCATGACAGCCACCTGTGCGCTGCCAAAATATGAAATTAAAGCACTTACCGTGACCAAAGGAGGCCTCCTTTATGACACATGCCTAACATAAAAAGGATACAAGCTCTGGTAGAGAGGGATAAGGGACTTGACTGCTCGGCTGGCATTGATACAGGTTGCACACACTAGAGTTGGCAACAGCTTTTCTGTCACAATAGCGCCATCAAAAAGGGGACCGAAAAATGGCACCTGTAAAATAAACACAGGATTTTGAGACAAAAGCATTTTCTTAGATTTGACCACAAAAGAAAGCTTTCATAGTGCCAATGTTGCTTTTCTGCAGCATCACAGGTAGTATTCTCTATGCATAGTTACACACAGCAATGAGGTCTACAGATGACACATGCCACACGTCGTCACATATGCACAATCCATGTTTATATGTGGAGAAAGACAATGTTATAGCCTAACAGGGTCATATATTTAGGGTGGATCTCCCTCAAAGAGATTAATCCGCATTGGTCACCAAAATGCTAAAACAAATATTCTGCACTATGTGAGTGCTATGGTCTTCATATAAAATGGACTTGAGCATTTCTTAATGAATATTCATCAGCATTTTGATTAAACCTTCTGCATCTGCCCAAGCAACTAGGAATAATTAGGAGGTTTTTTACTCATTGGCCTAGATAGTTACAGAGAATCTGATTTGTGTTTGTTCAAAACCATCACTGAACAAGTGTATAAGATACATCCGTGACAAAGCTTACAATGCTAATGTATGGTGGCCATCATACAGCCGTGTTATGGCAGCGGGACCCAGACCCCTCATGGTACCCGGAAAACCTATGGTTGTAAGGATGCTAATATAAAGCAGGCTTGCTCCTGTACAATATTTTACACATCTATTAGACTACTTAAAAAGAGCCATCAGGACATCTGAGGTGGACACATGGTTTAACCCTCCAGAGTATATATTGTACAGTAGGATTAGTTGCAATTAAAAAGAATAGAGCCAAATAATCTTCAAAAACCATTAAAAGAATGAACAAGTTCTTTAAAATTGATGGCACTTCATCAGAATCTGCATTCAGCACTAGACCTCATTCACACGTCCATGTTTAAACACATACAAAAAATAACCATACCAGTGCCATTAGATTTGTGGATTAGTGTGTCAACTGTGTGTTCGTTTTAAACATCAGTGTGTCATCAGAGTTTTTTTGTGGACGGATGAATAAATAAATTACAAAGCTTCTCCCATACTTTGCAATGTTAAAACACATACAACACACAATGCCATCCGTGTGCTGTACGTGTTTTTTACTGACCCATAGACTTGTATTGGCCCTTGTCATCCGTGCTCTTGGAAAAATATTGACTGCTGTGAGCGCGAGTGACCTATGGAGCCTCGTTCTGAGAATTTTTTTTAGAACAAGGCTTCACAGCTCTCTTGTGGTCAGCGTCAGGTGCAAAATTTCTCACGCTCGTGAGAAATTCTGTGCGTGCTGTATACCGGGAGTGACTTATGAAGCCTCGTTCTGAAAACCTTCTCAGAACGAGGCTCCATAGGATTCGATGGATTTCGTGGGACATTATACCATTAAGATTACATAAGAGCTTTGAAGATTTTTTTTTTAATTAATAAATTGATGAACGAGGGAGTAGGCAGCTATCCATTACTAACCCATGGGTTTAATTGTCAGCTCACATTACACAGCTGACATGATCCCAAAAATTATTACCCTGATTGCACACAAGGGCAATTGGGAAGAGCAGTACAAAACGCCAAAATTGGAGCATCTAATGGATGTGCCACTTCTGGAGTAGCTGTGGGCTGGTGTTTCTAGGCTGGGAAAAGCCAAATAACCATGGTCCTTCCCAGTATGATTATACCAGACCCCAGCTGTTTTTTTTTTTTTTAAATATTTTTTTTTTTTTATTTATTTTGTACCCAGCAGTGTCCAGGCATCTTGCCCATGCTGAAAGCTTGTTGATTGGCTGCACTTAAGCCTTTCAGCAAGCTATATTCAGCAGCTAAACAGCATCCAAACTCATAACTCGGATATCTGTGAAAATTCTGTGTTTGAGTTATCGTTCGGGTTCACTCATTCCTACTGATGACATAAGCTGAAAGGTCCTTCAGCTGGTAAGGACCTGCAGCATCCATGTAGCATTATAGTTGTACAGATAACTTCCTCTGCTGCACTGATCAGTAATGGGTACAGTAGGATGCTCTGTCAGCATTCTCATCGATGACAGAGCAAGCTGTCTCCAGACTATAAGCCATACACTTTTTAGCAAGATATTTTAGTAAAAAACAAAATGGACGTAGTTTTCAGACAATGTTGATGTTTGCTATAACAGGAAAATGTATTGAAACGGTGTAGCCAACTACACCAAGACAATCGAAAACATTAGTCTGTCAATTTGACTAATTGTTCCACATGTCATATATATATATATATATATATATATATATATATATATATATAAATAAAAAAAATGCAGAGATGTAGTTTAAACTGAAATATAAGAATGCTCATTACTTTCTTTATATTTATGGCCAACCTTATACTAACCCAACAAAACATATTATAGAGCATGAATGTACAGAGGTATTAATTACATGGTAACAGTACATTAACCAATACACATATACAGATTAGATTATTGACAACCAAACCCACAGACTTCAGCCAGACTGGCAGATGATTTACCGTAATGTGTATGGTGGCTTCCCTACTCTACCATGATAGTTGTTGTGAAGGAAAAGAGGGATGAGGCATTTTAATTCAATATGCCAGGCAATTCTTTCCCATGACAATCTGTCTGTGGAGAGTTGAGAGGCCGTATATATAAAATTTATTTTATTGATTTACATAATCATAACATTCTTGACAAACAGTTTCAAATATTTAAAAAAGTGGTGAACTTCATCCATAATGAACAGGGGTTCTGAGAGGAGGGTGGTCACTCCAAAATACACAATTTGTCTTTACAGATATCAAGTGTATATTACTCATAATGAGTTACA
Source organism: Anomaloglossus baeobatrachus (assembly GCF_048569485.1). NCBI lineage: Eukaryota > Metazoa > Chordata > Amphibia > Anura > Aromobatidae > Anomaloglossus > Anomaloglossus baeobatrachus. Next base: position 115,170,964 of record NC_134355.1, on the reverse strand, counting down.
TTACAGTGTATATTACTCATAATGAGTAATCAATGCACAGCGCCAAGCAGAAGGGCAATATATATATATATATACATACACACACATATATATATATAGATATATATATATATATATATATATAAGAGAGAGAGAGAGATATATATATACATATATATATATATATATGATAAGATATATATCTATCTCATATATATATATATATATATATATATATATATATATATATATATATATATATCTCTATATCTCTCTATATATCTCTATATCTCTCTATATATCTCTATATATCTCTCTCTCTCTCTATATATATATATATATATATATATATATATATATATATATGAGATATATATATATATATATATATGAGATAAGATTATATTATATATATATATATATATATATATATATATATATATATATATATATATATATATATATATATATATATATATATATAAAGGTGATATACTTAAAAAGGGAATCTGTCAGCAGGTTTTTACTACCTCATCTGAGAGCAGCATGATGTAGGCAAAGAGTTCCTGAATCTAAAGGTGTATGACTTAGATTACTGGGTGCAGCTGGTCTGACACAATCAGAATTTTTAGCTTTAGTCATGTAGCAGAGGTGAGAAAGCTGTCCCCACCCACACCAGGCTCTCTATAAAGATTGTATATTAACAGTGAGGTGTCAATCTTAGATGGGGGAGTGCCGGACTGCCATGAGTGTGACTCTGTAGACCCAGTCCTGCTGCTTAAATAAACAGCAAATAAACAACAGATCGGACCTTGACTAGACAGGCATCCCTGAATTTTATGTCCTAACCCTTGCAGCCTGCACTCTTCAGCTTGCATAGCAAAAACCTGCTGACAGATTCCCTTTAATGTAATATAGATCTCTTACTAATGCAAAGTGCGTAATGCATAAAGTCATACTAATCTTTCCTGTTAAATAGCCATACGTGCATAGTGACATCCCATAGGGAAACTATACATACTGATAATAAGTCAAGTAGACAGTCCCCCGACGAAGCGTAGTGACGTGAAACACGTGTTGGGACGTCGGTCTCCACATGTAACCCCGGTACCAGACGTTGACTGAGCTGCTAGTTTACAGGTGAGTGATATTGGTTGCCATTATGTCTGATTATTCATGGATGGTAGTGAGCTACAATCATTATGATGTAATCCTTTTAGTTACAAATGTTTCACACCATCTAATGTTAGTTCCCACTGTATCCCATTACTGAATTTATACATCATATTTACTGGTCCTTTTATTCTGGGGGCACGTGGGGTTCTTTCCCCTTTTGCACTATACCCCATCCCTATTCTGTTTAATTATCTGTATCCTGGAGCAAAAAGTAAATAAATTATTATAATAATATTATGGTGTTCCGTCTTAGGATACTATGTCTACTCCTGGCAAAATGTAAAGACTCTTTTCTTTCTGGGATTCTAATAAGTCAAGTATAACTAACATCAAATAACATTGAAGGCCGATTACCAACCGTCTGTCACCTCCATGTAGGACAAGAGTTGTCGTTGATTCTTCTAAGGGTCTGATAGAGTGGAGAATCATAAAGATTTATATAGTTTGGGACAATAGGATCATAATTATGTGGACTCCCTCCCAACAGAGAGTTATGTGACAGCTGATGTCATCATGGATCATATGACTGAGATCACTCATCGTTGAGTATATAAATGAACAACAATGCCACGAGGCATTATATAAATATATATATATATATATATATATATATATATATATATATATATATATATATATATATATATATATATATATATATATATATATATATATATATATATATACCACCACACCTCAATCAAAGAGTTTTCTTTATTTTCATGACTTTAAAAATTTTAGATTCACATTGAAGGCATCAAAACTGAATTAAAACATGTGGAATGAAATACTTAAAAAAGTGTGAAACAACTGAAAATATGTCTTATATTCTAGGTTCTTCAAAGTAGCCACCTTTTGCTTTGATTACTGCTTTACACACTCTTGGCATTCTCTTGATGAGCTTCAAGAGGTAGTCACCAGTAATGGTTTTCCAACAGTCTTGAAGGAGTTCCCAGAGATGCTTAGCACTTGTTGGCCCTTTTGCCTTCACTCTCTCTACGGTCCAGCTCACCCCAAACCATCTCGATTGGGTTCAGGTCTGGTGACTGTGGAGGCCAGGTCATCTGGCGTAGCATCCCATCACTCTCCTTCTTAGTCAAATAGCCCTTACACAGCCTTGAGGTGTGTTTGGGGTCAATGTCCTGTTGAAAAATAAATGATGGTCCAACTAAACGCAAAGCGGATGGAATAGCATGCCGCTGCAAGATGCTGTGGTAGCCATGCTGGTTTAGTATGCCTTCAATTTTGAATAAATCCCCAACAGTGTCAGTAGCAAAGCACCTCCACACCATCACACCTGCTCCTCCATGCTTCATGGTGGAAACCAGCCATGTAGAGTCCATCCGTTCACCATTTCTACAAAGACACGGTGGTTGGATCCAAAGATCTCAAACTTGGACTCATCAGACCAAAGCACAGATTTCCACTGGTCTAATGTCCATTCCTTGTGTTCTTTAGCTCAAACAAGTCTCTTCTGCTTGTTGCCTGTCCTTAGCAGTGGTTTCCTAGCAGGTATTTTACCATGAAGGCCTGCTGCACAAAGTCTCCTCTTAACAGTTGTTCTAGAGATAAGAAGGTGTGTCCAAACTTTTGCTCTGTACTGTGTGTGTATATATTATATATATATATATATATATATATATATATATATATATATATATATATATATATATATATATATATATATATATATATATATATATATATATATATATATATATATATATATATATATATATATACACACACACACACACACACACACACACAGATACCAGATATACAGATGGTTCTGTAGAACTTCTAGTTTGGCCAACAATATATTTTGTTTCTGCAGGAGATAACCTGCACCAAAAGTGTCTGGCAGCAGTGTTTACTCCACTCTCTATATTGAAAGAACATGGACGCTCGGCCAACTCAAGAGTGCGTCTAAACGGTGTTTTTATGTCTTTAGGCTCTGTCCAAACTGACACTACATGTTTGCAGGGACTTTGACCGTTTTGATGTCAAAATATACAAAGCACAAAACACAATTCTTGCCATTAAAGAGACTGGAACCCAGATGGATCCCATATAGCCAATAGGGTCTAGCGGTCACAATTCAGTCCACATACAGCATAATATCCCTGATTATGGTAGAAATTATACTAGTGTAATATAGACAAAAAGAAAAAGTGTACAAATGAATACCAGTGCCGAAAACTAAGATGGAATAATTGCTTGTAGAAAAACAAAAATCACAATCTGGTGTAAACCATCTTATTTTCCATCCTGTTATGTAAGCAGCAGTATTTTCTGAATTATTAAAAACAAAACGGCCATAAAACAACCACAAATGAAAAATCAGATGAAAACAAGCCATTCATAAGGGATTTTATTCATTTATTTTTGTGAAGGAAGACAAGAGATGGGTGATGCTGTGATTAGTGACATTTGACAGGGGTCACAAACCGCTCTCGACACTGGCAGAATGAATGGGGAATCTGTTTTTCTGCATACATCAAGAGATAATAGAGTAGCATTAATAATAAAGAGATGTGGAGTGCACAACCATCCCCAAAATAACACGAGGAAGCAAATACTGTTCTGCCAGTTGTTACAGAGACGTGACAGACATGCATCTAATCAGCATCCAGCATTAGAAGAGAAAGAAGGGGGTGCAAAAAAAAAAAAAGAGCGTATATAAAGCCTAAGTATCGATCGGCCCAATCACAACTGCCTCCTATCCTGAAGAGCTCAGCAGGGCAGATTGAGCAGCTCTCGTAAGAGACAGACTGCAGCCTCGGACTCCACTCCAGCACTTTGATAAGCTCACTTAGGTCCTCCAGGGAGAAAACGGTCAGGTCTGACACCAGATTTGCACCATCTGTTCCCCTTTTCTTATATCTGCAGAGCAGCCCTAACTGACCACAGCCAGCTCAGATACAGAGGGGTGCTGGCTTTAGTAATACACTACTGCAAGAGAAGAAACACATGCTTTTTGAATTATTAATTTAGCACTTTAAAAAGCTAGCTGCATGCCTTCAGGTGTTCCCATCCACACAAGAGACTGAAGAAAAAACAAACAAAAAAACATAAATGCTATAAATGCTTCTGGACAAAATGGTAACACCCCCCCCCCCCTGAAATGGCCGAGAGTGAAACAGTAAACAACAAAAATAATCTACTTGTGCTTAGGATCAAAGCCATCAATGAGTATTAAGTAAATGATAACATTGCACATTAAGGAACAGCGCATACAGCGGTAGTAGAAGTTATGCAAACATCTCACTAAGTTCTCCAAAACTGCGTGAGTTGCCATGTGCTTGAACTGTCTGCGGCTTGGTTTCTCAAGTTTTAAAGGGAACCTGTCACCACGTTTTCGGCCTATAAGCTGCAGGCACCACCACCGGGCTCTTATATACAGCATTCTAACATGCTGTATATAAGAGCCAAGGCCGGGGGTAGAACATTAAAAACACTTTATAATACTTACCTAATGGTCGCACGGTGGGCCTTATGGGCGTCTCTGTGGTCCGGTGCTGGCGCTGCCTCCTTTGTCCATCTTTGTGCTCCTTCTTCTCTAGCTGCGGTGCATGACGGGTCCGATGTCATACACACTCGCCAGCATTCCGGACCTGAGCAGGCGCACTTTGATCTGCCCTGAGCAGCTTCAGAAAGAGGATGAAGATGGCCGAAAGAGGCGGCGCCGGCACTGGACAATGGAGACGCCCATGAAGCCCACCGCAGCGACTGTTAGGTAAGTATTATAAGGTGTTTTTTTATGTTATACCCCCAGCCTGGGCTCTTATATACAGCATGTTAGAATGCTGTATATAAGATCCCGGTGGTGGTGGCCGCAGCTTATAAGCCAAACATGTGGTGACAGGTTCCCTTTAACCTTGTGGTTGTGCTGCCAGTGTGTGCAAACTATCTCAAATGTCTAATCTTTGGACTGGGTCACTTACTTGAGAGCACAGACAGTAATATTAAAGTGGGAAAAAAATGTTAAAAGAAATTTTTTAAGCATATCATTTCATCCTCCCCTTTTCCCCGCTTAGAAATAAAGTAAATATAAAAGTATTGCCACCTCTATAAACGGTGTAATCAATAAAAATAAAAAAGTATAAATAGAAGTAAAAAAAATAACATATCAGAATCTTATGTTTTTCTGTTGACACACTTCATAAAAAAAATGCAGTAACAAGAGGTCAAAACATTGCTATGTACGCCAAAATAATACCAATACGAATGTCAACCCTCCATGCAAAAAGTAAGCCCTTAGGCCTCTTTCACACGTCAGTGAAAAAGACATATTTTTCACTAACGTGTTTTGAAGGTGCATATGGCCTTCCGTGTGTGTGATTTTGGAACGTGTGTTCTCCGTGTGCAATCTGTGATAGCACATGGAGAGCAGGAATTTGATGCTTACCTGTCCCCGATGATACTGTCCCCGGCACTGCTGCTTCCGGGTCCACGGTGCAGTGAATATGCAATGAGCATAATGAGCGGGCCCTAAAGCAAGAGACAGCAGCACCGAAGACAGAATCGCTGACAGGCAAGTATAGAAAATCATTTTAATTCACAGACATGTGTTTTCTCCGGTACGTGTCACATGGATCACGCCACTGCGTGGTCTGTATGACATCACTGATGAAGGAGAAAAAATGGACTTGTCTCCACGCGGAATACACAGACGTGTGTGCGCTGCACGGACACACAGTCCATGAGAAATCACTGATGTGTGTGCAGACCCATTGATTTTAATGTGTCTGCGTATGTCTATGATTCCGGTATGTATAAAAATGACGTTATACGTACCGGAATCACTGACGTGTGAAGGAGGACCTTAAGCAGCTTCATTGTTGGAATAATAAAAAAATGTATTCGTATGAGAAAATGGCAACAAGTTTTCATTTTTTTTGCCTTTGCTGAGAAATGTAAAAAAAACTTAAGTCAAAAAACTTTCCCATAAATTTTTAAAAAAGTTCTGAATATGTTTTAGACATCAAAATAAGAAATAAATTTGGTATCGCCATAAATAAAAAAAAAAGAACAGAGGAATCATACTACCAGGTTAATGTCCTGAAAAGTATTCAAAAAGTTTTTACTATAAAAACAAACAAAAAACCCAAACAAACAACAAAATGGAAAAAACACGCACTTTCTAAAATGACACAGCGGACGAGGTTACAAAGGTCTATGGTCTGCAGTCAATGACACTAGTTAAAACACGAGGGAATGGGTAAATTATTGTACCAAATGGCTGAGAATTAATCTCCAATGACTGGCCACAGTATAACGAGGCATCTGTGTCCCCGAGAGCCCATACTGGGTCCCTAGCGGTATGTGTGGTGAGCAGAGCCCGCGTGCTAGTCTTTGTCCGCCGTGGCAGGCAGCTTTTCACCTCTTTGTGTAGAATACCCTCATACATCTGTGACGTGTGGAATGCTTTCATTCTAACAGACTTACTATTGTCTTTTTCTCTGCAGCTTGGTCGAGCAAAGGCTGCATTACGTCTGTGATAATTATATTGCTTAATTAAGTGAAGAAAAAGGCAGAAGTCGGATTTCTATATTTACCGAGAGAAGCCAATATAAATATCAATTTTGCTCCGCTCTTTTTGCATCAGAACTTTGCGTGTGACGGACAAATGAATACAGAGCCAACACTGGCCCAGGTGCCCCAATCCGAATGCAAACCAAAGACTAACATTATGCTACATAAAAGCCAAATGCTGCTGGGGACTCGTAACCTGATAGACAGGGCAGCCTTTTCATTTGATTAGGGGATGCAATTTAAATACCAAGAAAGAGGCCAAATAGCAGACATCTCCCTTCCAAGCGTCTCCCACACCCTGGGGTCAGGAGCTAGCGAAGTTAAGGTCAGCTGCACTTGCCCTGGAAATGTCTGGATACAGTTTATTGCTTTGCAATGGCTTTGTCTTCTTTTTAATATAGCAGTGCCATTACGATTAAAGCGTCCGAGCCGTGTGCACATGACCCTAGGAAGGCAATATCAATGGCTACTGGTATGACATTTATAAATCAAAGTCATTAGAATTCAGTCTTTTTATGATCACGCATTTTTCTGTTGTCAAGGAACATTGGTATTTAACAAGGACTTATCATCAGGCCAAAAATTGCCAGCTTAAATAGTGATGAGCAAACACTACCATGCTTGGGTCTCGTAATGAGCAGCTGGATGCTTGGACGGGCACCACTCGAGTAATCGAGTATAATGGAAGTCAATGGGGAACGCAAGCATTTTTCCGGGAAATCTAGAATAATGCTCGCGTTTCCTATTGACTTCCATTATATTCGGGATTGGAGTTGTGCTCATCTGAGCATTAACTGCTCCTTACGAGTACAGAGCACCTGAGAATGGTAGTGTTCAATCATCACTACTCCTAAATAGAGCTGGAAAGACTCGCAAAAAAACAGGACCTGCTCAATGTAAAAAAAAAAACCAAAAAAACCCGGATCCGCTCCAGATTCCGGCCCCCATTGGTCGTAGAACGGATAGAGGTATGGGGGAGAAAGTGGTGGACTTAGCAAGGCACCGGCATGGCTATACTCTGCACCCAGGTCTTGCATTCACTTCCTGGGCCGCTAATCACAGTCAGACACACAGTCAGACAGGACCCCACCCTGAGTGGCAGCGTGTCACATGACTGCGTCCAATCACAGGCGCCAGTAGGCGGAGAAAGCAGTGTAACTGAAGGAGCCCATACATTCTAGCATCTACCATGAGCTTAGGATGTATGGCCTCATTCCAAGTTAGTGGGCGTGACCGGCTTGGTTATTGAGCGTGGTGAGGTTTCCTCTCGTCCACCATATTCATGCAAGGGGGAGCTTCGCACCCCCCCCCACACTCTCTCGGGGTCTCACCCCCAGACTCCCGTTTCTATTATAAACACCTCCATGCCCACGTGGACTTGGAATAATAAAGTTTATTCTGGATGGAAACATCGGACGGCATTTTGAACATGCCCCATCATGTGATCAGAGCGTCTTGAAATTACATCATACTTGGAAGGATCCCATACACAAGCATCTACCGTCCGTATCATGGTATAAACCTAAATAAAACAATTGGTGCTGGGTCCCACCCCCCCGGGTATTCTGATACCCAGCACAGATGAGCAGGCTGCAGCCTCATCCCTGCAATTATCTTGGCTAGATATCAAAAGAAGAGGAACCGCATGCGGCTTCCTTTTTATTTAAATAACTAATAAAAAAACAAAAAAAAACATAAACAATGTGCAGTCCCCCCTAATTTAGATACCCAGCCAAGATAAAGCCAGCTGGGGGCTAGCATTCTTAGGCTGGAGAGAATATCAGCTTTCAGCCGCCTGATATTGCTGCATCCATTAGATGTGACAAGCCCGGGATTTTACCGGCTCTTCTCGATTGCCCTGGTGCGGTGGCAATCGGGGTAATAAGTGGTTAATAGCGCACAGCTGCTACTTAACCCTAGGTTAGTAATAGTAGAGTCTAGGACACCCGTATCACTAATCTGTAAGTGACAGTAAATAAATACAAAACACAGAAAAAAAATCCTTTATTTGGAATAAAAAGACAAAAAAGCCCCCTCTTTCACCACTTTATTAAAGGAGTTGTCCGACATAAGCTCCAAATTTTTTTAAGCTAATCTGTGCTGTATTGTCATATAAAACATTCCTACATTATTTTTTTGGTTTTCTAACTTTTGTTCCTCTTGAATTATCCCTTTATTCTCTGCACACACTTTATTTACCTGCAACTCAACCAAACATGAAATCTTCCTATTCCAAACCTCACTGTCCAGAGCCGCCTTCTGTACACTCATCGGCTGCCAGTATTCTGCCCAGCACTGACCTCTCATCACTACAGCATTGAAAAGAACAGCCCCACCACATAGGGCTCTGGAGGCTCCACCACATAGGGCTCTGCAGGGCGGCTACATGACGTTGGCTGTGATACACGTCTACATGGCGAGCATAAGCTCCTGCCCCTGTTGACGTGACATTACAGGAAGTAGCAAAATCCCGGCAGGAGCAGTCACATGACCGCTCTGAGCCGGAGAGAGGAGCTGACAGCAGGGCAGGTAGGTAGTTACTTACCTGCCCCAAGGTAGCCTAATAGTGAAATAATAAAAAAAAGCGCAAAATAACCCGAATAACCCCTTTTAACCCAAGACACCCTACAGATAAGATGTAATCCACATGAGATCCCACGATGATTACAGCTCTGCTACATCTGAATATCACAGCGAGCAGCCACAGCTGTTCCAGAGACTGAATGAGCCGCGATGACTTGATGCAGGGAGACGCGTCACACATGCTGGGGACGCGTCTGACTGCAACCTATCATAGAGGCCAAGGCAGCTGGTGGGCGAGGAAAGCCGTGCATATGAAATGAGTGGCACAGGGAGGCCGCAGAAGCAGGCTACAGCAGTGTCGGAGCCGTGTACAGTCGGGCTGGAGTCTGGGTAAGTATGCGCTCGCTTCACTCTTAGTTTCTTTATTTTTCCTTTATTTTTTTTTAGTTTTTAGAGATCCGGATCAAACAGCGGAATCTAGGGCCCAGCACCCGGGCAACTGTGAAACCGCATGGATCCGAACTTTTACAGTCCGGTCCGCCCAGCCCCACTCCTAAAGTATTCCCCCTGCTCCCCTATTTATTTTTTTTAAATCCACGATACAGTTCCAGAGATACAAGAGTCTTTTTAGTGATATTTTTTAGGATCATTTCCAAAGGGGTGGTGCTTACAGGATTCTCTTGGGCATGTCTTTAGGCTGCTTTACATTATTACCACCCCCTTGAAAAAAACCTAAAAATTAGCATTGGATAAAAAGGCCCATTTCTCTGGAAGCATATGGTGGAATTATAAATAATAAAAAATGGAATCCTTACGGGAGGAATGGTAATAAAATAGGAGCAAAAAAATAGTCATTTTTACACAAGGGAGAGGTTGTCTTTAACAGTCACCAGTTACTACTCAGCACAAATATCTTCAGGTTTAGAGTGTTTCCGCAAACAGAGCACCATCAGGGGTACATCTACACCTGTGCAAACATTTTTATTGCTCAATTGTATGTAATATTAATCATCTTTACAAACTTTCATAATTAAATATTTTCTAAATTCTTGGAAAGGGTCAAGTGGTTGATCATTGACCATGCTCTATCATTGAAAGACCTCCATCTCCACATACACCTTCATAAGTTGTTATGGTTGTTTTGATAGTGGAAAAAGCTTTTATTTCACTACGTTGGAAAAAACAAACAAAAAACACAACAGAATTCCCACAGTTTTCATTATAGCTTTGGTGAATGAAAATTTGATACAAGTTCTAAACACCTTGGTATTTAGGAATCTGTAGCCTGTCAGGAAATTAAATGTGACTTTGGGTGTCTTCCTTTGGGATGCTTCTTCTTCTTAAACCATTTGTCCTCAACCCTATGTGGCTACTATCCTTACATTTCCTGCCCTTTTCCCATCCCCACTTTTTTCTTCTCCACCTTATTCTCTATGTTCCTTTTTTTGTTTCCTCCTCTACCTTCCTTTTTTCTCCTGCCTATACTTTTTTTTACCATTTTCAGGAGGGAGTGGAGGTATAAGGCCAGGGCCACATGGGGCACTAGTGCGATGCTTGCATGACACTCAACTCACGCTAGCAGCACAGCAGGAGCCGAGTGTCGTGCTAGTATCCCTGTTACTGCGGTCTGACAGTGCGAGCGGACCTCAGCTGCGGGGGGCGGGCCGGCTCTCAGGAGGTGCGGGCCAGCGCTGCGGAGGAGGGAGGGATTTCTCTCCCTCTCTCCTCCATAGCCAGCAATTGCGATTCTCGCTCTGCACACGCGGTGCATCGGTGTACCGCGAGTGCAGTGCGATTTTTCTCTCGCCCCATTCACTTGAATGGGTGCGAGAGAGAAATGAGTCGCGCATTACAGTTGCAGCATGCTGCGATTATTTTCTCAGCCCTAATCGGACTGAGAAAACAATCGCTCATGTGCGCTGACACACAGGCTAATATTGGTCCGAGTGGAATGCGATGTTTTATCACACTCCACTCGCACTGATTTTCTTGCAGTGTGGCTTAGGCCTAACCTCTCTGGAAGCAGGTTCTACATACAGATATCGAAGATCACACAAAAAAAAAAGGTTTTTGTTGAGCTCTGTATAAAGGTCCAGTCACACTAAGCAACTTACCAGCGATCCCAACAACGATAGGGATCGCTGGTAAGTTGCTAGGAGGTTGCTGGTGAGATGTCACACTGCGACGCTCCAGCGATCCCACCAGCAACCTGACCTGGCAGGGATCGCTGGAGCGTGGCTACACGAGTTGCTGGTGAGCTCACCAGCAACCAGTGACCAGCCCCCAGCGCCGCGTGGAAGATGCTGCGCTTGGTAACTAAGGTAAATATCGGGTAACCAACCCGATATTTACCTTGGTTACCAGCGCATGCAGCTACACGTGCAGAGAGCAGGGAGCAGCGCACACTGAGCGCTGGCTCCCTGCTCTCCTAGTTACAGCACACATCGGGTTAATTACCCGATGTGTGCTGCAGCTACATGTGCACAGAGCAGCGCACACTGCTTAGCGCTGGCTCCTTGCTCTCCTAGTTACATCACACATCGGGTTAATTACCTGATGTGTGCTGCAGCTAAATGTGCACAGAGCAGGAGCCGTCACTGACAGTGAGAGCGGCGGAGGCTGGTAACAAAGGTAAATATCGGGTAACCAAGGACAGGGCTTCTTGGTTACCCGATGTTTACATTGGTTACCAGCCTCCGCAGAAGCCGGCTCCTGCTGCCTGCACATTTAGTTGTTGCTGTCTCGCTGTCACACACAGCGATCTGTGCTTCACAGCGGGACAGCAACAACTAAAAAATGGCCCAGGACATTCAGCAACAACCACCGACCTCACAGCAGGGGCCAGGTTGTTGCTGGATGTCACACACAGCAACATCGCTAGCAACGTCACAAAAGTTGTTCGTTAGCAGCGATGTTGCTAGCGATGTTGCTTAGTGTGACGGGGCCTTAACTCTGCCCACATCACTGACTTTTCTGTGTACACTGTGCATAGGCAAAAAGCTGGCAATCAGTGGAGTGGATGGGATTGTAAGGAGTTAATTAACATGGAGAACTAAATGCAGAAGGTTGACTAGTCCTCTAGTGATAATCTCCTGCTGATAAAACAGTGATTTTATCAAAACTACAGTAAGTAGCCTGGTAAATGATGCCCCTAGAATCAGGGTCTTAGCCACTATATCATGATATTCTCAGATGAGGTAGCAAACCTGGTGACTGATTCCCATTAAAATTGCCATCATTATTATATAAAGTAAAGGACTGGAGGGAGCAGTTTAAATATGGTCATGCATGCTGCATAACAGATACATCCACTTTTTCTAATGCCCTTTGCATTATACTGAATGATGAGAATTTTAGAGTTGAACTCCTATTAATTTCAAAAACCTTTAACCCCTTCATGACCAGATTTTTTTATACTCGTGCTTTTATTTTTTTTGCTACATTCCTTACAAGAACCATACCTTTATTTTGCCATCAACATAGCTGTCTATGGGCTTGTTTTATTGAAGTTTTGAATGACACCATCCAGGTGAAGAATTCATCCAGGAGTGTAGTGAGCAGTTTTAATTCTCGGGTGATTCACAGAATTGTACAACATTGTGCTGAGTAAACGAGAAATTCACATTTTTTTCTAATAAAATGTTGGTTTGACCCCAAACATTTAATTTTCAAGAGGGGTAATAAGAGAAAATAAAGAGTACAATTTGTTATGGAATTTCTTTTTTAGTGCACCACTACTGCACATGTGGTGGAAAACTACTGTTTGGGCACATGGCAGAGCTCGGACAGGAGGAGTAATAGGGAAAAAAATGGACTGCACTGTTTGTTGTGCAATTTCTGCTGAGTGCGTCATGTAATCGAGAACTACTTTTGAGGCACAAAACTCGAAAGGGAAGGGGCACCATAATACAATGCAGATTTTGGTGTTCTGATTTGCAGGTGTGTAAGGAGCACACACACCTGAAATTACTCTCCTATCTCCAAGGAGCCGTCTGCCTCTTAAAGGGGTACAAGTCTGCGAGTTGGGAGCTTTGGCTTCACTGCCTTCACTAACTGAGGTTAGATGGCACCGTTCATGCCATGCTCTCAGTAGGAGAGTTGACCCGTCTCCAGATGCTGACACTGTCTGTTTGCTGCTTTGGCTTCACTACCTGACAGCATCAACATCCAGAAGCGAGCAACTCTCCTAGTGAGAATGCGGCACGAATGGCACCATCTTACTTCCATTAGTGAAGGCAGTGAAGCCAGAGCCACGTGTGTCAGCAAAAACGTTTCGGCGTGTCCCCTCTGACATGCGTGTTATAGGTTAGCCATTACTGGCTTAACCACATGGTGAGACTCTGGAGGGAAGGAGTGCTATTTGACTCTTATAGCACAGATTTTCCAAGAATAGTTTACAGACTTAATATACAGTGCCCCTATGTGCTAGAAGAGCAGAATCCTAAAATTGCAAACCTGCCATTATAGTGCCCAGTACATTGTAGTGCATGAACATTGTGCCCAGCTTGTGCTTCTGGAGAAATGCCAGATTTGTATATTTTGTTCTGTGTTTAGCTACTATCACGCACTAAAAACACTTTTTTTTTTTTTAAATACAAAAATTGCTTTCTTTTTTTTTGGGAGGCAGGATGAATATGATTCAGTAAATCAGGAACTGGGGGATAGTTTTCTTTCTTTCACCGATCACCATGGGGTAAAGTTTATAAGACAGATTTATTTTTCAGTTCAGTACGATTACAGCGATAACACATTTGTATAATTTAAAAATCAAACAAAAAAAAACAAAACATTGTGCTGCTTTTACACTATAAAAAACATTTTTATAGAAAAAAATGTTTTTGCCTAGTTTTATTCTGAGAGCTACAGCTTTTTTATTTTTCAGCCAATGGGGCTAAAGAGGGCTTGAATTTTTTAGGACAAGATGACTTCAGCTATACTATTTTTATTTATATGCAACTTTTTGATCGCATTTTATTTAACTTTTTTTAATGATGAAAAAGCATAATTTTTGACGCTTTTTTAATTTATTTTTCTTACAGTGTTGACTGAAGGGGTTAAAAAATGTGAGTTTTATAGATTGGGATGTTCCTGATGTGGCAATACCAAATTTTTTTTTTACTTTAGATTTTATCTTTCCAAAAATATATGTATTTATTGGTGTAAAATGTAATTTTTTTTCTTTATTTTAAGAATTTTTTAAAAATCCTTTACTATTTTTTTCCCAATTTTTTTTGTCCCTGTTTGTACAGGATTTTACCTTTTATTATTCTGATCACTGGTGTAATGCATTGCAATGCACATACATTGCCAAACTTTACAAGTCTCAGTACTCTGCCTCCTCCATTGAAACACACTACACCTTGCACTTGCAGCAAGTGATCTGGTCTGGGAACACAAGATATGAAAAAAATTGTATGTGGGAATAAACTAAAAGGCTACCTGTGGGGTGCAATATGCACAGATAACCATGAGCATTTCTGGGTGCATATTGCTAATCCCTGCCTGTCTCTGTATACACTAGTATAGATAAAGAGATCTTCAGAAAAAGTATTTCTAGAGATCTTTTATCGTATGCTAATGAGTGTGGGAATTGGCCCCCTGCGTGTTGCTTCCCTGGCTAGTGAGCTCCATTAGCATGTTAGTATGCCCCTGTGGGTGTACTAACATGCTAGTGAATGCGCAGCATCAGAGGATGATCTCACTCATCTGTCCGCTACGATCGCCGCCCGACACTGGATTTTGGCTCAGTGCGCATGACCCTGGAGTTTTGGTCATGCGCACTATAAGATCGGGTGTACATGTCCTGGATTCAAACTGAAGTAGTGCGCATGACCAAAACTCCGGGGTCTTGTGCACTGAGCCAAAATCCAGCGTTGGACGTGCTGGCAGCAGAGAGGTGAGTGCGATCATCCTCTGACGCTGTGCATTCATTAGCATGATAGCATGCCCACAGGAGCGTACTAACATGCTAATTGAGCCGACTAGCCAGGGGAACTAACGCCCAGGAGACTAGTCCCCTCGCTCATTAGCATATGATAGATATTTAGAAATACTTTTTCTATGCTATTAAACAGGGATGGTTAGGAAGGGAAGAGTAATATGTACCCAGAACTGCTCGTGGTTCTGGGTGCATATTGGACCTGACAAGTTCCCTTTAATATAGATAACCATGCTTTTACGGTATAATACCCTACACCAGGGGTTACCCATCTGTGGCAAACAAGCAATTGGTTGACTATAACGGTCAGCATTCCTCGACAGCGCTGAGGATCTGTCTTGGGAGATCAATGGCCATTACTTGCCCCCCATCATTTTACTCTACAGAAGAATATGGTAGCATGTATGCTGAAAAAGTGAAAACCGCTTTACAGAGTTTCTGACTAAGAAGCATCTGTGAAGATAATGGTGATGATGACATTTCTGATTGTATTACATGCAGATCTAAGAACAGCAGCAGCAAGGAGTGAGACATGTATACAACAAAGCAGAGTACACTGTCGTGTACCGCGATTGTTGTGGATTTTATGTCCAGATTTTCAGATCGAAAATCCACATTAGACTAAAGCAGCTGCAAAATTGATGAGATTTCGGAACATCGTGTGAATTCTGGTTTCAGATTTTTCCCTTACGGCTTATTGTTTCCAAGGGAAAAAAGTCTTATGTTTACGCTTTTAAAGAAAATGTTGTACTCTGCTGAAATAATTACAGTGCATTAATTAATGCTGGAACTCCTCTGTACACCTAATTGTCATACATTTGCAACATCGTATCGAACTGAATGTTAAAGTACTTTAATGAATGTGGACTGATTTTCTCAGTCCCTCATTTATCTGGCAGTCAGAGCCCTTGACTGCGCTTTCTAGCACTTGAGACTAGGCTTTGATCACTGTTTTCCAAGTAGATGAATGCAGAAAACTATTTTATATTTATAGGCATATCTTCTATGCCTCTTGGCTGTGGATGTGAGTAACATAACGGGCAAGTCTTATATTTTGGAGGCATCCATTTACCATACTTCCATGAGTCTATCCAGCTATAACGCTTATGGTTTGTGGAGGTGGGTAAAATCAATAACCGTTCTTTTCTTACTAGATCCATGATGTTCTGAGTCATTTCTAGCCACAGTATCCAGAGAAAATACCTTCATGACAAAAGACATTTATGGAAGGGGTTCATATGTGCTATAATTACATATTTAGATAGAGTTAGGTCTTCTTCCACTTGCTTGCTCACGCTCTACTTCTCACAGCTGGTGACATATCTCCCAATCCTGGACCTAAGCTGATGCCCGCCATTATTTCTCCATCATATAAAGCACCACCCACCAGAAATTACTCCAATGTCACCAACATAAAACCCATTCCCCTGACCCCAACTACGCCACTCCCTCTTTATGAAGCACTTCCATCTGCAATAACCTCCTCATGCAATCTATCCTTCCTTAGCCTCGCCAAAATATGGCTGACACCCTATGACACTGCCTCCCCTGCACTTCACCCACACGCCTCGCCCTAGCAATAAACACAGTGGAGGAGTGGGTCTTCTCCTTACTAACAACTGCAGCTTCAACCCAATCCCACCTCTCCCCTCTGTTGTCCACTTTATCTGTAATATTCTCCCTCTAACCTCCAAGTGGCCGTCATTTACAGACCTCCAGGCCCAGCCACTGCCTTTATTGACCACTTCTCCACCTGGCTTCTACACTGTCTCTCTGCTGACATTCCCACCATCATTTTGGGTGACTTCAAAATCCCCCCGATATCCGCCAATCAACAGCCTCCAAACTCTTGTTGCTTGCTTCATCCCTTTGGTCTTACTCAGTGGCCCTCCATAGCCACCCATACATTAGACCTTCTCTTCGCCCGCCTCTACTCTCTATCTAATCTCACTACCTCAACTCCCCCTCTATCTAACCACTATCTACTTACAATCTCATCCCTGTTCACTTCTCCTGCCCTGCAAGTTCAGCAACTAGCACACCCCCGCCGAAACTTGACACACCTAGACACTTGCACACTGAATATCTACCACTGTCCTACATCTCTTCACTCCACGATATAGACAGTGCCACTGTTTTCTACAGCACCACACTCACATAAGCTATGGAATCAGTCGACCCTCCCGTGCATGGCAGAGTGCTACAAATCAAAAGACAACCCTGGCAGACCACACTAAAGAGCTTGGAAGAAAACACTCACAGGAAAACTTCACCACATTCAAACATGCAACACTCACATTCAAGTTGACCCTCACCTCTGTTATACAGGATTACTTCAAAACCCTAGGATCTTCTTAATCTAAGAACCCCAAACAGATTTTTAACACTAAAGTCCCTCCTCCGCCCACCACTGCCCCATCTAATCTCATTCATCTCTGCAGAAGACTAATGCACATTTCAACAAAATCGACCAAATCAGGCAAGTCTGTATTGCTCAACCAAAACAACCCCATATTTATAAACAGACTATTGCCCCTCCTCACCATCACGGAAGGAGAGTTTACCCATCTGCTCTCCAACTCGCATCTCGCCATTTGTGTGCTTGATCCATCCAATCCCACCTCCGCTCCAAGCTCACCACCATGTTTATCACAGCCCTTTCCCATCTCTTAAACTTATCATTAACTTTTGATACCTTCCCTTCTGATTTCAAACAACCCAACAATCACACCTATCCAACAGAAACTATCCCTTGACCAGACCTTTACATCCAGCTATCGGCCCATATGAATGCTGCAGTTCGTCTCCAAGCTCCTCACAATGCACACGCACACTGTACTTTGCTCCCACCTCTCATCTAACTCACTCTTTGACAACCTTCAATCCAGCTTCCGTTCCCACCACTCCACTGAAACTGCTCTAACATTACTAACGACTTACCGTCAAAGCTAACAGACACTTCTATATTTTCCTGCCTGTAGACCTGTCCTCTGTCTTTGACACAGTCGATAACTCTCTCCTACTACAGATGCTCTCTTCCCACTAGATCACAGATCGTGTTCTCTCCTGAATCTGCTCATAGCTTTCCAACAGCACATTTAGCATCTCCCACACAACCACCTCATCCCATCCTCTCTCTATCGGAGTCCCACAAGGCTTTGTCTTGGGACTCCTACTCTTCTCCATCTACACCTTTGGCTATTCCAGGTTCAGTCACAGGGGTGACACCGGCGCATTTTCAGTGTATGGAGAGCGGCGGCTGTAACCGCACCCCCTGCACTGACTGACAGCTACTCAGCATTAAAACCTGCTGTCAGTCAGTGCAGAATTACATCTGCTGCTCTCCATACACAGCAGTGACTGAACCTGCGCCGTCCCCGTGACTGAAACCAAAATACTGCTGGGATGATTAAAGTTAATTTACTCATGGTAGCGAGGTTAATGTACAGGCACTGGGCAGGTTCAGAATGCCAATAACCTGCAGATTAACATCATATCTGCAGGCTAATAGCATTTTTCCACATCACAGGTTCCCTTTAAAGAGCTGTAATTCCTAAACCCTTAAGGTACCGTCACACTTCGCGACGCTCCAGCGTTCCCACCAGCGATCTGACCTGGCAGGGATCGCTGGAGCGTCGCTACATGGTCGCTGGTGACCTGTCAAACAGGCAGGTCTCCACAACGATCAGAGATCAGCCAGCAGCGACCCGTGTAACGACGCTGTGCTTGGTTACTATAGTACACATCAGGTTACTAAGCAAAGCACTTTGCTTATAGTTACCCGATGTGTACCTTGGCTACGTGTGCAGGGAGCCGGCTTCTAGAAGCTGCGGACTCTGGTAACCAAGGTAAATATCAGGTAACCAAGCAAAGCCTTTGCTTGTTTACTCGATGTGTACCTTGGTTACCAGCGTCCGCAGAAGATGGCTCCCTGCTCCCTGCAAATTCAGATCGTTGCTCTGTCGCTGTCACACACAGCGATGTGTGCTTCACAGCGGGAGAGCAACGACCAAAAAAATGGTCCAGGACATTCAGCAACGACCGGCAACCTCACAGCAGGGGCCAGGTCGTTGCTGGATGTCACACACAGCGACATCGCTAGCAACATCGCTGTTGCATCACAAAAACCGTGACTCAGCAGCGATGTCGCTTAGTGAGACGTGGCCTTTACTTCAATTAGGATGTTAACATCATTAAATTAAAGCTGAGAGTCTGCACTTTAATCCCATACTGATTATGTAATCATCTTGAATACGTTTTGATAAACAGCTAAAATGCAAAACCTGTGTCAATGTCCAAATATAAGGGGTGAAATAAGGATTGAACAACCCATTTTTTAAGTAATTTATTTCTAAACGTGCTATTGACATGAATTTCTCACCAGAGGTCAGTAAACTCATACGGTCCACACAGGCAACTACATTAAACCATACAAAAACTTGTGAACAAGAAGGGGTATTTATCAGGGCTGTGGAGTCGGTAAGCCAAACCTTCGACTCCGACTCCGACTCCGACTCCTCAAATTCTCTTGCACCGACTCCGACTCCGGCTCCGGCTCCGACTCCGGCTCCGACTCCTACATATATTGCTTATAGTTAGGTGAAAAATTTATTGTAGTACATGAATATGTGTATGTGAACATCAGACATTTAATAATTTGTATGATACAATAATCAAGATATTTGGATAGAACATAAAATATATTTATTGGAATACAACTTTAGAACACAAAAAACTGTAATAAATTGTAAATATGTAATACACTATGTAATATACAGTAGATTACATATATATCTTGTGTGTGTGTGTATATACACTGTATATATATATATATATATATTATATTACATATTTACAATTTATTAGTTTTTTTGTGTTCTAAAGTTGTATTCCAATAAATATTTTATGTTCTATCCAAATATCTTGATTATTGTATCATAAAAACAATTAAATGTCTGATGTTCACATTGTACTACAATAAATTTTTCACTTAAATATAAGCATTATACTAAATGTTGTTATTTAGTAAAATATTCAGCACATTCTGCATTGCACTCCTGTCCCCAATTTATTATATATTTTAGGAGTCGGAGTCGGTGCATTTTATACCGACTCCGACTCCGACTCCACCAAAATGAGCTCCGACTCCGACTCCACGACTCCGACTCCGACTCCACAGCCCTGGTATTTATCATGTTTTTTTTAAGTAAAACTACTGTACCACAGTTGTGAAAAAGTATAGAGTTTTTATGATTACAAAAAGTGCAAATATCAAAAATCACAAGTGATGACAGTTAGTAGTTAGACATACATAGTTAAAATCCAATTAGATGAGACAGAGAGAGAAAGAGGTCCCAGGGAGGGAGACAGACTACCCCTTAACTAAAACTGGTAAGAAAGTAGTATTACTATATCCCAGGGGGGGGGCATATAAGTAACCAAAAGATATCAATAATATATCCCCTGGGCTAGTGGAGTGATGGAATGTCCATACATTAAACAGTAACCAACAGGATAAGGTCCAAATCAGGGCCTGAGTACACCAGTATGTAACACCACCAGAATAATCTCAGAGAAAAAGAAAAAAAAAAGTCATACAGTGGTGGATAAATTGGCACCTGAAGGACCTACCTGTGGTATGTATAGCACCCAGAAAGGGAGTCTGTCAGCCTCACATGTGGACCCGGTCCCGACACGTGTTTCACATGTGCTTCAACGGGAGACCGTGATGTTACATACTGGTGTACTCAGGCCCTGATTTGGACCTTATCCTGTTGGTTACTGTTTAATGTATGGACATTCCATCACTCCACTAGCCCAGGGGGTATACTATTGATATCTTTTGGTTACTTATATGCCCCCCCCGGGATATAGTAATACTACTTTCTTACCAGTTTTAGTTAAGGGGTAGTCTGTCTCCCTCCCTGGGACCTCTTTCTCTCTCTGTCTCATCTAATTGGATTTTAACTATGCATGTCTAACTACTGTCATCACATGTGATTTTTGCACTTTGTAATAATAAAAACTGTACTTTTTCGCAACTGTGGTACAGTAGTTTTATTTTCAAAAACATGATAAATACCCCTTCTTGTTCACAAGTTTTTGTATGTATTCTATGGGGTCCATGTATATTACAACAAATATGAGGTCCGCTCTACTTTGTCTCTGTTTTCCTACCTTAAACCATAGATGTCCATAAATTTAGTGATATTTAAGAAATGACACAGGGGAAAAGTACTGAATTCGCTTACTGATGTTTGGACAAAAGCCTTTGTTGGTAATAACAGCTTTAAGACGCCTCCTGTATAGACACTAGTTGCACACATTGCACAGGTGTGATTTAGGCCCATACTTACCCAAAAACGTTCTTTAAATCTAGAAGGTCCCGTGGGCTCCTAGAACTCTGAGCTTTAATTCCTTCCATAAATTTTCCACTGGATTCAGGTCAGGTGATCAGCTGGGCCATTCCAACAGCTTTCTTTTCTTTCTCTGCAATCAACAGAGTCTCCTTAGCTGTGTGTTTGAAACGAGGGAGGACATTTCAGGAAAACAATGATCATATCATCATCATCATCCTGATAATTGGCAGCAGATTTTTATCAAGAATGTCTCGGTACCATAGTTCATTCATTCTTCCTCCAATCATATGAAGCTTGCCAGTGCCGTGATATGCAGTGCAGTTTGGCCTCTAAAGGCTGTGTGCACACGCTGCATTCCTTTGCGGCTATTTTACGGGTTTTTTGGTGCAGTTTGTTAACCAAAACTGCATGTCTTTCCTTCTCCCAGCAAAGTCTATGAGAATTCAGAAATGCTGTGCGCGCGTTTTTTTTTTGTTGTTTTTTTTTTAGCCCTCCCAGCCATTGATTTCACTAAAAAAAAAAAAAAAAAAACCACAACATGGAAAAAGAAAACAAGCAAAAACCACTTGCATTTTTTTGCTGTGTTTTCTGGCACAAGATACATTTTTTTTTTGTCAACAAATTTTCTGCAGCGTGCACACATAGCTACACCTTATCTGTGTTATGGCATCCAGAAAGTTAAATTTTGGTCTCATGTGACCAGAATATATTCGCTTAGTATTTTACAGGCTTGTCTAAATGTTGTTGAGCAAACTTTAAAGGTGCTTGAACATGCTTTTTGTGCATTAATGGCAGTTTTGCGTGATGAGCGTGCATACAGGCCACAGAGGTTGCGTGTATTACTTATTGTTTTCTTTGAAACAATTGTACCTGCTGATTCCAGGTCTTTTCTGTAACTCTCTACAGATGGTCCTTGGCTCTTGGACAACTCTGCTTAATTATTTTCACTTCTCCGTCTGAAATCTTACCAACAACAGGGCTAACTGGAGCCTTCAGTAGTTTAGAAATTCTTCTGTAACCAATGTCATCATTATGTTTTGCAACAATAATGTTGCAAAGGTCTTGAGACAGCTCACTGGTGTTATCCATCATGAGATGTTTCTTGTTTGCCACCTTGGTAACAAGACATCTTTTTATAAACCATAAGTTGAACCAGCTGATATAATTTTTCTTTAAGTGTCAGGATTACTTTCTAATTACGTACAGATTTCAGCTGCTGTCATAACTTTCCATAGCTTTTTGCACCTCTCTTTATTCATGTGTTCAATACTTTTTCATGTGTCATTTCTCATTATTACACATAATCTATGGTTGAATTTCTCTGCCTGTGTGGATTGGATGGGTTGTTACCGACATCTGGTGAGAAATTAAACTCAACTGCACCTTTAGAAATAGATTTACTTTAGAAAACTGGTGACATGTTCTACACGGTATGAACAGAGAGAGAGA
The DNA here is from genome assembly GCF_048569485.1 of Anomaloglossus baeobatrachus. Taxonomy (NCBI): domain Eukaryota; kingdom Metazoa; phylum Chordata; class Amphibia; order Anura; family Aromobatidae; genus Anomaloglossus; species Anomaloglossus baeobatrachus. The sequence goes on along the minus strand of NC_134355.1, from coordinate 115,148,002 downwards.
GAGCGAGCGAGCGAGAGAAACAAGCATATACGTATACACACTGTAATTGTATTTTAGTGAGATTTTATGTGATATTCCAACACACTGAGCAGCAAGTAATTGTGAAGTGTAAAGGAAATTATAAATGGTTTTCTAAATATTTTCAGAATATAAAACTGAAAATTGTGACATGCATTTGTATTTCGTATAAAACCCTTAAATAAAATCCTGAGTGCCCAATTGCCTCCAGGAGTTACGTGAAGAGCAAATGGAGTTCACCGGTGTGTAATTTATGCTTGGTATAACTACAGTTGTTCTGTAAAGGTCTCAGATGTTTGTTTGAGAACATCAGGGATAACACAGTATGAAAACCAAGCAACCCACCAGACAGGTCAAGGACAAAGTTGTGGAGATAAGTAAAGCAGGGTGAGATTATAAAAAAAAATAGCCCATGCTCTGAACATCACATGAAGTACTGTTAAATCCATCATCCAAAAATGGGAGCATGGCACAACTGCAAACCTAACAAGTCACCGCCATCCAACTAAACTGAATATCCGAAGGAAGGAGAGTAGTAACTAGAGAAGCAGCCAATAGTTCACTTGGGAGGAGCTGCAGAGATCCACAGCTCAGGTGGAAGAATCTGTCCACGGGACTAGTATTAGGTTGGGGTCACACTAACATATGAAAAAAAAAATCGGACTTATTCTAATCCAGGAGAGGACAATTTAAATTTGTTTGGTATTCTATAGGTCATGCGAGTGCTAATCGAGGGAGCAATTTTTTTCTAGTGTAGCATCCATATGACATGTGTATGCCATCTGTATGAAATGTGTTTTTTTTTTCCTCAGCAGCTATTATTCTACAGTCATGTACAGGACCATTTACAGTGTTCTATGTTACAGAATGGTGATGTATCTGTAAAAACCGCACATCGCGCCACATGGATGGTCTGTGTGGTGTCCGATTTTTTTCTTGTGCCCATAGACCAATTTACAACAGCCACTTGCAGCATGTGGCAAAGTTTTTTCTTATCCTGAATACAGGTACAAAAAACCCCACAGATCTGCTCTGTATCATTGACTAAGGCGGGCTTTGCACGTTGCGACATCGCAAGCCGATGCTGCGATGTCGCACGCGATAGTCCCCGCCCCCGTTGCAGGTACGATATCGTGTGATAGCTGGCGTAGCGAAAATTATCTATGTAGCTTCACACGCACTCACCCGCCCTGCGACCGTCGCTCTGGCCGTCGCCCCGCCTCCTTTCTAAGGGGGCGGGTCGTGCGGCGTCATAGCGACGTCACACGGCAGGCGACCAATAGCGGCGGAGGGGCGGAGATGAGCAGGATGTAAACATCCCGCCCACCTCCTTCCTTCCACATATCCTACGGAAGCCGCGGTGACGCCGGTAGATGTTCCTCGCTCCTGCGGCTTCACACACAGCGATGTGTGCTGCCGCAGGAACGAGGAACCACATTGGACCGTCGCGTCAGCGTAATTATGGATTACGCCGACGCTGCACCGATGATACGATTACGACGATTTTGCGCTCGTTAATCATATCATCTAGGCTTTACACACTACGATGTCGCATGCGATGCCGGATGTGCGTCACTTTCAATTTGACCCCACCGACATCGCACCTGCAATGTCGTAGTGTGCAAAGCCGCCCTAACACTGCTCTGAGTGCAAGGTGAGATTTTCTTGGATTGCACTAGTCTAATTCATACACTGGTGTGAGCGAGGGCTTAGTCGTATATTCCATAAATCTGGCCTTTATGTAATAGTGGCGAGGAGGAAGACATTTTTGTAAACAAACCATAAGAAGTCCTGTTTGCAATTTGCAACAAGCCCTGTAGGTGTAGGGGACACAACTTGTATATGGAAGAAGGTGCTCTTGTCAGATGAGACCAAAGTAGAACTTCTTGGGCTAAATGCTAAAATTATGTGTGACAGAAAACTAAGACAGCAGCATGTTGTGGGGATGCTTTTCTACAGGGAAATCCTGGAGGAAAACCTATTACAGGCTGCAAAACACATGAGACTGGGGCATAAGTTCACATTTCAGCAGGACAACGACCGACCGTAACATCCTGACAGACCTCCAATGGATGGTTTAGATCAAAGAATATATCTGTTTAAATAGCCCAGTCAAAGTCCAAACCTAAATCTCATTTAGAATCTTTGTCAAGACTTAAAAATTGCTGATCACAGACGCCTCCATTCAATCTCACTGAGCTAGAGCTATTTAGCAAAGAGTGGTCAAGAATTCAGGCCTCTGAATATGCAAAGCTGTTTGAGAGTACCACAAAAGACTTGCAGCAGTAACTGCAGCAAAAGGTGGTCTTACAAAGTATGGACACAAAGGGGATCAATACAAATGCAGGTCACAAGATTCAGATTTATATGTTTTACAGATATTTAGAAAACCATGTATCATTTCCTTTACACTTCACAAATACTTGCTACTTACTGATGGTACATCACATAAAATACATTTAAAAACTAACCATTTTATTTATTTAAAAAGCAAAATCATACACATTGAAGCAAGAAACTTAGCAATATATCATCATTTTTACTGAGATAGAAGATGGCAGCTAGTGATTTTAAGATTCTATTTAAATGGGAAGGAGTGGCTACATGAAGTGCTCTATCTCATCTGCCATTTCAGTAATGTAACATGTCTTCACTGAATACAGATTACACCTGTGAATTGAAAATTTAAAAAATAAATGATCAGTCCTGGAGGAGAAACAAGTAAGTTTCTCGGATATGACGCAGTGCAAAGCTTCTTATGTCCATGTGTACTATTGAGTTAAGAAATAAAAATTAAAACAGCAGTTACACTTTAAGATATGACCATTTTTACTATCTTTCAAAAAAAATAATAAATAACTACCTCTGGTTTCTTCATTATTTCTATAAAATACATCCGATTCTTCATTGGGTATATAATAATTAAAACATCTCCAAAATCTGTGGGTATAATGCCCCTTCGGTAGTTCCTAGTATGTTCAGACCAAACAATGTGAACTTCATCATTTCCAAGGTGCCGAAGCTGAAAAATAAAAACAAAGATTAGAACAGATAGACAATATGACATTTGTACATACATACATTATATATACACACATATATAAAGGTTTGGACCGTGAAGAAGGCAGACTAGACCGCCGAAACGCGTAGTCCCATTTGCGCTATTTCCCAGCCATTCACATTGGTTCCTAATCCTTGTGGGTCTTTTTTATTTTTTGAAGATCAATAAAGAAATGAAAGTTTTACTCCAATCCTGGTTTGCGGAGTCCCTGCTGGATTTTCTTGTTTTTTCCATATTATATCTATATCTATCTATCTATATATATAAAATTATAAACACACACGCACATCTTAAACGCACATTCACTAAAAACCTTTTTAATGCTAATCTAAGAAAAAGCAACTTGTATTGCCAAAGTTTTTTTAAAATTATTTTCAGGATTTTGTTCCCCCATCTGAGCGCAGCATAATGTAGAGACAGACTCCCTGATTCGGGTGATGTGTCACTTACTGGGCTGCTTAGTGTAGTTTTGATAAAATCACTGTTAAGCAGGAGATTATCATTAGAGGACTACTGGGCATGCTGTCAGGTACTTGAGCATATTTATGACCTCTGTATACTGCTAGATCTGCAGCAGAGAAAACATTGATTTTATCAAAATGACAGCAAACAGCTCAGTAAGTGACACATCGCTGGAATCAGGGGCTCTACCTCTACATTATCTGCTCTCAGATGAGGAATCAAAAACCTGGTGACCAGAGTCGCTTTAATAACCGTATAGAAGATAAGAATGGGAGTTTAATTTAGTCCTGTCTGAGGATGTTTGGTGAGAACACACACACACACACGCACGCACGCACGCGCACACACACGCACGCACGCGCACACACACACGCACGCACGCGCACACACACACGCACGCACGCGCACACACACGCACGCACGCGCACACACACGCACGCACAAACACGCACAAACACACGCGCACACATACGCGCACACACACACGCACACACACGCACACGCACACACACACTATTCCTGTCCCAGTAAGGCCAGATCTATTCAATCTGAACTGGGTGTCCTTGGCAGCAGCCGGCGTCCACTATAAGCCTCTGAACAAATGCTCATTTTCCAAGCGTAAGCAAAACTCTAATACTAACAGACTGTCCATGCGCCAGTCCCATTCAGTAGCTGAAAAGGCCATCTACCTCCCCTCTTCTCCCCGCTCTCGTGTTCCCTATATGCAGCCAGCCGGGCAGCACGCCACTGGTGACACTGGTCATGGTAAACACCTAATGGTCTGACCTCTATTCCCCACTAATTGCATTACATGGCCAGCTGGCTCCAGCAAGAACTTGTCTGTTTGATTGAAGAATTTCTGCTCTCCAATAGTCGCGGCTGCTGCTTTCACAAAGTATCTTGAGCCTGACAACCCCATTGTCTTCCTGACAGTGTGCCCATCCTAAAATCTAAGTTTTATTTGTAAATTAACCGAGAAACTTCCTGCCAGATCAGCGGTGCCTGGAGACTAATAATGTGCTCCTTTCATTCCCTTTCACTCTTACTGTATCATTGCCAATTTGTTTTTCTGCTGCCGGCCAGCCCCAGGCTATAAAAGGCTGGTAAGACATAAGTGCAATTATAGTCCTGAAGTCAAATGAATTGGACAAATCCAATAGCACAGCCCTGTCCCCACTTTACAAACCCCTACAGCAGAGAGATTAGCGGCTAAAAATCTAATCTCGAAATAGCTAACAAATTTCTACAGCAGAGGAGCAAGAGTTCACGATCGGGCTACATCTAGGGCTCTGCATGGAGAGTGTGGAGAAAGGTTTGACTGCAAATGCGGCCAACTATCAAATAAACCCTACCTCGTCTATAACCGGTGAAAAAACTCATTTCAGAGCTGTTAGCGGCAATTTAGTTAGGATAACAGGACAGATTGTAAGAAGCTGTTAGCGTGATTGATTTCTTATTCTAGCAGAGAGACATCCTGATAAAGAATGTTTACTGCTAATGAACACAAATCTGGGAGCTGAAAAAGGTATCACTGAGTCATGGCCGCTTCGGTAGGGAATCTTCCTGCCAAAACGAGGCATCCGTTCCTCTGTAGCTAGCCGTCTGTGGAGGTGGACTTCAGCATGGCTGGATTCATCTAGGCACCACAGCTACAAGTCATCTAATTCCCACCAGCGTGGTGTGATGCTCCGAGAACGCCAACTGCCTCAACTAAGGAAGCCATGGCTTCATCAAAGCTCATCAATCAGCATTGAACATGACACTTTCCAGCTGAAGAACACAAGATGGATCTTGCCTCTGACACAGG